>NC_087514.1:110503589-110804501 GCF_963921805.1 Phalacrocorax carbo
TCCTGTGCAGTAGCTTGTGGAGCAGTAATTTAGCACATTTGGTCTGAAATGGTATCTCTGGCTGCTGATACAATTGCTTAATTAAGGAAAACAAATTAAAAATTTAAAAAGCCCTGAATCTGAAATAAGATAGTGGAATCTCAGTCATAGCTGGTTTTTACTATTGAACTCTGCTTGGGAAGATCCTCTCTCCTCTTATTTATGGAAGTATTTAAGAAAAAAAAAAAAACAGTGTTATAGCATCTGCATGCCTTTCACTTATATAAAACCGGTATCCATGCACCTCACTTCCTCGGGAGCAGTATGTTCTCCCAGGTAGATTAATATTCTTAAATCAGAAAACTGATAATGGTTTCAAACTGAAATAATCCAATTGCTTTCACAGAAATTACCAGACTACTATAATACATAGATGTGGCAATATCAGTTTATTTTTTGAGGGTCTTAAAATAAGAAGCTTGCAAAACAGAAGAGAAAGTATCCAACAAAACACTCAGTGATGTCCATTGAGGGGTGACCTCTTCACGTGATCCTTTGGGGTCACAGGGTGTCTTCCAGCACTTCCAAATAACATTACATTCAAATTACATTGCATCCATAAGCATCTGCACATTCGTGATCACACCACTCAAGAGGGAAGATTTTTCCCTTCCCAAAGCTTAAAGCACATTGGATTATTCTTTGAAATCTTTTTATTGATTAATTTTGAAGTCCCTCCTCCATAAACATGCTTCTGCCAATTTTCTTTCTTCTTGGCCAAGTACATCTTAACTGATAAGTAGAGCAGAAGACCAAATCTGCTGCTTCAGAATATTCAGTTATTAGAAATAAAGAAAGCCAGACCTATGTGGGGTGACAGCCAAGAGCTAGCAGGCTTTTCTCATTAAGTCAAAACAGAAATTGCTGCAAGTTAACAGGGCAGTTTTAGGTTTCTAAAAACCTGAATGTATTTAGCCTTTATCCACCAATTCAAGTACTGAAAAGAGATTGATGCTAGGGATCTCCCCCACCCCTGTTTTTATCCTGTGGTGCCTGTTTTCCTAATGCCCTCTTTGATTTGATTTTTTAAACTGTTGTTGTTACCAGCTCTCCTAAGTAAGTCTCTGAAGCTGGCATCTTAGCAATTGTAGGGGTTATGGAGAAGAGTGGATTTTGAAACATGGACATTTTTTAAATGAGCAAGTTTTCTTCTCCCAACCCTTGTTCACCACTGGTTTCCTAGATTTCACAATAAGGTAGAGGCTGCCTGCTTAGTGTTATTCTGTTAAAGCCAAGAAATCATGCAATCTCCCTCAGTAACTGTATTCTAAATGCATCTTAAGTTAAGATATAATATTCCAATTGTACTATCACTCTGAAATTGTGATTTTTGTGGCTAAAACATCTCTAACATCAAATAAAATGCATTTATTCTTGCAGGTAGAAATGCAATGCTCCTTTTTAAGGGACAATTCAAATTAACATTGCTTGAGAGTTACAAGGTCAGGGAGACCCTAAGTCAGGCACTCTCCCCTCCCCTGCTGCATGGTATAGATTTTCTGATTAATGTTCTTGATTAGAAGGCCTCTCCCATGCTAACACTCTGCTTCCTCAGTCCTTCCCTTGGTCCTTCTAACTTAGGAGACTAAGTTTTGGGGAGCTCTAAACTTGTGCCAAAGTGCTGGCCAGCATGGGGTCGAACAGCAACCCTGTTTTGGATCATTGTCCTGAGGAAAGAAATCCCTCCAGTTTGCAGGCACCCAGAAATTGCCTTCAACACAAAGATACTGAAGTGAAAATAAGGACATTTTACTACAGTGCAAAGCATGACAAAAGTAGTTACTGTATTGAGAGACAGGTACCCAGACAGAAATGGTAAACCGTGTTATATTAGCTACCAGTAACCATGCAGGAGTTCTGTGTCAGAAAATTCTTTCACTTAGCTGCCAGAGCACTTACATAGGTTTGCCAAGTGGTGTTTGATCCAAGACCTAGCCTCAGGCTACCCTTAATGGAAATAAGCCTGAGCTGAGCACCGAAGCAGCAGGTTGTCCCCATGGTCCACCCCCCAGATCCCACTTCAGCACAAAGCCTTCCTTCCTGCTCATCCCTCCAGGGGCTCCTATAACACATTTATATAATACTTTTAATGCTTGTGCAAGAGACTGTTGACTTAAAGATAAAATAAAGACATCCACTGGGATAGGTATCATCTGGCCAGACAGTAAGCAAGCCATTTATTGAAGGAGAATAAAACTCCTGGCTTGATACTTGGCTGTACCAAAAAAAAAAAAAGCTATAGAAAAGTTATACTTCAGCTCCAGACTGGTGGGAGATGGAGTACAAATCTTGATTTGGAATATGGGTTTTCATATGATTCGGAAAGTAATAAGCTGCTTTTCTTGTGTTAAGACCTAAAGCCTATTTTAGGGTAGAGAACTAACATCATAGCAGCCACAACGTTTCAGGGATGAAAGCGTGCCTGATGTGAGCATCCTTTAAACATGGGCTGCAGGACACTGACTTTTCAAGTAAAATATATACTTCTGTTTTTCTATTCCTGCGTATCCTGGGTCAGGTATAGCTTATATGTAATGTTGAGAAATGCTTCACTGGGATGCATTCAGAGGATTCATTGTCTCCTGGCCTATGAGATTTGGTGTTTACAAAATACTTGGGCCTACAGCCATTCACGCTGGCTAGAGAGAAGTCAGGAGAAACAGTACTCCATCGCATATAGCAATCACTATCTAGATCAGCTAATTTTTTTTAACAAGGATTAAGTGTTTTATTAGGCATATCCAAATAGGTTCTTTGTTTCCTTAATTAACACTACTAAAGAGGTAATTCTCTGGCAATACTATAATGCATAAACTTACATTGTAGCACCATTTGCTGGGAAAGCCGCAAGTGATTTGAGGGGGAAGGGATAGATGCTGAGTGCCCAAGAGAACAGGAGACTTATCCTCTACTTTCTCTGTGGTAGGTATGACAGAAAGTAACAGAAAAAATGCCCTGTTCAGTTGGATACCTCTCCACTGTAGATTGATAGGTCCAACTGCATTGGAAGATTTAGCATGCACGTTAAGACAGCAGACATAACTGGAGGAATGAAACGGACACATCCATTCTGTTGCCCCTGCTCTCAGCAGAAGCTAGTGCAGGCAAAGCAACAGTACACTTAATGCCTACACCAAACCCAACAGAATACATCAAAGGTGTAGCAATGGAAATAGAACAGCAGGAGAAGGGCTTGCAGCTGGAGAGAAAGTTAATGCTGTTCTTCCTTACAGACTAGCAAAATTATTTGAAGTATCAAGAATCACAAAAAGGGTCAGTGAATAAATTTAATATTACAGTACAGCCAAGAGTTTCTAATGTTGTATTTATTACCCATAAACTGTAAAAACCCAGGTAGACAACAAAATAGACAACAGAACCTGTAGCAAAACCAAAGATAATTTCACCATAAATTAGCATCTAAAGACATAACTTACAACCAAGAACTCTCCTAATGCCCAGGAAGCCCACACTTCCTAAACACATAATGTTTACAAGGCTTTTTAAGAAAGGATACAGGGAAAACTTGTTTGACCTGAATCAAAATAGAAGGGGAGAAACATACCTTGTACAAACAAATAGCCAATGTCATATCAACTACCTAGTTAGTAGCAGTGTTTGTGTCTTGTCCAGTTCAACAGGAGCACAGTTTCAGAAGCTGGAGGCCCATCCTGATAGGACCTCTGCAAGGCAGTAACCACACCAGACTCCCTGGAGCTCTTTTCCACTTGGCAGAACAAGACCCTGCTGAAGAGAAGCCCAAACTACTGAAACAAGGAGGGCCGTGGGAATAAAAAAAGCTGCACTGAGTTCTAGGGAAGTCCTGCAGCACCATCCTCAGCTGTACCACCACAGTCCTGACACTAGCAAATACAAAATCCTGACCTCAATTCCTCTGCAGGGGTAAATGCTTTTAATTATCATCTGCACTGTATGATCACACCCCTTACATGGAAGTCAGTTACTTGTCCAAGTTATCCCTGCTGTGCAACCTAGATATCACATCCAGAGTGTCCCTGGCATGCTAACAGAGGAGTGAAGCCTGCACTTACAGTCACAATTTCAGCCCAATCACTTCACTTAGGGAAGTCAGGCAAATACAACCCTCCCTATTTATAGACAGAGCAGTTAAATGATTTGATTGTGGCCTGCTCATGCCAGTAAGCATTTGCAGGATTAGACCACAGATGTTATGCCAGAGAGAAGAAAAAAAAAAAAACACAACCCCACAGTCCACTTTTACTACCATTAGGAAAAAAGGAAAATAGGGGCAGGGAAAAGATGTCTGAACTTGCTCCTGTTCCTCAGCAATAAAAGTGCCCTGTTTCTTGTTTCCATGGAGAAAGAACAAGCTATTCACCTTAGGACAGAAGATTGAGATCTGAACTCTGTTCATGGCTACAAGACTTTCTGCGTGACCTCAGGCAACTCACTTATGTCTTTCCATGCCTGAGTGTCCATGTGAGTAAAATGAGATTCGATTTGAAATCCATGCTATTCCCTTTGTAACAAGCATAGAAACATAGATCCATAGGAAGTACTGAGCAACAGTTAACAGTTCTGGACAAAACCCAGGAAATGCCTACTTAAACTCAAAGAGCAGAGCCTGGCCCCTTACAGTATTTCAAGTTAATAAGCATTTATCACTGAACTTTTCATATATCTTCCATCTGAGATTTCAGGAATACTTGTAACTCCCAGACAAAGTTCAGCTTTTACAAGACACCCATGAACAAGGAGCTCAATTTTCTCCTTGCAAGAAAGGGATAGATGTTAAATCACTTCTAGAAGATTACAAAATAAGACTATGTAAGACAGGAAAACACTTCTTGTAGGCCAATCCTGCCTGGCAATGAGGTCTCTAGCAGAGTTCCCACATGTCTCAGGGGCATCAGACCAGATTCTTAAAAGCTTTCAGATTCCATTTCAGTATTAAGCAAATTATAGAGTTTACTACAGACTGAGTGGTGCTTGATCTTTGAGGAAAAAATTATCTACAGACACTTAGTGTTCTGTATTCTCTTCAGAAACAGACATCTGTGCAGGAGGCACTGTTGCCTGCTTCTGACATATAAAGTGGAAGCTGTTTTGAAATGGTAAAGTGATTTCATTTAATTTTTATTTAAATCTCCTTTCCTTGTATTACCATGTTGAAAAGATCTTGCACTAAATTATCTTTTACAATAGTCACTACCCAAGTTTGTTCTTAGAGCTGACAGGTTTCTCAACTGAACTCCAGGGAAAGCAGGCCGGCCCTATGTCCCAATTTAATTGTAGTTCTTTTAAATTAGTACTTGTAGCAGGAGAAGCAACTATGAAATTAATAAATCCAAAAATTCATGGAATAACTATAGGCTTTCTGAAAAACAGCATGAATGATTCATTGCTTTAGTTAAACTACTTATCATTAGCTCAAGTGGCAAAAAAAAAAAAAAGAACATAGCAGCTGGTGCATTAAAATCTTAAGAAAAATGCAGAAGATAAGGCAGCATTTTGTCTCTTGGGAAAGGAACTTGACTGTAGTGCTCCCTCCCTCAAGGATTCCACTTCTAAAACCCCAAGAAGAAGAAAACACACACTCTCTTCTGGGTATGTCTAACTCTGCATCCTTTTGATAAGGCAAACTTTTTACTTCGTTTGGGTTAAATTGGGGAGTTATAAAACCACACATCACATTTTCACTCTCCTACTTTAAAATGCAGTCTGTAGGTTCAAAGAAGGGAAAGCAATCACTCAAAATCTTCTAAGACCTTTCAGAATAGAATATATTAGAAAGTTACTAAAAAGATGCTCAATATCCAAAGCAGCTTAAAGCACAAAAAGTAGAGATTATAAAACCCAAGATGCTTACATAGGTTATCACAGTTCTGAAAACAAAGCCTTTTTTCTCCTAATGAGCCTGAAGCAAGCTATCATTATTGTAGCTGTTCTTTCTACCTGTTGGTACTGGCCAATAGCTTGGGGGATCCAGTCCTCCTAGTATAAACCACCCATCCTGGTGTACTAACTGTTCACATGACTGAACATTACATTTCATTATCCCAGCCAAGAAAGCCTTTATTTCTTAAGAGAAGTTTGACTTCTGAATAAAAGAAAAAAAGGGGCAGCTGTACTATTTTGTTACATTGAAAGAGAATGCTTCAGTTGATAAACACCTTCCTTCCCCCTCCTTCAAGGAAGGTATAAAATAGCTATTTTTGCAGGAAGTTTCAATTAAAAGGCAAAAGATAAAATTCGACTGAGACATCTAGGAAACATAAACACCTAGGAATGTGTAAAACCAATTAGCAGGTATCCACTGTTAGCTAAGTGGTTCACATTAAGCATTAGAGCTTTGTACCTTATTGTTATGAAAATACTTCCATCTACGTTTATTCTAGTCTAATAATAGAAAAGACATTTCTATTAACAAGCATCTAAGCAACTCTAGTGAAGTCACATAAACCAGCATTTCCACATGCTTAGAAACAGATCAAAGGGGGACCAGAAGCCAACAGTTCATTTGTCCATTTCTAACCCACTTAGTACTCACTGAAATCCTATTTCATTTGGCCTGCCATTAGGCCTGTGTGCTGGTTTTGGCTGAGAAGGGGTTAATTCTCCTCACTGTGGGGGTCGGCTGCCTTTCCAGCTTCCCGCGCTCTGCCGCGTGGCGGGGGAGGCTGGGAGGGGCAGGGCCATGGTGGGGGCGGCTGACCCCGACTGGCCAATGGTAGGTTCATTCCATACCACGTGACACCATGACCAATATATTGAGGTGGGGGCAGTTGCAGCGCCAGCGCGGAGGCGGCGCGGGCAGTTTGTTCCGGCGGTTCGTTCCCCCTCTCCCCTCCCTTCCCCCCCCCCCCCCCCAACCCCCCGGGGCTTTGCACCTCTCGTTGTTCTCCTTTACATTGCATTTCTACTGTTGTTTTCTTTTAATTTTAATTATTAAACTGTTCTTATCCCAACCCACGAGCGTTACCCTCCTGATTCTTTTCCCCCACCTACCGGTGGGGAGTGAGCGAGCGGCTGTGTGGGGCTGAGCTGCCGCTAAACCACGACAGTCTTTTTGGCGCCCAACGTGGGGCTCAAGGGTTGGAGATAACAACAGCTGCTGGTCACAGCACCATGTTGTCCTTTTTGCAGTTGGTGTTACAGATTGGTGTTGGTTTGTTGAGTCTGCTGTGTTCTGCTGTGATTAGTAATGTTTT
The DNA here is from genome assembly GCF_963921805.1 of Phalacrocorax carbo. NCBI lineage: Eukaryota > Metazoa > Chordata > Aves > Suliformes > Phalacrocoracidae > Phalacrocorax > Phalacrocorax carbo. Next base: position 110,510,822 of record NC_087514.1, read on the forward strand.
GCCTACAAGATTTGTTATACAAACACTCGTTTTCAGCTTTATCTGGTATTTGGGGTTTTTGCTGAAACCGTTACTGTACTTTGGATACCACCTTGTTGAGGCAATTAGCAATTATACCTCCTCCTCTGAGAGATTTTATATGGAGGAAATACAGAATAATACCTTTGCAACTTTGTTCTATGATGTCTGTGCCTTTGTTACAACAACGTCTTTGTATCTTGAACATCCTTGGGTGGTTAAGGTGCACTTATTGTTAGTTTTTGGGCAGGTTGTTTTGGTTTTGACTAAGCAACTTAAGAATATCACCCAGAAATCTGCCCCGAGGCTTGATAGTTACGAGTGGCAGGGCATGTGGGATAGCATGGGCAAATACCTAGGGCAGTGGGCACCCCCAGTGTTTTGGAGTTTCACCCCCGAACAAGTGCAGAATCCTAAAAAACTAGTAGAATATTTGGAGAAAGTATGTTGTTACGCTGGGAACTCCAGAGAGACACAGATAACTGCAACATGCTGGGGTCTGGCCCATGCATACCGAGCCCTGCTCAACAGCATTCAGTGCCCCCAGGGGGAAGAGAATGTCTCTGGATTGAAATGCAAAGTGACTGGCACTGTAGACAATCCAGCCCGGACGACAGGCACTGCAGCCACTCAAACCCCCACAACAAGTACCGGAGCTAGCTCAGAAAATAAACCCGTACCAGTATCAGTTGCCCCCATACACAAGACAAAATATTGGAAGCGGACATCAACTCGTTTAGAACGGGATGATGAAGAACCAGGGCCATCGCGGGGAGAGGAGGGAGAAGTAATAAATGAAATAGAGACCACCCGATCCCTGTCCTTAAGCGAGTTGCGAGATATGCGAAAAGATTATAGCTGTCGTTCAGGTGAGCACATTGTCACCTGGCTGCTCCGATGCTGGGATAATGGGGCCAGTAGCCTGGAACTAGAGGGAAAAGAAGCCAAACAATTGGGATCCCTTTCTGGGGAAGGGGGCGTTGACAAAGCAATAGGAAAAAAGCCACAAGCCCTCAGCCTCTGGAGGCGACTCCTGTCTGGAGTGAAGGAAAGGTATCCCTTTAAAGAAGATGTTACATATCGTCCAGGAAAATGGACAACTATGGAGAAAGGCATCCAGTATCTAAGGGAATTAGCTGTGTTTGAGGTGATTTATGGTGACCTGGACGATCAACGGTCATCCAAAGATCCAGATGAAGCCGAGTGCACACGACCCATGTGGCGGAAGTTTGTACGGAGCGCACCATCTTCGCATGCAAACTCATTGGCAGTGATGTCCTGGAAAGATGACGAGACACCAACGGTGGCAGAGGTGATAGATAGACTCCGAGATTACGACACAAATATCTCTTCCTCGCTTGTCTCTGCTGTGGAGAAACTATCCCAAGAGGTCCAGCAACTCAAAGAAGATCTGTCCTACTCCCCACCTCGACAGAGCAGTGTCTCAGCTGTTAGGAATAAGCGTCCTTTGGCTCAAAGAAGGGGATACACACCACGGGCCACCCTATGGTTCTACCTGCGTGACCACGGAGAGGACATGATGAGGTGGGATGGCAAGCCTACCTCGACCCTACAGGCACGAGTGCATGAACTGCAAGGAAGAACAGTCACTCAGGGGGGCTCTTCCAGGAAAGCCGTTGCTCCAATTTCCAGTGAACAAGTCCCCAGACAGAGGAGTAGAAGCGCAGATTTTATTTCTAAGTGTAATAGAGGGACTCCTGATTCACATTTGCAGGAAGTGAGTTGTGACTGCCATGATCAGGACTAGAGGGGCCCTGCCTCCAGCCGGGTGGAGGAAAGGGATAACCGGGCTTACTGGACTGTGTGGATCCAATGGCCTGGCACGTCCGACCCACAGGAGTATAAAGCTTTAGTGGACACCGGCGCACAGTGCACCTTAATGCCATCGAACTATATAGGGGCAGAACCCATCAGCATTGCTGAAGTGACAGGGGGATCCCAAGAGCTAACTGTATTGGAGGCCGAAGTGAGCCTAACTGGCAATGAGTGGCAGAAGCACCCCATTGTGACTGGCCCAGAGGCTCTGTGCATCCTTGGCATAGACTACCTCAGGAAAGGGTATTTCAAGGACCCAAAAGGTTACAAGTGGGCTTTTGGTGTAGCTGCCTTGGAGACGGAGGAAACTGAACAGCTGTCTACCTTGCCCGGTCTCTCAAAGGACCCTTCTGTGGTGGGGTTGCTGAAGGTCAAAGAACGACAGGTGCCAATCGCCACCACAACAGTGCACCGGCGGCAATATCGCACCAACAGAGACTCTCTGATCCCCATCCATAAACTCATTCACCAACTGAGGAGCCAAGGAGTCATCAGTAAGACCCACTCACCCTTTAACAGCCCCATATGGCCAGTCCGGAAGTCTAATGGAGAGTGGAGACTAACAGTAGACTATCGTGGCCTGAATGAAGTCACTCCACCATTGAGTGCTGCTGTGCCAGACATGCTAGAACTTCAATACGAACTGGAGTCAAAGGCGGCCAAGTGGTATGCCACAATTGATATTGCTAATGCATTCTTCTCAATCCCTCTGGCAGCAGAGTGCAGGCCACAGTTTGCTTTCACATGGAGGGGCGTCCAGTATACCTGGAATCGACTGCCCCAGGGGTGGAAACACAGTCCTACCATTTGCCATGGACTGATTCAGACTGTACTGGAACAGGGAGAAGCTCCAGAACACCTTCAGTACATTGATGACATCATTGTGTGGGGCAGCACAGCGGAAGAAGTTTTTGAGAAAGGAGAGAAAATAGTCCAAATCCTTCTGAAAGCTGGTTTTGCCATAAAACAAAGTAAGGTGAAGGGACCTGCACGAGAAATCCAGTTCTTAGGAATCAAATGGCAAGATGGTCGTCGTCATATTCCAATGGATGTGATCAACAAAATAGCAGCCATGTCTCCACCAACTAGCAAAAAGGAAACACAAGCTTTCTTGGGCATTGTGGGTTTTTGGAGAATGCATATTCCAAATTACAGTCTGATTGTAAGCCCTCTCTATCAAGTGACCCGGAAAAAGAATGATTTCAAATGGGGCCCTGAGCAACAACAAGCCTTTGAACAGATTAAACGAGAAATAGTCCATGCAGTAGCTCTTGGGCCAGTCCGGGCAGGACAAGATGTAAAAAATGTGCTCTACACTGCAGCCGGGGAGAATGGCCCTACCTGGAGCCTCTGGCAGAAAGCACCAGGGGAGACCCGGGGTTGACCCCTAGGGTTTTGGAGTCGGGGATACAGAGGGTCCGAAGCCCACTATACTCCAACTGAAAAAGAGATATTGGCAGCATATGAAGGGGTTCAAGCTGCTTCAGAAGTGGTTGGTACTGAAGCACAGTTGCTCCTGGCACCCCGACTGCCAGTGCTGGGCTGGATGTTCAAAGGAAACATCCCCTCTACACACCATGCAACTGATGCTACGTGGAGTAAATGGGTTGTACTGATTACCCAGCGGGCTCGAGTAGGAAACCCCAGTCGCCCAGGAATCTTGGAAGTGATTATGGACTGGCCAGAAGGCAAAGATTTTGGATTATCACCAGAGGAGGAGGTGACACGTGCTGAAGAAGCCCCACTGTATAACCAACTGCCAGAAAATGAGAAGCAATACGCCCTGTTCACTGATGGGTCCTGTCGCCTTGTGGGAAAGCACCGGAGATGGAAGGCTGCTGTATGGAGTCCTACACGACAAGTAGCAGAAACTGCTGAAGGAGAAGGTGAATCGAGCCAGTTTGCAGAGGTAAAGGCCATCCAGCTGGCCTTAGACATCGCTGAACAGGAAAAGTGGCCAGTGCTCTATCTCTATACTGACTCCTGGATGGTGGCAAATGCCTTGTGGGGCTGGCTGCAGCAATGGAAGCAAAGCAACTGGCAGCGCAGAGGCAAACCCATCTGGGCTGCCGCACTGTGGCAAGATATTGCTGCCCGGGTAGAGAACCTGGTTGTAAAGGTACGTCATGTGGATGCTCACGTCTCCAAGAGTCGGGCCACTGAAGAACATCGGAACAACCAGCAGGTAGATCAGGCTGCCAAGATTGAAGTGGCTGAGGTGGATCTGGACTGGCAGCATAAGGGTGAACTATTTCTAGCTCGGTGGGCCCATGACACCTCAGGTCATCAAGGGAGAGATGCAACATACAGGTGGGCTCATGATCGAGGGGTGGACTTGACCATGGATATTATTGCACAGGTTATCCACGAATGTGACACATGCGCTGCAATCAAGCAAGCGAAGCGGGTAAAGCCTCTGTGGTATGGGGGACGATGGCTGAAATATAAATATGGGGAGGCCTGGCAAATTGACTATATCACACTCCCACAGACCCGCCAAGGCAAGCGCCATGTGCTTACAATGGTAGAAACAACGACTGGCTGGCTGGAAACATATCCTGTCCCCCACGCCACTGCCCGGAACACTATCCTGGGCCTTGAGAAACAAGTCCTGTGGTGACATGGCACCCCAGAGAGAATTGAGTCAGACAACGGGACTCATTTCCGAAATAGCCTCATAGACACCTGGGCCAAAGAGCATGGCATTGAGTGGGTGTATCACATCCCCTATCACGCACCAGCCTCTGGGAAAATTGAACGGTACAATGGACTGTTAAAAACTACACTGAGAGCAATGGGGGGTGGAACATTCAAGCACTGGGATACACATTTAGCAAAAGCCACGTGGTTAGTCAACACGAGGGGATCTGCCAACCGAGCTGGCCCTGCCCAGTCAGAATCCTTACGTACTGTGGAAGGGGATAGAGTCCCTGTAGTGCACACAAAAAGTATGCTGGGCAAAACAGTCTGGGTTCTTCCTGCCTCCGGCAAAGGCAAACCCATTCGTGGGATTGCTTTTGCTCGAGGACCTGGGTGCACTTGGTGGGTGATGCGGGAGGATGGAGAAATCCGATGTGTGCCTCAAGGGGATTTGATTTTGGGTGAAAACAGTCAATGAACTGCATGGCACAATGTGAACTGCTATATAATACTGTGGGTCACCTCTGTGTTGTACCAATGATATCAGAGTACGAGCCTCCCAACCCATGGAAGATCAACTATGAAACAAGCCGTGCAGCAGTGATGGAACGATGACTGACTCGGTATGCAGCGACCCAACGCCACACACCATCTCTCCCACCCGGAAAGACTGATACAACAGATGGAGCCCAGAGTCATGGACTGGATGAACTCAATGGACATTTTTAATGGACATTGTACAGGGAAGGTCCATGAACTAAGGGAAGGATGTCTGTGTATTATGTTAAAGGATGGGAAGGGGAGGGGTGGTGGTTGGTATGGTTGTATTGCATCATATGGGACCTGGGCATGGTGTAAATGGTATGGAATAAGGGGTGGAGAATGTGCTGGTTTTGGCTGAGAAGGGGTTAATTCTCCTCACTGTGGGGGTCGGCTACCTTTCCAGCTTCCCGCGCTCTGCCGCGTGGCGGGGGGGGCTGGGAGGGGCAGGGCCATGGTGGGGGCGGCTGACCCCGACTGGCCAATGGCAGGTTCATTCCATACCATGTGACACCATGACCAATATATTGAGGTGGGGGCAGTTGCAGCGCCAGCGCGGAGGCGGAGCGGCGTCGGGTCGGCGGGCGGCGCGCGGCTGCGGCGCGCGCGGTTTGTTCCGGCGGTTCGTTCCCCCTCTCCCCTCCCTTCCCCCCCCCCCCCCCCCCGGGGCTTTGCGCCTCTCGTTGTTCTCCTTTACATTGCATTTCTACTGTTGTTTTCTTTTAATTTTAATTATTAAACTGTTCTTATCCCAACCCACGAGCGTTACCCTCCTGATTCTCTCCCCCATCTACCGGTGGGGCAGTGAGCGAGCGACTGTGTGGGGCGGAGCTGCCGCTAAACCACGACAGCCTGCCATCAGGCCTGCCATCAGAGCCTCACCTACAGTCAGTCCTAATTTGCTTTCTCAGTGTCTCTCTTCCTTCTGTTACAGTACAGATCTTTGTTGTCCTCTCCTACAGTCATCTCTCCTGATACCTGAAGACTCCTAGTCTACCTAATCATTCTTCCTATGGAAATCCTTCCCACTGCTCTCTGAGCCCTCTCCCACTCCTGAGGCGGAGGAAGGAGAGCAGAACTTCACATGATATGCTGGAGACGGATATTACAAATTTATACAAGGCATAATTATTCCCTGATGTTTTGTTCTCCAACCCTTTTTAATAGTTCCAAAGCATTTGGATTTTGCTGGTTTAGTCACTACTGAGCACTGCAGTACCATTTTGATAGGGCTGTGTATTGAAATCACTCCAATATCATGAATAATATGAATCTAGAACTCTTTTTTATGAACAAAGTTAGGATTGCTTTACTTTCCTTTGTACTGAATTTCCTCTGCCTTTCGTTGCTGAGCTGGACAGTATTTTGAGGTCCTTCTGCCTGCCCTCCTAGCCAGCCCTCATCTTCACTACATTGACTAACTGAGGATCTCTGGCAAAATGTGTTCCCTGGCTATCCACTCCCCTGTTCTGACCATAGGATATATCTGCCTTTCAGGCCATTCAGGCTGGGAGGGACCTTATGGTAAAGACGTTTGGCAGGGTGGTTGCAAGAAGACTCCACCAGCAGCAGACCTGAATCCTAGCCCTGCACTGGGATCTGTGGGCACCCCATCACACTGTGGGCCTGGCAGCAAGGGATGCAGTGGGGACAGGAGTGGTGTGACACAGAGTAGTACAGAGGTACTCACAAAAGGTCATAGTATTTTCTCCCCTCACTGTGTTAATCCACCTCTGTATTGCCACTGTTTCAGTAGAAATGATGTGCCTAGCTGGCAGGCAGAGGTGTAGGAAGGAGACATTTTTGAGCTCTGCTATATATAGCACAAGTCTGAGGAACTGTTGCTTTTAATCTCTATCCCAGCTGCAATTTTCCTGCAGCAGGGGAAGAGAGAAGCCTGGGGGCCGTGCAATTCCCAGGATACAATACATACATGCATACATTATACGTCCTTATGTGAAAACTTTAAGTTTGGCTTTAGGCTTTACCCTGGAGAAAGCCTGCTCCACATCTCTCATTCTCACCTGTCAACCTTTTGCTCCCTTTGCCCATTTCTTTCAATGCTAGTTTCCATTGATTAGTCTCTTTACTGTGTTATCTAACAGGCATTTACAAGTTTTGGCTTGTGTAGGCAGGTCACCCTCTTCTCTAGGTATCAGTGTGAACGCACGAAGCCTCCCCTTTTAAGCTTTCACATCTCTTCCAGCTGAGGAACCATCCCTGGATAGTCCCCTTCAACAGCAATGAAACACCTACAGCCCCAGCTCCCAGCCATTTCTGCTATCCCTGCAGCACTCTAGGCTTCTTCAGTGCTATTTTAGGAGTGATTATCACTTCCCCTAGGTTTTCCACGTCTTTGAAGGTAGGCAGAAGAAAAAGAACAAATCCTTCCATTACCCCACAGCTCTCATTTGCCCTTGGGCTTCTTGGAGTTTTCATCCTTTTCCCTGAGTCAGCCTGTTTTCCTTCCCAGTCCCAGCAAACAGTCTGCTGAATACTTAATTTTTACCACAGGTTGCAAAATGCCTGCCCTGCTGAGGACATGTAGTCTCTAAGCAGACTGCAGACTACAGCCCAAACCCTGTAATTTACAGTTTGTGGTCAAACACACCACCAAGCAACAGACAAAAAGTCATGTTACCCCTTGTGCCCCCCCTGTCCCCAAACACTCATCATTGCGTGGCTATCAGCAGCTAAGCTAAGGCACACAAAGACCTGCTAGGTATTTGGAGTATTTCTTCTACTCGTGTTGACTGCATTAGAAGTTCAAAGGCACAAAAAAAAAAAAAAGCCACTTTTGCATCTGTTGAGAAGAGCCAAGCAAAAAAGTGCCGGAAGCAGATCTTACACATGGAGATCAGAAAGCTGTTTTGCAACATTGCCCATAATCATGCTTCTCCGCTGATCCTACCCAAGTGCTGGAAATTGATGTTCATAACATGAAGAGACATAGAATGAAAACAGTCAAGAAGTCACAGGCTAAAAAAAGGTAAAGTTAATATGCTCCTGCTCTCCTATCTCTCAGGCAGTGCACTCCTGCCATGAAGATGATCTGACAGTTCATTTCCATAATAAATAATCACCAAAATCTCTCTTCACTGGTCATCTCTTTCCCAGTCCTGGCAATGATGATTTTTTACCAGTGCATATGCTCCGACACCAGGGTTTCTTTACTGTCTTTCAAAAGCTACCTCAGGATTAAGAAATCTTACAGAATCTCAATCTCCATTATCTTTTATTAATTTATTTTCATTCTTCCAAGTTCTACATCACATACCAATTAAAGTATCTCCCATCTAAACTGATACAATCTTCACATCACCTCTTTACCTCTCTTGCCAGAGCACTATGCTATACATATTAGATGCTTCCAATACAAAAGATTTTAAAGGAATTTACTCTCAAAAATTTGCTAGGTATTTAAAATTATGTTTTCCTCTTTCATAAACTGCCTGAAGTTTAAGCAACATTTCAGAGTTTAAAAAAGTAGCTACTGTTACTGCTGCAGGTGTGGTTTGACTTTTCTATTCAGAAATTGCAGTATTAGGAGGAGTGGGAACAGAACTCTAACATGAAGTCCACTGTCATCCTTACATCTGTTATCAGGAACAATGTCTTTGATGAATTAAATAATCTTTTCCGTTAAAAACAAACCCACAAAAAATTATCATCCCTTTGCTTCAGAGACTGCACTGCAATTTTCCTCTCTGAGATGGCACTGTAACTTTTATTTTTGCTGTCCCATAAGCAATGTTATCCTTTGCTGACAGCATTCCTGAATAGCTGAGAAATGGCTTTACATGAATCCTGTAGGCAGCCAACACTAGCAGGAGCCACTATAAGAATGGAAAGAGCAATGCTTGAAGACCTGATAGTACACGGGCCTTATGAACACACATCACCATGTTTATGACAAAGGCTTACAGAAGACACAAAAAAGACACATCTTTCCTTCAATAATAAAAAAAATTATATATCACATAAAGCTAATTCAGCTGGACTGTGAAATAGTTTCTGGGAATAGAGAAAAAATAGCCTGCAAAGCGACACTTTCCAGACCACCACTTTGTTCTCTGCTCTTTCCTGCAGCAACTTTCCCTTCAGTGTGGAAGCTGAGTTGCAGGATGGGTGCAGAGGAGAAGAGAATGAGAAGTACGGGAGCATCCTCTTTATTTACTGCAAAACAGTAAGGTGGTACCATGCCTGTGGAGCTTAATGTCCTCCATGACAGATGCCCAAGCAGTAGACATTAACTCTCAACACTTTACCTCTGAACATACAACCAGGTGGTTATTTCACTGACAGCTTATGTTCATCTGTTGTTTGTTTGCTGAGTAAGCTGTCAGAAATATAACCCTCTGATGCTGTGAGCCATGCCAAGTCAAAACAGTCTTCTGCTCTAATATGAAAGGGGGAGGAAGTATTTTCCTCATGGTATGTCATAAAAATTAAAGATGGGCAGGCAAATTTGTGTGCTTACAAACTAAACAGCTGCAGGACCCATCAAATGATGTGCTAAGTTCAGGCTATAATCAGTTGGGAAAAGCTGTTGAATAGGTACAGAAGTAGAGATAGGGTTGGTTCTGTGGGCCAGTATCAGGAGAGAAAACGAATGGACCAGAAACTGTACAAGCTGCTGAGAGGCTTTGTTAAACCAAGGCTGCTGTTTGTTTATTATGAACATAATCCTGCAAGGCAAAAAGTACCTTCCAAGACATGCGGAGCACATTCATTATCGCCGCTGTCCTATCTGAACTTCTCCCAGGTAGGTTTTTTGGGAGCGAGGGAGATGCCACCTTAGGAAACCAGAAAAGGGCAAAGTTTGTCCCTGTGGGATGGAAAATGTCATGAAAACCGCCCATCAGGGGTGTTAGGATAAAGCTGTGGGAACCTTGGGTCCAAAACTGAGTCTTGCTGCTTATACTTCATAGCAAAATAAAATAAAAGTAGTATTTTTAATGCTTTCAAATTAAACATGACAAGATCTAGAGAAGGATTTCAATGCAAAAATCCCAAAATAGCTTGCATAAGATTGTCCTAAAAGTATACAACTTCTCAAGCTGTCTAAAGATATCTGATGACCAGCAAATATTTGCCTAACACTTAAAAAATTCCATGCAATTCTTTTGAACTTTTCAAGGCTGTACTGATGCTGCCCCTGTAAGTATGAAAACATAAAAAATCCTCAGGATTTATATGTCAAATATAGTGATAAGACATTTCTGGATGTTTTGTGGTCCAGCAGCTTCTTTTGGTCCAACCAATTCATCTTGAATTCAGTCAGATTAATTTCAGCACAAATACTTGCAGGTTTATCCTTTGCTTTTCAAGATCAAAGAAATATGTAGCACAAAACTTCATGAATCAGTCACAGAAGTGAATTTATGCTTATCAGGTGGACCCGTTTCTCTTCTGTCTTCAAGTGAAACAGTGAAGGCTCATTTTCCATTTCCTATAGGGCTGTCCGTTTCAGCTAACGACAGAAACATCCTAGCTTGTGGACAAATTATTGGCATACTCAATTCGGAAAAAAAGATGGATGTGCAATTTTCAGCCTGCATGGCAGACATTTGTCTTCTATTTTCACCCCCAACATAATTTTTGCTATGTAATTCCAAGCAAGTCACTTCACCTACATCCTGCCTTCGTCCCCTACCCCACTAAACCATAACCACACCTATATCTTCCTATCACAAGATGCCACTGCAATCCTCAATGTATTTTTTTGTGCTTATTGGGCCCTACCTAGAATGCTTCCTAAAAAGCACAAAGGTTTTAAAATTCTCTGACAAAGGCCAGGAAATGGTAAATGATTGTTTGTAATTAAAGACCAATGTATAACTGTTTTATTTGCAACTGTGGGCATGTGCAGTTACATTCCTCAAGCTATTAACATACATAATTAATATAGGCATGCAATGCCATGGCAACTGACTGTGAGAACAACAGTATTCACCAGTAAAACAAGAATGCATGTGCGCATATACGAATATATGTATTTAATACTGGAGATTGCATCATTAGTAATGGTAATATGATAATTAGGTTCTCATTATTTATTAAAAACCATAGAAAATTATACAGACACATATAAAATCAATAAAATACAAAGCGTAGGGTATCAGCCATTTCCTTCAATAAAAGACCCTGTAACAGTCTCACATTCCTTCTTTCACTCTCTTAAGCAGCACTACAGTCTTCCTGGGTAGGAACAAAATGCCTCGCACAGCGTTTTACCTGGTGACTGATACACTTTGAAGGGGACTTCCATCAATTCACATGTACTTGCTATGTATTTGTATTTGCCTTTATGCTGAGGTAGAGGCTATCAGGAAAGCAGCAAGAAAGGGAGCTGTGAAGGAAGAGTCTGCGCTCCTTGCCCTGCTCTCCTGAGACTGGAAGGTGGTTTCTGTATAAATACTGTCAGAAGGCACATTGTCATTTACTATGCAAAAGCAGAGAGGAATTTCTCCTGTCTTCCTCTCCCATTAAGCTGGAGTGAGCTTGTTCTCAGCCATCAACAATACACCAAGGCACATGTACATAGAAAGTGTCTGTGTGTTTTTGAGCTGCCACCTACAAGTTCATGGCCTGTGCTCTTAGCCTTCACTCTTCTGAGAAACATATAGCCCCCACAAGGCCTGAGTGAAAAGACTAAAGACCAGCTCATTCAGCAGTGTCCTTGCACTCCCTCCATCAGCACGAACCAGCTCATACATCACAGCAAGCAATGGCGATGAACAGAGAGTGAACATCTCCTCAGCATCTCAATTGGTCCCATGCACCGAGGAAGGGCATGAGGCTGCAGCTTTGAGCAGGATCACATGAATGAGGATTATGTGTAGTTCACTGCAGCACGAAAGTCTGGCATTATCTCAATAGGTATGCCAAGGATTTTCATCGTGCAGATTATTTTTTAATAGAAATGCCAAGTTCTTTTCCATCTCTGTCTCCTGGGAACGATCAGAATACCCATACAAAGCCATATATTGACATTCCTGGACATTAGATTTTTTCACTTACTTTCCGTATCAAGTACAGCATGATCAATCATATCTTGCAAACATGAATTTTACTAGGTTATCCATAATAATTGCCTTTATTCCCCTCCAATTCCTATCTTACAAGGCTGCTATGTACAAAATTTTGCAGTCCACGTTTTGGAGAAGGAGCATGTCACTACTGGAAACAATAAGGTGGTCCTCAATTCCTCCCGGACTGGTCAGACATTAACTTTTTTAAACTCATGCCATCATGAGCTCCATTCAAAATGGCAGCCTCAAAGACCAAGTTTTATATTCAATTACTGTGTTTAAAGCTCATTAAGTAAAAATTTCAATTTTGTAGATTCAGGTACTTTCAATACAGTAATTTGAAGATGTTTTTCCCCTTCTGCCTCTCCTTTCATGGTTCGTAATTTTCTGAGTATTTTAATATAGTCATAAATGTATGGTTTTACAGACTGTTGAAAGAAAATATAATTTACCTTCTATTTGACTTAGAAATGAGCTGATCTTTGAAAGGTTTTAAACTGTAACACAGGAGATTTGTTTTCAGTTCCTGCTACAAAAGCTTTCTGCATTATACTAGGCAAGCCATTTGATTGCTCTGTCCCCTCCCTACTTGTCTGAATACATCCCTTTTCTCTGTCAAATTGTCTTGGCTATGTGCTGTGACAACACCTAGCTCTCTTCTCTCTGTGTGCCCACACTCAGTTAGGAATACACAAACTTGTACAATACCTAACAGTAAGCCCAATAACCTGGCAGAAACACAAAGCATGTATCCTTATCCTTCAGCATTCCTTTGACTTCTCCATACAAAACATAGCTTGACATGAACAGATTAAGCCCACCTGCCTTGTTGTAATAAGGAGAGTATTGTAGGGTTTCCTGTAAAAAGAACTTGTCTTGAGCAGGTGTAACACAAGCAGATGGATCTGATTACAGGAAATCTTGCCCACCAATCTGTTAGATATGAAAATAAGGAAGGTCCCCACCTTTCATGTTAGTCTGCACAAATGTGCTCATGTTTTCACATACAGCCTTGTTGATTTTAAAGGGACTTCTTGCATGGGCAGGCTCTGCCCATACAGATTTCATTGCAGCTTCAAGATCCAAATTCATGGAGAAATCCAAAAAACAGATTCTTGCAAAATGCAAGGGGAAGAGGTTGAAATGAGGGATGTGGAAGTCCCCATATCCATATCCTGCACAGGGATGAAAAGCAAAGAATTTCTTTCACTTGTGATTACCGTTAAATATATACAACTGCTTTGACTAATTTCTGTGCAAAGGACAACTGCAACTTTAAAAAAAAGCTTAACAGAAGATGATGAAAAATTATTTGCCTCTGAGAGAAAAGCTCTGAGATAAAACCATTTTTCTGTAGGTAGCTACAGAAGCCATTAAGACCATGAACCACAGAGTTACCAAGGTGCATCCTTATGACCTGAACATACAGTCTGCCCCGGCACAGGTCACTGGAGCTTTTGAGGGAGGTTGAGATAGTTGGTTTGTTCCCCTGGGGCAGCTCCAGATGCCAGTCTGAGGCCCTGGGAGCTTGAGCATCTGCCAGTGAACCCTGCTGGTCTTTACCAGACAGTGACTCACAGGTTTTATCTGGCAAAAGGAGAGAAGGAGTCTAGCTTTATGCTTTGGAATTGCATACACTGGCCAAGTGGTTTCCTTACCTGTGCCTGTATGGGGCTGACACTAAGCAGACACGCGTTGCACCATACATGCTCTTGAGTTACAGCCAGCTCAGTCCCACCACCCAAATCCAGCTCATTTTCTGAGTATACGTTATACCTCAACATCCATGTGTTTAAACAGTGGCACTACTTTGGTGTATAAACATGAATTCTCACCAGCAGGGAAGCTGCCAATAGAGAAATCATGAACAGAGAAGTGATGGATGATGGATAAGAGCGGATTTTACATAAAAAGCATTGCAGGTACAAGAAGAGGAGCTATTTCCTCACTTCTTGCAATTCATGTACAGTAAAACTGGTGAGAAAGAAACAGAAAGGCCATACGCACTTCTCCAAACTAGCTGCTGTCACATGCTCTGTATTTATAGTAGGTTATTTTGGCAAGATAATCTTTAATTTTGCATGATGTATAGGGCTTGAGGGAATGGCCCGGGAATGAATACATATCCACATACAAGGATGCTCTGACTCTTCCCTTATGAATGAGCCAAGCAAGCTATCTTTGTTACAAGTGCATTTGCAGAAACTATGCTCCATTTCACCACTTTTACAATACAACAAATGAGAGCTGACGGTAGTTCTCAGCAGCCCATCTTCCAAGCAGAAATCAAGCAATAGTGTATTTCAGGTGGTTTAAAAGGAAAACACTGTCTCTTGTGAATGACTGTGCACTTGAAGATGAGTGCCACTTTGAGTCAACAGAAAAAAATGGAACTATGAGACATTTGCAGGTGGTGATTTTTTTCCTGAAATAAGACTTGTCAAGGTATTAAGCAGTACACCTGGTAGCAAATGATTGCTGGATCAGGGCCTAAAAAAGATGCTAATTTTAGAGTGTCTTTATCATGGTTTAAACTGAGGATCACCATGAAACCAGGTGTACAGAAATACCAGCTGAGAGATGAGAAGGAAAGTGTGCATCAGGTCCTGTTTCAGCCAATATCATCAGGCTTTAAATAAGGACCCAGATTAGAGTGAAGGCAGACCTAACATTGTGAAATATCAGTACTGGTACTGCATTTATCTAAAGGGAGGTCAGTGCAGATTCACAGAAAGGTAGGAAGTTCAACTTTGTAAATATGCTACTGGCCTGGGACTTGGGCTAATAATTCTTGGCCCACAGATCATCTGCATGTACTTGGGCAAGCCAGCTATCTGCTCTCTCTGTCAAAACCACACCTGTACAACAAGGATGCTACTTCTCTGTCTCCCTGTTTGGGGAAGGGGACAGGGATTTTTGCATACATTGGAACTAAAGTCCCCAGGAGAAGTAGCCAGGAGAGCAGCGCTGCCTTACGTGACTGGGGACAGGGAGAGGGAACTTGCCACCACACTGAACATAAATGACGTGGCTTCCAGGAAAAGGGGGAAGCTTGCCAGAGCTGTATTTAAACAGGTGGTTTTAAAACACCATCTGTGATTTCAACTGCCAGTGCTGAACCAGAATGAACTGCTTTTTGGGAGGAGTACATGAAGATGGAAAACCATTTATGATTCAATGGGACTGTGACAGCAAAGAGCGGCCAAGATGCTTTTAGACCTTGTTCTCCAAATCAGTTGTGTTTTGACACCGTGTCACCAAGCTGTGGCACAGAGGAAGGCAGCAATAGTAACATACATGTTGTCACAGCATCCATCATGGTAAAACTGATGGTCTAAAGATATAAAAGAAGTGGGACTTGGAGGAGGAAGTCACACATTTTATTAGCGCAAGGAGTACAGTTGTGGGAGGAGAAAAAAATCAGACTAACTTTTGATCACTGAAGTCCATGTGATAGGCCACCCCATCAGAGTCCCCAGGGTGTGAAAATCATGCAGCAGGTCAGGGCTGTGACACACAGACTGCAGTTTTATGAACACAACAGCAAAATCTAGGAGAGCTGGTCAGGAGTGTTGATTTGCATGACCTAAGATCCAGTCATTTCTCTAAAAGCAATTATAAATAAAAGACACAGCCCAAACTGGTGGAAGTCCTTTGCTTTGGGTACAAGGGCAACGGCCTTATAACAGCAAACATTGCACTGGGGGATGGGGTGGGGAACGTCTATTGAAGCAAATAATAACTATGCCATGAATTTAGCAGCTATGCGTAAAACTGATCTGCTAAAAAGCATCACCTCTAATTAGATTATCAGACTCTCGTATGTGTATTCTATGAAAGCCTCCATCATTTTAATTACTGTAGGCCACATGTCAGAGGATGATTCAGGTAAGAAGAGTATTTCAGGTAGGGGAAAAATGAATTCTCCCAGTTGGGGCTAGAAAGGTAGGCTTAAACACAGCTGTGTTTTGAAAAAAATTTTAATAAATTGAAAGGTATGAGGTGCCAATTGCCTGCTCCTCTTGCAAGGCTTCATATAAAATGAAGGGAGGAGGGAATGAAATAACAAAACCCACTACGCACTATTAAGGATTGTGCTGCGAACACTGGAAGTGTTATTAAACTGCTAAGCAAACATGCAGGCTTTCATGCAAGTGTTTAAGCAGAGGGAACAAAGTAATTTATCTAATTAAAACCTGAAACTTGACAAGTTTTCTTTTCTTGAAAGTCATGAGCACTCAGAGCACCTCATACTCAGTTTCAGTAGCTAAACTGCCTCAGGAAATAGAAAGCTTTTAAAAAGTCACAGGCAGGACAGCTTTGAAATTTCAAGCTGCCCCTATAAAAAAAGAACAAAGGAGATATAAAGCATCATGGTTTTGCAGCTTTAAATTTATTTTTTCAGTTCAACTGGCATAATGTTCATGTCTCCTTCTTTGTACATTCCCCTAAAATCCTGAACAGTATGACATGGAAATTTATGTTTCTTTGGGCCTGTTCTTTTATAAAAAGCTTCTGGCATTGCCCAGTAAGGTTGACTGGCACTTCGCATTATAGGACACAGTTGCTTCTGGCTTTGCCAAACGTTATCCATTTGGAGTAATACCGCTTCTACTGAATGTTTGCCTCAGGCTGATTATCTTTAATAAAAAAAAAAAAATCAGTCAAAATGGTTCAACTGTTTCTAAATAAAATACTGGGAAAAATGGTTTGGACATTAGAGGAATATTATTTTTCCTTCTTTGAAATGCTAAGGTGACCTGCTACTTTGAAACAGAAAATTGAAGTTTGGCAGAGATGGCTTCTGAGTCAGGCAAAGAAGAGAACATGGCCAGGTTTCAGACATAAAGAAAATAACATTTCAGAAATTCAAATTGCTAAAAATTACACTCCTGACTGAGCACGCAGTGCCCCAGCGTACAGCCAAGCTGCCCCAGTGCCATCATCCCAGAGGATTACCAAGGCAAAACTGGTCTTTCCCGTAAGCCCACGCTGGTGCGGAGGCAAGCGGTGGAGCAGAGCCCAGACATGCCGCCTCTCTCAGGAGCGGGTGGCCGGCGTCCCAGGAGCTGGGAGGAGGGAGCCATCTGGTCCAAATGAGGTTAACAAACTGGCTCAGGTGGGAAGTGGAGGAGTGCACTAAAATAAGGAGCAAAGTGAGGGCTAGGAAAGACAAACCACATTTCAAAGCAGCAGGGAAAACTAGACTGCACAGGGCTGTACAGGCTTAGGGTAGAAAGTGCAGCAGATTTGTGTGGCTGCAGTCGTTTGGTGGAGGGAGGGGAAGGAGAGGAGGTTGGACAAGAAACTTCACTGAGACTGGGGCTAATGGTAATAAGAATGAGAGATTAGGTCACTAGGTTTCTGTTGCTCATAATTTAACTGTTTGGATGGATTTTCAGGGATGGTGAAGGATGTGCCACCTCCTGAAAAATCTCACTTCCCTGCTCCAGAATTCAGGTTAACTGCAGCTGGCCAAAATGCCTGCAGCATCCTCACGCAGTATGGTGTGGCCTTGGTTTTGCTACGTTATTAGCACGTTTATTGTGACCCTAAAAGATAATGCTTCGAAAGCACATTAGGACTCTGCAGCTATGTTCCTCCATTTTCAGGGTCTACTAACAATTTTCTGGTTTCTATTCATACGGTAAATTATTAGAGGCAAGCGCTGTCTTAGATTATGTGTTGAGAGCTAAATATGAAAAGTCCCACCTCTTGATTTCTAAGCGCTACGGTAATAAAAACTCTTAGGAATGCATCCATTTTTCTTGCCATACTGCTAATTTTAAGGTAAAGAAGTGGCAACAGGGCCACAATGCCAGTCCCTTCTGAGCACTGATCAGCATAAAGATTTATTGCATCATGAATCGTAGCTCACTTTTTCCATCTTCCAGCACTGCTTTCAGGCACGATATACCCAATATGCCCACTTAGAGATTCCATATGCCACTTGGATTTTAGTTTGCTTTGCCTTTTTAAGAAGTTTTTCCACCCTGCACTTTAACAGCACAACCAACCACAAAACTTGCATCAGTGAAGTCAATGACCACATCAACTGTTCTGTAACTACACTTACCACTCCACAAAACCTTTTAAAATGCTACTTCTTAAACAGACATACACGGTGGCATAAGGTCAACGGAATGCTCTTGATCTGATGGTGGAGAAATGTGAACATTCTTGAAACAGTTTCTGTGAACTCTTTCATTTGAGCTTCAGCACAAAGTTTTGCTGAAGTCTGGTCAAATGATTTATTGCAACAATGTGCTGGTTTTGGCTGAGAAGGGGTTAATTCTCCTCACTGTGGGGGTCGGCTGCCTTTCCAGCTTCCCGCGCTCTGCCGCGTGGCGGGGGAGGCTGGGAGGGGCAGGGCCATGGTGGGGGCGGCTGACCCCGACTGGCCAATGGCAGGTTCATTCCATACCATGTGACACCATGGCCGTATATTGAGGGGGGGGCAGTGGCAGCGCGGAGGCGGCGTGGCACCGGGTCGGCGGGGGGCTGTGGCGCGTGGGGTTCGTTTCGGCGGTTGGTTCCCCCTCTCCCCTCCCTTCCCCCTCCCCCCGGGCTTTGCGCCTCTCGTTGTTCTCCTTTACATTGCATTTCTATTGTTGTTTCTTTTAATTTTAATTATTAAACTGTTCTTATCCCAACCCACGAGCGTTACCCTTCTGAGTCTCTCCCCCATCTACCGGTGGGGCAGTGAGCGAGCGGCTGTGTGGGGCTGAGCTGCCGGCTAAACCACGACAAACAACAAGCCCAGCCCATTAAAACTATAGTTCCTCCATCTCTGAGAATGAGGACCCTTTAATGTTACATTTATATATGATAGTTTTACCCCAGCTAATCCATTATATAGCAAGTCCGTAATTTTTGCAGTGCAAGAGAATTCCCCTTCAAGTTATGATGATTACTAAAAGAGCCAGATAACTTTAAAAAACAAAATGTGTGGTCATGCACACAATCTGAAGTCATATGGTCAACATATGATGATTTCTGCCAAGTGTGCAGTGTATTTTACTGTAGCTTGGTTTCAAATGCCTTTGATTTCTTCATCCCTAAAAGCTCTGACATTTTCATGGCAAAAAAAGCAAAAATCTTATGTTACCTTTAGACACCATATTGTCACAGTGGAAACCCCGAGACCACCTAACTAGCAGCTTTCTTCATCCCAAGTCCATTCATACTATGAATTTTTGACACTATTTTGTACTCTTTGAACAACTTTATGTAATATGACCTTCCTGTCACTGTTTGTTCCCTTCAGAGCACTTGAGGTTTTAATAAAGACATAATTCAACATAATGCATTGGATAGAAGCTTGAGGGTACAAACGTTTTAAGGACAGAACAGATTAAAACAAAAACCCACACTCCATGACAAGCATAGATAGAAAAAGGAAAAATATTTCAAATTTTCAGAAAACAGGGTTTGATAGCACAATTCCCAGATATCTTTGGGCAATTTCTCAACTTGAAGAAGGCACTGCTCCCCAGACAAACACTTCCAGGAAGCTAAAATAAAAGAAGCTACTGATTTATTTTTCTACAAAAGCTCATGTAGAATAAATATGAATATGCTTCAATCTGCACAAAGAAGCAGGTGGGCTTAGAGGTCCATCCTGTGGTTCTCAGCACCATGTGTTAATATCGTCTGCCAAATTTAACACCTTCCACATCCCCATCAGGCAAAGATTATCTTCTAGGTGACAGTCAACAGCTGGCAGGCACCCCAGTTGTGCTGTTGGTATCCATCCCTCATTAACAGCCTCTGAACAGTTGGCTCAGAGGAGTATGTATTTCCAAGGCAATTACTTTTTTTAAAAAAAATTAATGAAAATGGATCAGCATCAGGATAAAGCTGAGAAAAACAAAATTAGTGACTTGCTGAAGAGAAAATGCAGAGTGTGTCTGTCCTTCACTCCCAGGGAAGTGAGCATGGGGCATGGGGGCAACACAGAGCATGCAGATGTCCCCTGGATCCTGGTGGGGCACAGGGGACAGGGTGGCATTACTGGAATGGGAGGAGAGGAAAGAAAGAACTTGAAGAGGAAGGCAAAGGACTGAAATCCACAGGAAGTTGGGCTGCGTGAATGCCACAGCTGACAGAATTGCTTTTCAATATAGGCCAATGAAACTTATCTCCATGTCTTCCCAAGCAAGTGTGAAATACACCTGGCCTGCAATGAGGTGTTCTTGGAAGGTTGCACACCGTACAAAAATGTGTGGCTTACAGAGGCATGACATGTTAGAAATCTCTCTGAGGTTCAGAAAACACTTGCTCTGTTTTTGGTACTTGCCTCTCATTAGCAACATTGCACTAAATAACCAGTAGTTTGCCTAAAACCTTTATAAGTATCTCAAACTAATCTGGAGTAAGAAAATTCAGTCCTTTCAAATCCTCCCAATGCCATTCATAACCAAGAATTCAAGTCCTGAGGAGGGATGCTGTATAAGATAGACAAAGTTGTTTATTAAGATTAACCTGATGCCTCTTATGAACTCTTGTCCTTTGATAGCTTCATTAATATTGTCCTGACTTGTCTCCCTTGTAGACAAGCTATTTTTCAGCAGTAAAAGCAGTGGATTATTAATTGACTGGTCTCCAATTTTATTTTTGCCTTTCACTTATTTTTAAAAGCAGTGCTTCAGCATGTAAATGCAAAGAAAAAACCAAGTATCTCCCTCCTCCCTCTGCCCCATCAAACGTGACCACAGCTTTGGATCTTGGATCAGTCAGGTAATGACAAACTCCAGTCACCAGCTAGGAGAGATGACACAGGCTCCCCAGCTGGGTGCAAAGCTTTGCTTCATTTGGTCTTACTCTGTAAGAAAAGACCTACCGGACAATCATTCTCAACCCCATAAAAATTTCTTAACTGAGCTTTACCTCCTCCTGGCCAGCTGCCTGGGTAATTCATACCACCACAATATACAGTCTCTGGTGAAACATATGCTTCTCATTACAAAGATTTTGTTAGGATTTTCTTAAACTGTTTAAAGGCTTTGGTTATAAATATGTACAAGCAGATCAAAGTGACAGTTTGCCACACCCATGAGTAAGACCGTGCATTAGCTGGTTTATTATTTTGTGGTACTGCAGTGTTATGTGATAGTACATTTATGTTAGGGGCACATACTGTATTTTCATTATGCTAAATGGGCTATTTGAAACAACCAACCCTCTGCATTACAGCTTTCCCCGCTGCTGAATGACATGTCAGCAAGGGTAACAATACAGGAGATGTTCGCTTACTCTCAATGCTCTCTGCTTTTCATCATGGTTAAAACATCCTCATTCTTTTATCTATATGGGAATAACCAGAGCATGAGTTATTCCTGAAAAAGTATGGGGGTTTAATCCCACTGATCACCTTCCTCCACCTAGTAGTTGTAATTTATTTCTACATAAAAACTGTAAACCAAAAAAAGTTTCACTGCATGTAACACTATTTCATTCCATCCATGAGAAAATATTTAGGACTCCCAAGACAGGTGCACACGGTTTACCCACCTACATAGTCTGTTCAAAATAAAGATATATATATATGTCCAGTAATAGTTGTTACATCCTCCTTACTCTTTGGTCCATAGGGGACCAAAGACAGGAGGCAAACATTAAAAGGAAAATTTTCTCTACATTAGAAAAAATCAAAGAATGCTACTCCTTTTTTATAATTTTCAGATCCTTCCACAAAATCTCCATGACTTTGCATTTGGCACTAGCCCAGTAACTCATCAACCAACTATCTTAAATCACCAATGATTTTTTTCATTTTTAATTTTTTTGGCTGACCTTGAATTTCACAGAGTCTTACTCAAATCTGGTTGCTACTATGGCAAGACCAATACAAGTTAGTGATTTAGAAAAAGAAGCACCTCCTCTGCAAAGACCACCCAGTTCCTGAAATATTTCACATATAGTTTAGTTCTTCTTGCATTATAATCAGTGCATGAGTTGTGGTACAGCAATGAAGGGAGTGAATCAGTTTTCCATGCCTGCAATTCTTCTTTAGAAGATCTTATCCAGGTATGACCTTTTGAAATATCTCTGACCCACTCTCTGTCTTCCTGCAGTGCAGACCTACAGTGTTAGCAACTCTAGGATCCATCACTGTAAAAGAGTCTCCAGGTTTTGTACCATCCAGTCAGTTATTAAGGACACTGAATGACCCTCTGCGGTGAACTTAAGCAGACTGAGAGTAGGCTTAAAAATCAGTGAAAATCTGCCAAATATTTTAAGAATATTCCACAGGACACAGATTTATTAACATTAATTTGTACTTACTCCAGCCATGATCACGTAACATGATGACACAGAGTATTAATGACAGTGATGCTTCAACTGCAGAGGGAAATTTATGGAGATGACCAGTGCAAACACCTACTGGGAATTACACTTCTGGATTAGAATAAGATTTTGAAACTTCCATAGCATGACTATTTATGGAGATACTGTGTTTAAATGGGAAAGCATTTAAATACTGTATTTAAACTGGAAATACATAAGTCACACTGTATTGTGATCAAGTCAGCTGCAGGAGGTGATTAAAAAGATAGCAGTGCTGGAAGTAATATCCACAATCACTTTGCTTAAAAAAGCAGTGGCACCAAGGTCTCCTGCTGGGAGCAGAAGTCCTTCTCTCAGCCGGCAAGCTGCAGGCACACTTTCTGTGAACAGACCATGAATCCTATGGCAGAGAAGGATGTACCCCAGTGTGTAAGATCAGTCACAGATGCCAGGCCTTCATGGCATTGATGTCTGTAAATAAAAGGAATGTTGCCAGGAGGGACACAGCATCGGCAGCTCTGTAGCCACACCGCACCCATGAGATGCAAAATGTTGTGTTAGCTCTGCTGCTGCAGAAAGGAGGGGAACTGCGTGATTGCTTTGGCTGTGCTGGGCACAGGCCAGGACCACGGCTCTTGGCTAGCATCAGTGCGATCCTGAAAGCCAACACAACGTTAGGACAGGTTCTTTTGGCTCCTGCTGTTCAAACAGGTTGTGCAATCGAGGAGGTCTGTGTCCTGGCAGAGGAAGGAATGGGCTGGGCAACAGAGAAGCAGAGGACCTCCTCCCCACCCCAAGTGAACACACCTCGCTCCTCCAGTGCTGAGCAGAGAACTACAGGACCACAAGTGCTCGTGGCATAAATTCAGCTAAATCACTTAATTCCTTCACCTTTCCTTCCTCTCCCCTTTCTTCCCGAAATGATTTAACAGCTATAATTAGGGCAGTGCCAGTGGGAAGTGGAAAGCTTAACATCTTAACATCATCTTAACATAGGCCAAGTGCTATTACTTTGATGCCATAAACCCATAAAAGAATAGCAGCCCAGGGTTAAAAAAGAGCCAGAAGATTAAGTAAACTGTCTAAAACACTGTTCTAAAAACTATATAGAATAGTCTAATACTCAGGGAGTTTACACTTCTTTTCTCTGGCACAGCCCTGCCATATAAACTAACTACAACCCCATACCCTTTTGGAGTATGGGCCAGCTGAGTTAAAGACAGTTTTGCAGAAGCACTGATTTACTAGTTTCTCCACTCTTCCAGTGTTCACCTCTCATGCAGCAAGATTTGTGTCACATATTTTTTAATTATCACTTTAATCATTAAGGTTTCTGAATGAAAATTGAAGACAAACATTCACGACCAGTAGTAATGTAGTTTATGGAAAAAAATGTAACGTTCTTTAACAATACTATTTTCTTCTGCAGCTTTTAATAAATGTAACTACTTAAAGTAGCTAACAGAGTATATAGTATAAAATATAAGTAAAGACTATAAAATATATAATGAAGTATAAAATTAGTATGCGCTAAATGCATACCAATGTTAATATTACTGTTTCTGAAATAGAACCTCTGTACTGACTTCTCGTAGCTTCACCTGATTTTTGCCCCCTTCTGTTGTTTCCTCCTGGGCACACTATGATCCCTGTCCTAGCAGGAATGTAACTCCCCTACCTGACATCCCTTCCTTCCCTTCGCAACCCATGCTGGCAGCACCACCCTCTCTCTCAAACTTGAAATTTTTTAACCCTCTTTCCTTTGTCTCATACAAAAAGGGTCACAATGAGGCAATATAATCTATTTGGCTGTCTTATCCAGTCTGTACCAGTAAGAGACCTGGAACCTGAAGCTTGGGTCTAGAAAGCATGTTTTCTATCGTCCACTCAGCTTTTGGCCAGTGAGAGGACTGAAAACACTGCTGTTGTGAGGATCTTCAAAACCATGGAGTTCAGATGCATCTCCAGAGATACAGATGGATGAGTTGATTCTTCTGTTCTTATTTTACAGATAAATTTGCCAATTTGTAAAAGAGCTCATCAGCGAGCCTCTGGTTTAAACCAGGCCCGTTTGCTTAGAATCAGGAGCATAGCTGTGACATCCCTAGATGCCCTGAGGACCGCAGGACACACAGGCTGCAGGCTGTTTTCACAATTTGTCCAAAGAACTCTGTCAGTTACAGCTGAAAAATCCCACCTCTGCTGTTTTCTGTGCCTAGCTCATGATAGGCGGCCAGCACTGCATGCAACACAGTGCTTCATTAACAGAGCCAAAAGTGCAGTTTGGATTACAGCTTGTGGAGCAGTAGTTTTAACCTTAGGGCCTGACCCTTTTCTTTAGCCACAACAAAATGAACAGAGCTCTCTTAGAAAGAAGACAGAAAATATATTTGTAAGCATAATAATCAGCTCGCCCCCCTTCTCCCCCCACTCCTGCAAACACAGCCTGACTGTGAAGTCCGTCGTGAAATCCTCATGTGCTGTATTCTGGGAAGGGAGTGATTGAGGAACATCCTTTTCATTTCCTAAATTAAAAGCAGCAATTGAATTAGCCCCCCTTGGCATCACTGCTGCCCTGCGTAGTGTGTGACCAAGCTGGACACATCTAAACAATAGGCCCATACAGATGATGCACAATAATTCTCTGGCTGAGTTGGGATCTGTCTTTGTGACACCTGCTGCAGCTGAAGCCCCCATCTGTGCTCTCCGGAGAGCTACAGCATGTCAGTACTTAATGTGCTTGGTGTCACTGTGCTTCCTGAGCTCTTGTTTTATATGAATGAGAGAATTTCGGGAGAAGAGGACTGGTGGGGGAAGGGGCTCACAAAAACACGTGTAAAGAGCGTGAGTTTTCATTAGAAAACAGGTCAGGGGGCACTGACACTGTGGGCAAACACTTAGTGCAGTGCAGAAGTAATCAGGTGCACAGATTTCTGTTGTTAACAGACTCTTCAACACCTATTATCCCAAGCACAGCACAAAAAAAGTGTATCCCATGTGTGAAAAGGGCTGGAAAACTTCATTTTCACTTCTCTCTGTTCAGGTGGATCAGTGACAAGGAGGGAAGGAGCACCAGGAGGATACAACTCTGGGCAACCAGAGTATATGTGCCCCTTCACCCTCCCTGCCCCACTCCCTCTCTCCACTTACCACACCATCCTCCATTCCAAATAACATTCGTTCACTTCTCCTAAACTACAAGCTTATTTTGCTACAGGTCTGTCAAATGTTTCGTTCTGGTTTTTTCCCCCACTGCCAATGCTTTCTTATTAAAGTTTTCATCATTCTACTTCGTTACTTAAACTGTATCCCCAGGCTTTGCTGACAGATAGGAAGATGAAGGCTATGTCTTTATTTAATTTCTCCATATATTCAGTTTGCTTGCAAATCTGGCCAACATGTGAGGTGACCACACTGCACTGGATATGCAAAACAACACTAAGACACCCAGAAGCATCTCTTTGGCACCAGTTATTTCTTGTCACTGTTAAAAAACCTTTCCTAATATTTCCATTTCAGGGACTCTCAACTGTTTTACAAAAGCAGCTGTGAGGGTCATTCCCGTTCCATTAAAACTTGCAGTTGAGGGTAGCTATGAATATATGGTATATGCATTTTAAAACTGCCATAACACTGAGAAATGATCTAGTGCAAATTAAGTTATCAATTACCAGATGTCACATCCTGCCCCCTTATTCACACTGAGTAAGCCAAACCCCCAAATTAGGACCTTTCATATACTCTGATGATTCTGCTCTTTATATTCTGCCAGAATAAATCAGAAGCAAGTCCCCTGAAGATACGAGACAATACCAGTTTCCATGAGATCAAACATACAAGCAAGTGGTGTTCTGGATTCACATGATTAAATTCCACATATCCCCCAGTACTTTGGATAATTTTTCTCTCTATTTTACTAAAAGGTATATGAAATCTCAAATATTTTTTTTTCTGGATTTAGCTAATGGAAGTTAAGTGCCTGCATCTGCAGGTTGGCACAAAAATGAGTGTCCTCCTTTCTGTCTTCAGCTTGCACTTCAGAAATAATGATAAAAAAATCTGACTACTCACCCATGATCTGCTCTACCACCCACTGAAACATGAGAACTGTTTCTTTCATATCAGTAAGCCCTGACTCATCTCCTGTTGGACCTAACTTCAGTCACGGAGGTTTGGAAATAATAGGAGGTCCCTAAAGGTCACAGAAATTGTCATTGGAGGAGTCAGGAAAAAAGCTGAACAGCCTGGTCTTCCAGTTCCTTGTCTCACTGTCGCAGAGCAATAGTTTGGTGTGCATAAGTGAGTGTAACTTCCCCCTTCCCACATTGTTCTGCTCTTTGGTTTTAAGTTATTTCTTTATTTTGTAAGCAAGTTCACTTTCCTAGGTTAAGAGGAGGGGGTCCCATAAAAGAGGTAAGATACCATTTATGTAAGAACTGAAGGTAAAAAGTGTTTCTCAGACTGTGAAGATACTTACATGGTTGCTGAGGTGAGTTCTTATGCAGTTGCACAATATAGTACACTAAGGTATGTGTTACACTCCAGCAGCTTTGCATTGTTGTGATCCTGACCACCGCTCTGATAGCTCTCTCCCTTGGTCACATATTGCAATCCTAACGCCTGTGCCCACCATCTTCAGATGCAAGTGTGGAAGCCAGTAACTTCAGTACACTATTGGCCTAAGAACTGCTCACAAACAGCCTTCCCAACACAGCAAATACCACAACTAGGATTGAAAGTCTTAACAGAGGCTGTTGCAACGTGCTGCAGGGGTTGCTTAATGCTGCCCAGCGAGTGCTACACTGAGGTCCATGGGCACCTTTGCCTTGTGTCAGGGGTGTTTTCCCAGCAGGAAATATTCCCCCTTGAATCCCTTGCAGACTGTATTATTTCAATACTAGAAAAGCTGAGTTCGTGCTATCAATTACATTTTCAAAGCCGCTTTATGTTATTTGAGAGAAGTGCTAAGCACATAATGAAAAACCACAAAAGTGCTTTTTTGGCATTCTTTAACTTCAGAAGAAATGGCTATGCTAATTTAAGGTTGTTGTAGCCATCCTCAGACTGAATTTTATCCCAGGGAAAAGTTATTGTTATGTGCATTCTGAAAAAAAAACAAACAAAAAAGGGCTTATTTCAGGTAGCTAAGATGACCTTCATCAGAAGTAATAGTCACTGTAACACCATCATTCTACAAATGGCACTCACAGAAGGGATGTGCTTAGGCGCTAGAAAACAGAAATAGGAAATCTAGCAATTCAATCAGTCCTCTGTTCTGCGACTGACTTATTTGGCCTCAGGAAAGTCCAGGGAAGTTAGTGGAAGAATTTTCTTCCACTCAGTTGCTTTTGGGTGAGACTCTTAACCACCCTCTACGCAGGCTTAGTTGACCTCTCTGTAGAACTGAGATACTGAATACTCCCAGAAACTAACTGATTAATCTTTGCAAAACACTTTCTAATCCTTTGGCAAGACTACTTGATAATTATTGCACACATTAAGTGATATATATGGATATACAGATATCAATAGCTATATTTTTGCAGATGACACCAAGCTGGGTGGAAGTGTCGATATGCTGGAGGGCAGGAAGGCCCTACAGAGGGACCTGGACAGGCTGGATTGATGGGCCGGAGCCAATGGTATGAGATTCAACAAGGCCAAGTGCCGGGTCCTGCACTTGGGTCACAACAACCCCATGCAACACTACAGGCTTGGGGAGGAGTAGCTGGAGAGCTGCCTGGAGGAAAAGGACCTGGGGGTGTTGGTTGACAGCCACCTGAACATGAGCCGGCAGTGTGCTCAGGCGGCCAAGAAGGCCAACAGCATCCTGGCTTGTATCAGGAATAGCGTGGCCAGCAGGAGCAGGGAGGTGATTGTGCCCCTGTACTCGGCACTGGTGAGGCCGCACCTCGAGTACTGTGTTGGGTTTTGGGCCCCTCACTACAAGAAGGACATTGAGGTGCTGGAGCGTGTCCAGGGAAGGGCAATGATGCTGGTGAAGGGTCTAGAGAACAAGCCTTATGAGGAGCAGCTGAGGGGACTGGGGTTGTTTAGTCTGGAGAAAAGGAGGCTGAGGGGAGACCTTATCGCTCTCTACAGCTACCTGAAAGGAGGCTGTAGTGAGGCAGGGGTCGGTCTCTTCTCCCTAGTAACAAGCGATAGGATGAGAGGAAATGGCCTCAAGCTGTGCCAGAGGAAGTTTAGGTTGGATATTAGGAAAAACTTCTTCACCGAAAGGGTTGTCAGACATTGGAACAGGCTGCCCGGAGAGGTGGTTGAGTCTCCATCTCTGGAGGTATTTAAAAGAAGGGTAGACGTGGTGCTTGAGGATATGGTTTAGTGGTGGACTTGGCAGTGATAGGTTAGCGGTTGGACTCGATGATCTTAAGGGTCTTTTCCAACCTTAATGATTCTACAATTCTATGATTCTGTGATTCTATATATAGGATAGGCATTCTTCCCTCTGTGAAATATTTCCAGATGAATTATTGATGTTGAAGCATAATTGCTTAAGAATTATTGATATGAAATATATATGGTTTTATTAATAAAAAGGCAAACACTTAAGCATACTTTCATCTACAGGACCACTTCTAAGCTACATGGGGACAACATAAAAGACAACTATATCATCTCTCAGTGGGACGCTTTCATAACCACTTTAAACTGGCTTAATGCAGGCTGCCACCACCAAAAAAAAGTAGTTTCATCCTCTCCCCTACCATGTTTTCCTGCATACACCCTTGTGCTGCCAGTAATGCACTCAGAAATCTCTTTTTATTCTTTTTCCCCTCACCTGAATGTTTTTTTGGCCACACCTGTTCCTCTCCATGGTTGCGTGGCTGCATGGCAGCAAGAGTGCTTTAAAGGTAAGGCTCTGTGTCAACCCTAAGCCAGCCTGTCACAGACGGTGGCTTTGGGACTTGGAGAGAGGTTGTGATTCAGAGCACTGGAGATCGGGAGTCACTGAAGTAACACACCAACCATTTCCTAAACCTCCTCTGCTCGCTAGCTCCTGAGCAGCACCAGGTCTGCCTGCCAGCTCGGTAGCAGCCCAGTCCGCATTTCTCTATGGTGCGTGGGAGCTTTCAGCATTACTATGTGAAATCCATCTCTGAGTACAAACACCACATGGAGGAACAGCAACATCAGACTAGAGTAAAAGCTGTCTGTGCTGAGAGCCCAAATACACACACAAGCCTTAATAATACAGATTTTAAAAGTAAAATAAAAAAAATGGCTCATTTTGTCAGACAAATGAAGAACAGTTATCCTGGCAGCATGTGTTTTATTTATAGTAACAGGTAATATCTCTGAGTGCTGCCAAATACTGAGCAAAATGTAACCGAGTGCAGTGTGACTATTAATAATAAATTTTAACACTTAGATGGTCACTTCACTCAGATTCCTTTGCTTCTCCTGACAAAACAGCAGAACAAAGCATGCTGACATCTTCCATAAATAGCAGAGATTTAAATAATTCATCAGTAGGCAAACGGGATGCACATTTATACAGAATGCAAGCATCTCCCTTGCTAGCTCTCAGAGCCCGACTTAGCTGAACGCATTTCCTTGTAGGCATCAGTCAGCTCCAACATAAAAGAGCAATACAAGAGCACAGAATCAAAGGCAGTAGTTTTGTCTGCGGTTTTACACATGGGACCAAAACTTCCCTGATTCTTAAAGCTGACTTTGGCAATCACTAAACTTCTTGCTTGTACAGTGCAAATAACTATACTTCTCACTTGAAGAGCTCTCCTGCATATTGAAAGAATGAATGAAAGGTGTTTAGAAGCAGGAAAATTGGCTTTCCAAGGGGCTTTGGATGCTTAGATACAATGCTGAGATGTCACTGACATTCTTGAAGCCACCTCTGAAGTGACAACTAACCCTGCAGGTGCATAATGGTACGCTACAGCAACGCCATATACTATTCATAATAGCTATCTCTGAGTAAGGTAAGCTTGGAGATGGAAGATGCATAGCAAAGTATGGGACTCCCAGGCCAATATATGTTTCTCTAAAAGGCCAAAGAGAATCAGAGTAAAATGCCATAATAACATATCTAGGCTACTTCCACGACCAAGTTAATGTATTCTTCAGTGGCTCAGAATCCCAGAATCCCAGACTGGTAGGGGTTGGAAAGGACCTCTGGAAATCATCTCGTCCAACCCCCCTGCTTGAGCAGGGACACCTAGAGCAGGGGGCACAGGAACGTGTCCAGGCAGGTTTTGAATGTCTCCAGGGAAGGAAACACTACAACCTCTCTGGGCAGCCTGTTCCACTGCTCTGTCACCCGCTCAGATGTCTTCATGTAACACCGCTGCTCAAGTGGTTGCACCAGTGTCTGAAATCCCACAGCGCTGAGTCACTAGGTATCTAGTACACATCTAGGCCCCATCACGAGCCACAAAATACTGTTACTCTGATTATTTCATCTGCCAGGCTCAAACCATGGGGTGTGCTCTCCATGCACCAATCCCCCTGCGCTGCCAAGGAAGCGTATAGAGGACACCTTCACTTCCTCTAGCTCAGTGACTTAGGATGTTCCCCTGAAAGGCTCCAGGAATTAGTGCAGTGTCTTGGGCTTTGGGAGATACAGGTCAAGTTTTTTAGACAGAGGAAGGTTTTGAACTGAGGTCTCCTATATAGGTGAATGCACTAGGTAACAACCTGTTGGCTACAAGGAGAAGATGCAACGCTGATTCCTCCTCTGGCTAGCTACTGGGGTGAAGCTTACTCAGAGAGCAGAATCCTGACTTGTGCTCAAGTGGAGCTAGTTGCTTACAGTGAACAAAAGAAAACATATGCTGCAATCCTAATTTGTACAAGGGCCGAAATTTCCTCTATAATACACAGTCAAGCAGAACTGGCTCCACATAAAAAAAAAACAATTACAGGAATCAAAAAAGGTCCCTCTTAAATTAACGAGCCTAATGTGCAAGGATCCAGCATAGCCCTTAAACATACACAAATATCTGTAAGGACCAATATGACGACTTGCTCTTAACATTATGCAAACGCTTCTCAGGATCTGGGACTACATTTTCCTCTTGCAAACAAACAATGCCATGGTAATGAATAGAAAACAAAAAGAAATCTAGGCTACAAGATTGGTCATTTCAATGAAATAACCCTACTATCTGAAAGCCAACACTTGAATATTCAAGAAAAATGAGTTGAGCAGAATGTGCAATTGCATTGGGAAAATCTATTACTTATTCAGGAGCAAATGCATTAAGGATATCATCACAAGCAGTAGCACTGCCAAGTACTATTAAGAAGCTGTGCATTGAGTCAGGCTGCTGCTCATAATTTATTAAATGAATGCTTCTCTCTTCATTCCAGCAAAGACTGGCTTCCGAGACAGTAATATTAAGAATGATTGGGTAAATTGTTTTCTGCAGGACAGTTTTCCAAACAACAATAATTTCCATTTCTTTCATGCACTGTGCAAACCAGTGCTTGATGTTGATGCAGTCCCTGTTGGCCTGGCCACCACCCAGCAGGGTGGCCCCAAGCTCCAGGTAGGAGCTGGGGGCATTTGTCCTGTGTCGGGTGCTGCAGGAGCTGTAGCCTCCTCCAGAAAAGCCAGCTGACATGCCAGCGGTCCCCTCACATGCACTGCTAGAGAGCTGAAGGCTGGGGACTCCCAGAGAGCATCACATCAAAGCCAGGACTGTTCAGGTGCACAGCACCGCCCTAGATCCACACACCAAGCCTGGAGAACGTAACAGTGTCTCTCCCAGTCTCACTGCTCGTTTTTTCTAGTGTTTTTTCAGTCTCTTTGGAACATATGCCATCCAGCAACCTGGCACAGCGCTGGCATGGGAGTCACTACAGCTGCTGTAGCATACACTATATAAGGATTCCCCTCAGCTGGAGGAGTCCTTAGGCAGAAGCAACCCACCAAATTTACATTTCCTTTAGCATTAAGGAGCTTGTGCAAAATAGCGCCTGGGGATCAGAGAACAGGTCCTTCCAAAGATGACTTCCTGTTATTTCCAGTAAGCACGCACATTTTCACAAGTTCTGTTATCCATCTGCACAGGACAACGCCCCTGGGTCTCCATGGGAGATGGAAAAAAATCTAAGAATCACAGAATGGTTTGGGTTGGAAGGGACCTTTGAAAAGTCCAACCCTCCTGCTGTGGGCAGGGTCATCTTTCACTAGATCAGGTTGCTGAAAACCCCAACCAACCTGACCTTGAACATGTCCAGGCATGGGGCATCCACAGCTGCTCTGGGCAACATGTTCCAGTGTCTCACCACCCTCAGTGTAAAAAATGTCTTCCTTATGTCAAATCTAAATCTACCCTCCTTCAGTTTAAAATCACTGCCCTTTGTCCTGTCACTATAGGCTTTGGTACAAAGTCTCTATGTCTTTCTTATAAGCCTCCTTTATATATTGAAAGGCCCCAATAAGGTCTACCCAGACCCTTCTCTTCTCCAGGCTGAACAACCCCTAATGCAAAGCCCTATGTCAGCAGCTCTCCCTGTCTCTCGCAGCTGACTATGGACTAACCACTTGGGTTGACTTCTCTGCCATTCTAGGCCAATCCTTTAAAAAAATGCAAGACTAAGATAAAAATCAGGAGCACCCTGCAAAAATGTGCAAACCCAGAAGCACGTAACAGCTGTCAATTCAGGCCTTTTCACTAGAGCCACACTTAATAATGCCCTGCTGCTTACACCCTTTTACAACACTGTCTTCAGGCAACAGTGAATGCTTCTGAGTCTCACGAATCATCTGGGCTTTTATTTCAGATAATGCTGTTATAGGAATCTGAAATTATAGATGTCCGGGGAAGCCACTCTGTTTAGCCTCAATACAAGTAAATGCATCATCTTCAAAACTTTAATATATACCTATAGTTAATTAATTTGGGGTGGTTTGAGTTTGAAGTTTCACTACAAAAATCCCTTTGAAAAAAGCTAAGACCCGTGGATTTCCCATCTAGACTGCCCCACCCAATTTTTGAGCAGTTGTAGAAATTCTGTAGGAATTCAAATCTGGTATTTCACCATTTTGGCTTAACCTGGCCCCTTCCTGTGCAGCATTCTTGATAAGCAGGTCACTTCTTGGATAAATCTTAATGCTTTGGCAGTTCTATAAACAAACACAAGGCAGTCCTCTTGATGGACACCCAGAGCTTCCCAAGTTCAGAACGGGATTTCCCTCCATTGTGGTAGCACACACGATGCCATGGATCTGTTTGCCTCCCTTGGAAGTTACCACGAATGCATCCAGCCACTTCAGCAACAAGTCAATCACTTGAAGGGGGTAAGCTGCAAAGCAGCAATGGTCTCTGTTTATTTCCAAGCAGGTCGGCTGTTATAACCAAAATTATGCTAACTTGTGCTTCTGTTGGCTGCCTCAGTGCAGAGGCTACTGCCTGCATGGCCTTGAAGATGAACTTGCCTCTCACCCCTCGAGGCACTGCCTCAAAGCCAAGTTGAGGACTGTTACCAAGACTGAGGGATAAGCCTGCGCTACCACTGTATACTTCCCTGGGAAACGGCAGTATAGAAGACCTTGTCTAAATCCCATAATTAGCAGATACACACATTATTCCATTTTTCCTCCTAGAAAAATTTTTGCTTTCCCAATGCAAAACACAGCACAATAAATCATTAAACCAGAGATTCAGATGACCACATTATTTCTATGTCTTTGCACATCTGAAAATCTGACAACAAAATTTTCTAAGAGCAAGGATGTCTTTTTCCTTTTTTGTCTCCAGCTTTTCCCTGACAACCCCTTCATCCCTTTTCCCAAGAAGGTCAATTTTTCATGCAAGCTGTACAAGTAACTGGCTCAGTTGTTTTGATTTTGTATTTCTGAGTTTTCATGATGCTGGCACCTGTGGGAAAAGTTCACTGAATCTGGATAAGAGATAAGAGATCTACCTTGGTGTATTGAAAGAGGCCTGGCTGGAAGCTACATTTTGTTTTTCCTTTTCTCCATTTTTTAAAAATAGAATGAAACCTCAGTGGAGACCTAAGACTTAAAAATATTACTGCAAGAATGGGGGCAGCAGAGATGAAGGGATATGTTCTGTATTCTCACTCATCATACATCTCTATTGAGCAGGGTAAGAGGAAAGGGAGAGGGAGAAGAGGCATATGTTTTCTTTTGTATTATTCCCGCTAGGAAAATAAAGTTTGTGTTTAA
Source organism: Phalacrocorax carbo (assembly GCF_963921805.1). NCBI lineage: Eukaryota > Metazoa > Chordata > Aves > Suliformes > Phalacrocoracidae > Phalacrocorax > Phalacrocorax carbo. Next base: position 110,545,358 of record NC_087514.1, read on the forward strand.
ATGCACATTTTTGAAGCACCCACAAAACGGACCCAGCAGAAAGTCCACCCTGGATATTTGAAATCAAATTAAAAGAGTCTGCTTTCCCTCCCCATTCAAGGAGAGAATAATTTTAAAGTGGATGTTATTATCTTCGTCCTCAGCAACTGGTTTCTAGTAAATGTGAAAGTCACATGGGCTGTGGGATCTGTTTCTGTTTCTTTTTTACCCTGGGGGAAGGAGACAGTATCCCCAAACTCTTAGTTTGTAGCTTCAGGTTAAAAGTACCCGCTGATCTAAACATGCTTTCCTGTTTGATTTCTAACAGGCAACTAGAACCACTAGAAGCCTGTAGGGGCTAGTTAAGGGACTTCTCTTGTATCTGAGGTACTCATCCACACCACATCTTACTCCATGGTCTGCAGAATGCAAAAGCAGCACTGAGGAGATACTGCGAGAGATGGAGACAAAAGCTGGCATCAAGCAGTATAACTTGCAAAATCACATACATTTATTATTAGCTTTTTCTACCCAAAGGACAATTGGGCTAAGAGACTAACGACAACCAAAGCTGAAAACCTAGCATAAGCATCTGCAAGAAAAGGAAGCAGGTGGAGGCCTGCTGACAGACTTTGTGATAGACAGCATTCTCCATCTTAGAGACAAGCACAAGAGATCAGAAGAGACACAATGTGATCTGGAGCTGTGACTGTGGGATTGTTGCAACCTGGATAAAAGGAAAAAGTTCTGAAGCTTTCCTCATTACAGCTGGCAACAGTTTCATCAAGGGCTCAGCAACTTGCAAGGCTGGTGTGACAGACCACACCTTTCTTTCTCAAATTAGCATGGTGACAAAAGCTCAGTGGGAGACGTGCTGATGGTGTGATGTGCCTCTGTGGAGAACAACACCTCTCCCTTCTGCGAGTTTGTCTCTCAGTGGGAGCTGCTGCTTCTTGTAAATGTCACCCTCAAAATGCTGCATGTCTCCTGCAAAATCTGCCAGCATGCAGTTTGGCATCCCAGCCTCGATGGCAGTAGAAGGCAACCTTCCCAGCTTTCACCATCACACACCAGTAAGGCTGCTGGGTGCGAGTTTGGCTCAGTGGGAAGTGACTTGGGTCTCTGTCGGTATCTGCCTTCAGCTCCTCTGTGTTCATTCTCTGCATTTCATTCAGCATCCTTTTTTGGCTTACCCTTTCTTCATGATTTAACACAAGTGTTCTTATTCCCAGTGCTTGCTTTCCTCACATGTCTGGCAGCCTTTGTGACCTGCAATGTATTTGGCAGCTGGCTCTGTAAAGACTCATACACGATTTTACTGAAGAAGTTTAGTCTAGTCTAGTTTTGAGGGGAAGGTCAGTAGTACAATAGCTAGCTGAAATATAACAAAGTACAGGACCCTGTGTAAATGCAGCTTGCCTCTGTTTTATCTCAAGCTGGAGAGGTAAAGACCATAAACTCATCACAAAAGAAGCAGGGAAGGAGACTTTTGGAAGAGAGTTGAGGAAATGATATAGTTTATTTGGGAAACCTGTACAATTGCCTGAAGCACTGAAAGTATTTGCTTTCAAGACTTTTGTGGGTCAGATTGCCTCTGCCAATTGGTCAGAAATGACCTAAGGAATCTCACGTGAGTTTAACTTTTCCACTTTATCCTCTGTTTAAAGAAGTTCCCCGAACCCTTGCTAGCACAGACAATATGATGTTTGTCTTTGTATACCTTGGGTGGGTGGAGGGGGAAGCTTAGCTTCTCCTTATGTCACCTGTCCCATTCCTTACCGACTCACACAATCACAAAATAAACCATATTTCATCTGCCTGTTAACTGTCCCTGGGGACACTTGGTTTTTCGTTATCAAACTGTATTACTGGCACACCTCAGGCCATAGGATAATTGCTCAATAAATTAACTTCACCATTTTCCCAAAAGGATCTGGACTAGACAGAAACAATCTGTTGGATGCTCAGTTGTCGTAAACTGTTCAAAAAAGTCAGAACAAACAAAAAAAATAGGCAACTGGAAAATATAAGTGAAATTTTCAAAGCAGCCTATGAAGATACGTTCCTGTTTATTTTAATGTGCTTAGACATATTTTTTTAAATTCCAAAAGAATTTTGTTTCATTAAGTTCTCTCAACTTCTCCACACCTTTTGACTTCTGCATTCCTCCCTACAGGTTTCCCCATGGGTTCTGCCCAATATAGGGGTTTCTTTGGCTATTAAATAAAACTAGGAGCTGGACTGTGACTTGGACCAGCCACACTATGACACCATATCAAATGCTACTTGGACTCTGCTTCAGTCACACTGGCAGAGAGAACACTAGTTCTGTACTGGAGCAAGTGGAAGAAGGGATGGTCCTCGTTCTGCTTCTCTGACCCAATGTTTTGTGAAGGGAAGGTCACATCAACAGCACCTTATTAATACAATCTTCCTTCCTCTCCAGAAGAAAAAAGATGGCAAAACCAAAAAGATCCAACCAAAATCAGATAAACAGCAAAGTATGATATAGGGGAAAAAAAAAAGTAATTCTCTGGGAAATGCCATCTGTTAAATATAGTCATAAATTTAAGGAGGCAAAGCAGGAAAAGATGCATTTTTTAGTTTAACGTTTTGTGCCATAGGAGCTGGAATAACTTGAATGAGAGACACCCATCACAACTTCGTCACAACATAGCTCTCAGCTGTGGACTGATTAAATCCCAGAATTAAAGCAAGCCTTTACTAGACTAAATAAAATCCTGTCAAACCTGATTTCCTCAGCTGGATTATGCCTTCTTAGGCTACAGGAAGACAGCCAAGATTAGCCAAAGTCTTTCAAAAAGGAAGCCTATCTAAAATAACCTTTGCTTCATTACCAGGCCTAATCGTACCAAGATGAATTATATCTTTGCCACAACCAAAGTCACAACCCTGAAGAACTCTGCTACACATGGGACAAAATTGTGAGCTCCTTACCTCTACCTTTGAGGAACTCCAGGCAACCAGGAAGCAGTTTTTCTGTCTATACTAATCTTTGCAGTACAGATGCTGCTAAATTTTTGCATACAATAGCTCAATATTTACCCGGAGCTGTATATAGGGGCATGACCTTGCCTTTAAACAGGAGCTCACCACTGCCACTGCAGAAGATAAAGAAGTGGAAGATGACAGCTTTTTTTTCCCTGTCATGTCACAATGTCAGAAATTGGTCACCTTCTAAACAGCTGAGTTGCTGAAGAGTTGCTACCCATATTCACAATTACTGCACTGGTGCATCAGCTATTTAACAGACTGAGTGGGAGCAGGTTCTAGGTAGTAACTGAATTTAGCTGCAACGTTTCATTTCATAGTGAAACAGATTTTTTTTTGCTAAGAAAATGCTCACATGCTCCCCTCAACTCTTGCCAGTTTAATTACACCTTCAATAATTCAGTCAGTAGTTCCTCAATCTTCCTAGTTAAATTATTAAGTAGAAGAGTGGAAAAACCTGCAACTGAGCATGTGAGACAGAGCACTCTAGGAATGCAGCTAGGGTTGGGCATGCGCAACATCTGGGACAGCAAGTCCTCGAGCAATTCTCCATCTGAGCCTAATCTCACAACTCCAAACACACAGGATTTCCCTTCTTCCCTCCCTGCCACCCTCCCTCTCTGCCTTTGTGTTTTCCCTTCTTATTAACACTTCCCATCACCTTTCCTGAACAAAACTTTCGGGTGTCCTTGTGGCTTCCCCAGTAAACTGACAGTCTTTTTAAATGCCAAATAGAAATGTCAGGTCCCAAACACACTTAAGGCGAGACCTCAGAAGAACAAAGAAAGGTTTGTTTTCAGGAGCTAGAGAAGAGCATAAGGTATCTCGAACTTCAGTGGGGGTAAGGGTAAGGGTTTCATACAATAGCTGAAGATGAAAAAGAGGAAATCCTTACAAGAAAATATGGGAAGAAAGAACATCTAACAGATGGGTCAGAGATGTGGGAAAAGTGAAACAAAGCTGATCGCTTCACTGAGACAAAGGAACATAGAAAGCAAGAGGGAGAACAGATTTGGGATTATACATGAAATGGCAGAAAGTAAAATAGCACTTTTTAACAATATAATTATCTTTATTGAAGCTTTCTTTCAGCTGCTAGATTTGCATATATGCTTCCCATATTGATCCACATTTCTGGTTATTAACTTGGACAAGGTCATCCACTTGAAAAGAATTTCTGAACAAGGCAATGAAGTAATTAATTTCTCTGTTAGAGAACTTGTTTAGCCAATAACAGTTCTTAATATTTTAAGACAATTTTCCCCTGCTTAGAAGAATATATGCAATATGTGTGAATAAATAGTAGAAAATACCTTACCCCTCAAGGAAAGTGGTGGGCTAATTAAAGCACTTCTTATACACTGATACAATATTTAAAAACTAATTAATTACAAAATGTGGCTTTCTGCTGGCTTTGAGAAAACCAGTGCATAAATTAATTGAAAGGTATTGCAGCCAGGCACACTACATGGCAAGCAAATCAAAACCATGCTGCATATTATGGGATAAAATCCCCACAACTGGTGGTGGTCCACAACTTGCAATTCCTGTTCTCTTTGCACGACCCTATGAGATGAACACGCTTACGATGAGATCTCTGCTATCCCTATAGAGTACCAGCACTGAGTACTCTCTGGCTGTTCATTCCCCTTCCCCCCCCATACACATTTCCATACTGCTGCTTTCCTGATAATCCCCCACGGCCTCAGCACTTCCTCTGTAGCTAAAATAAGATATAAGGCCATATTAGTCTCAGCATAATGAGTGATGCATCAGACCTCTACTTCTATATGCTGCCACTGTCTTTCCAGCTGATCAGAAACAGAAAAAATTGGATACAGATATCTCTGTGTGAGCAAGTGGAGGATCCTCCTCAGCACGAGCTCTTCATTGTTACTAGTGTTACGTATTGCTGCTGCTGGAGCTGTGCAGACACAAAGCATTCTTTTGTAGGAGCTGAATTTCACAACAGCACAATGTTCTTTTCTTTAAAGGAAAATACAAACTGGAGAGAAGTCAACACGGTACAGAGAGTCCTCCATGTTTATTGACTAACTTGGGGACTGAATGCTGAAAGTAATTTGCACCAAGTTGTTCACCAGTTCTTGAGCTTTGGCTCAGTATTTTGCTTTACTGGAAAATGACTGAGGAAGAGAGCAAGAACTGTGCCAGTCCAGGATTTCAAACTTAAAATGGAGGAAGTCTGAGAATACTGCTTAACTTCTGCCCTGCATTAATTCACTTATTGCAAAATCTGGACTAATGCAGAACCCAGCAGTAGGCTGTCTGGAAATACAGAACCATGCTCAGATCAATAGTTTACCAAAGGTGAAATTATCCCCAAGGCCCTATGCAGAAAATAGGAGGAGGATACTAAGAAAATTAGGCTGTATAAAAGGTAAGATCTTCTATTAAGAAAGGTGTCCAGTAGTTAGTGTTGTCTTAAAATTTCAAATGTGGAAAATAAGTGATTAGGTTGGGAAATCGCAAGACATGCCAAAGCTATGCATATTTTGGCGGTGGGGTAAGCAGCACATGGAAGTCCACTGTGGCCAACTTATAATGCAAATGTCTAAATATTCAGGCACTGCAGCAAGAATTGCCTTATGGATGGAGTCCAGGATAGCAGAGCACCAAGTAGTCCATGGAAAATGAGAGCTGGCAGTTCCTCCAGCAGGAACAAGACTAGAAGTTGGTGCCTGGCCTGTCAAACATTCCCCATACTTCTGTCTGTTTCACTGACGGAAGAAGTATGGTACACTTCAAACAGCTTAAATTTAAAAAGCTCAGCTCCATATTCTTTCCAGTAAAGGCAGAAGGAGTGGGTAAGGGGGAATTGCGTCCTGCTGTACTCTGTCCTGATCTTGGCACGGATCCAAGAATCTTTATGCCATGTGTAATCCAAGCCCACTGTTGAAGATGGTGGTTGATGGGTGGAAAAGAGGTGCCACACATTTCAACTGCCCTCGGCTAGGGACTGCCTCTGCTCCCTCCTGCCCCATCAGGACCTGAAAAAGTCAGATAGTCCATGCTTCCTTTAACCACCAGGTATGGCAGAATCCGTCCCTTACCATTTAGGGGCCACAGTGTGTGGCACAGTCAGGAAAACACACAGACCACACACAGGCACAAGCCTGCTGCTGCTGGCTGCATACAACCAAACCAAGATACAGTTTGTGCTGTCTCCATGAGGCTTTGTACTTGTTTATTGTTCCCCAGAAATCGGTGGGAATGATTATTTTCCACAACTACTCCTCTGAGACTGTCAGTGCAGAGCTGCTGTTAGTGCTTCTGCGCAGGCCAGTGATGCTGCATCGTATAGCCTAGCGAGTGGGAAGAGATGTGTTTCTGTAATGGGCACACCGCATCTAGTGACGTGAGTGTGAAGAGCCTGAGAAATGGGCTGTAAGCATGGTTATTTCTACACAAGGGACTCCTCCAGCCTTTCTCAGAAGCTGAAGTGGGCACCAGCGCCCAGTAGCCAACATTTTGAAGACAGGCTTTGCAAGGAATCCCAGTGCACCAGTCAGGTAGACTTCTGCACGTCCCTGGCTTTTCTGTTAAACACACCTGTGTCTGCATTCTGGTGACCTTCAAGATGTAGGTGGCCTAGGAGAAAAGATTCCTGACAGAGTTCCATGGGAGTGCCATGAAATTGGTATTATCCCCATTTTGTAGACAGAAAAGAGAGGCATAGAGAGATGGGGACAATTTTCTCCAATTATTGGCAACATACCCACTAGGGCCATGGCTTATGGTAACCACTTAAGGGAAGATGCTCAGTGGTGAAATGTTAATGTTTATTACGTGACCAAAGTAACTATGGATTTTACTGTTGAAGTAGGGGATTTATAACTTTTCTTTTTCTGCTTTTTTCTGCTGCTTGCTCTACCAATGAGATCTATTTGTGGTCCTGATTAACATGGACCGCAGACATGTAAGAGGAGTTCTGCTGGGACATGGATATAGTATGCACAAAAAGTAGCCTGTATGACAATGCTCCCTACAGCTTTGAATTCAGCAAGGAACCGTCACCTTTTTATTTTTTACCTCCACAGGCTGGCAAAACTCCGTGAAACATATTTGTCACTGGTCATCATTTTTTCATTTCAGCTTTATCTTTTGAAAGAAAGGAATCTTGCTTAAAGTCTCAGATTCTCCTTTATATTTCTCAGACCCAAATGTGGCTATAAGACCTGTCAAAGAAGGATATGGAGTCCTTTTTCTTTTTGCTCCTCCAAGTGCTATGTTCCTGATACAAACAGCATTCTTGAAAATCATATCAGCAAAGCCAATGTGTATGTTCTTGGGAAGATACAGTCATTGCAATCAATCAGGGTCATTATAACATCAATAAACTCAAAATAATTAAATTACTTTTGATCAAGACTACCTATTCTCAATCGGTTGCCTGTTGAATCTGATAGTCATATAACCTAAGCAGGAGAGAGCCCAGCATCTGCCATGTCAGCAGGATGAGGAAGATACACTCTGGTGGCTTGAAAGCGAAGTACATCTCTTTGATCAGAAAGAAAAGTGGAAAAACAATCACAAATTCTCTTCCTTTGTATTTTTCAGCATGAAATGTCTCAGAGGAAAAATATATTTTTTGAGAAGTGATCTAAACCAATTCTTTGCACATTGGTACTGCTGGTTTTGCTGGTGAACTATCTCTGGATCTCATGTTCTTGTTTACTTTTGTTTTGTTTTGGTTTTTTTTTTTATTGCTTGTATTGTTTGGGTTGGGTAGTTTTCCTATTAGACAGAATGTCTCATGTATAGCAGATAAAGAAGGCACTTTATTCCTGGACCAAAGGAGTCTAATCTGTGGAGGTGAAATCTTTTACTTCGAGGACTACACTTATTTTTAGATTCTTACATTAAAAAATTCCTGCAGATAGATTCTGCCATTGTTGTCCAGCTGAATCATACTCTTCTAAATAAGCCCACTGCACAGAATGCCTTTTCTTTTATGGTAAGAAACAATTCTGCAAGTGAAAGGAGAAAAAAAGAAGGCATCATTCAGTAATAAAACAGATTTCCGACTTATCTGAAGAGCTCTGGATAAAGACCCTCATGGGCTTATGTCCTAACAAATATTTAGATATATAGTATCTTTGCAGCCGTTGACTTGATCAAAACACAAACCTAGCTAGATCAATGGTCACCACAAGTGATAATTGTTATTATTCCCTAACCTGAGACACACTAGAGAATACAATAGGCTGATAATCTGCAAATAGCGTCAGTTCCTTCCTCTGCCACTGACTGAGGGAGCAATTTTGAGGAATTCAGTTGCTCTTTCTGCACTTCAGTTTGCCACTTGTCAAGTAGGAATCGTGCCATTTAGCTTCCAATATAAATTGCTAACATAAAAGTGATGCATGATGGAGTGGTATTTGCTATGCCATCCATTTCTGCAGTGCCTCACACGAGTACTTTGCAGTTATTGACTCAATTGCACAAAGTAGGTATGCTTCTTGCAGAAACTCCTATTGTACTTCTCATATTACATACACAGCAACAGGATAACTCTGACTTCCACATACTTGCCAGTGAGTGTACCTCCTTGGTCTTCAACCCTTCCTCCTTTATTTTTTTCATAGTAACTTTGTGGTAGTCTACTCTGTGCTGGACAAAACTATCTAAGAAGAATTTATTTGGGGTAAGAGTAATTCAAATGTCTTGGTGCTCTCCTGAACTAAAAGATTACATTCCTTGTTCATAAATGACCTTATCCAAAGGACTACAGCAGAACTGGACTCATGGGATCAAGTGATGTATCACAATGGATGTTGGCAACTGACAGGCTTAATTTTTGTTTCCTTGATTTCAATTTAAAAAAAAAACTGCTTTCATGACCTCATTACTTGACTTTGTAACACAACAGCTTGATGCTTCACAGCCTGCCTCTCAGTCACTTGGAACTACAATTTCCTTTAAAAGAAATCCTACTAAAATCAATGGCTTCTTGAAGATCAAGGTATCATTTATCCTGTTTAAGAGCGAGAGAATTATATAAGGTATCTTTAATTGGACCAAATCCTGATGTTATTCTTCAAACACCCTAGATGCTTTGCTTGATCTGATTACAGCTGAGTAGGAACATCTGAACTCAATTTAATTTGGAACTACTGGACTGGTCTGTCAATTTTGAGCCTTAAACTATTCGGTATAGCCCCTTTAAAACCACTGTTCTTTGTACTTAATATTAACCCCAGATTATAAAATTAAGCATACATCTTTCCAATAGCCTGTTCGAAATCCTTAGTTCCCTTGGAATTATTTCACATAATGTGCTCTAGAGCTACACCACAATGGAAAACGGAGCTATAGCCATAGTGCTAGACAAGCCGATGAGCCTGTGGGTTGGGGCTGGGAATAGAAACAGCGTTAGGATACCTTCGGAATGAATGTAAAAGCTGTGTCAGCTGTATAAATAGGGACCTACACCATGAGACACACTGCATATAACGTGCCTATTCCTCTTGAGCTGCTCCCAAATTTAGGACACATAAAGGATTAATCAAGCTTATACCCAGGGCATATCAGACAGAACATTTCTATATGCTTACATAGCGACAACTTCATCAGAACCACCTTGTATAGAGAAGAGTCTGCTCCCTTTCAAGAAACCAAGGGAAACATCTTTGGATGATCAGAACACACTAAGTATATCCCTAATTTTCAAAATCATAGAATTGGTTTAGAAGGTATGACACTTAAGAAAATAATAACATAGGATTGGATTTCTGCCTAGTGATTTTCCAAATCTTTGCTTCTTCATCTTTGACCCACCATCTCAAAACCAGGAAATTTGTTCTATTAAAAAAGAAAAAAAATCACACGACCCAGCAGTGAGGCTGTAGAGAAATCCCTGCCAAATATCATATGTTGACAACTCCACAAAAGCTTTTGTTTTGTGTCTTCTGCTCCAGAGCAGCTTCATTTTTGCTTTTCATACATTTATCCAGCACATTCAATATGAAGTGAATCCTATACCCTTTCTTCTAAATAGGTATATTGTCCTCAACCAGAAGAAACTGAAATATAGGACGTTTGAAAGAAATTCAAGTATCAACCGATTAGACTCAATTTACTGCATTCATCAAACACAATTTTAGTTTTCAGCTGTAAACCCAGTCCTGCTGGTATCCAGCAATAGTTTCACATGTATATGCTCTGCATTAGAAATATGTAGACTTGCATACATCCATATGTCCCGGGTTTCAGTACATTGGACCAAATCTGCCTTGAATTATACTCCACTTACTTCAACAAAATTTCCTAGGAATATACATGGAGTAGGCAAAACCAGATCCATCACTACTGCATAGCCTACTTCTTTCTCATGCCTTTCATTGATTTTTCTCCATTTGGCCCCATTCTTAAAGTCTTTGGCATGTTAAGAGTTGAACACATTATTTGGAAACAACTTGTATTTACTGACCCTCATTCACTTGATAAATTATGCAATATAGTCATGTAAGGTAAAAGAAGGATTTTTGCTAATATCTTATTTAAATACTAATTAACAAGTAAGTTCTAAAGATACAGGTGCCTTTATCATTCATGTGCGTGCAAAACATTTTAAAAATTTGATGGAGCACACGATCTTCTATTCCCTTCTAAGCAACTAATATTCATTTAAACACCACATTGGTTTTATTTTCTTTCCACTTTGTGTCTGCTGTTTGCAAATTGATCCTTACGACTCTACAAAATCAAGGCAGTTATACCTTAAAATTCATTGGAATGCAGCCAGACCTACTATTTGCAGGACTTTCTAGCTGCATAAATAAAATGTCAACTAATTGAATATACTAGGCATGCAAAGCAACACAGAAAGCCATCTGTAATTAAGAGGTGTAAAAAGAGCTCCGCTATCTTGTTAGGGAAAAATGATAGGTACAACTGCAATTTCAACTAAATCACCCAGCAAAGAGCAGAAGTATATAAATACACAAAAAAGCCAGTACGATAGCTCCCAGTAGAGATCTAATTAAATTTAGGCGGAACAATGAATTACAGTAGATTAGTTTATGTCTTGTAATAGATATTCTATATTTCTTCGTACTTAGCAAATTTAGTCTTTTTGCAGATCTTTTGCTTACACAGGTGCAAATTTATTGAAACCGACACCGACTGTTCCCTATCTCACTAGTCATCTTTGGCTTTTGTTTTGCACCTACCAGAAAGCTACGCTCCTCTGCCACCTAGTGCCTTAAAGAAGTATCTTTTATATCCACTGCCAGCTCTTGCTGGCATGGTGTGTTGAACAGAATAGATGAGGACTGTGCAGAAACCTTTTATTAAAATTTCCTTGCTAAATGGGAGATTGAAATTTGGTTTATCAACCTCTATGGATATTGTAACTCACCACTGCCAGAGACCACCTCTATCTCTGCAGATCTTGGTATGACAGAGAATTGTTTAGCAACTTGCACCCTTGTATTTTAGGACATTACACCATCTTCCTGGTTCTTTCTAAAATGTAAAATAAAAGAATTTTTACATAAAATCCTTCTAGAAGAAAAACAAAATATAACATGTATCTAATCATATGAAATTTTCAGACAAAAAAGATTGTCTTTTTCAACTACTAGCAGGTTCCCAATGTATCAAAGTGAAATTTCCCTGAGGCATTTAATTTTTGGTTTTAAATGGATTCTGGAGTACAGCATTTGTAACAACCAGCTTGCTTTTTGTTAGTTTTAATTTACATTGTTTTGAAAAGTGTATGTTTATATATTAGCGCTACTGCAATTTATATTTCATTCAAAATTACATATAAACCCAGGGTTTATTTCAAGTAAGACCATGCCACATGTTTTAGAGGAATTCAGTTATTTTTCTTTAATTTTTATTTCTTTAAAAAGTAACGGAGCTTCGTATTGTCAGTGTTAATAAAACATAGCTATGAAAGTGAGACTTCCTTTGTTCTTCTTTTGAAGGAAAAGTCATTCAAACTAAACTGTTCCGACTCTGAGTGAAGATAATTCCTTTTTCAGAAGATTAACTGGTACTATGTCGGTTGCATATACAAATCTTCAATATTTATCAGTTGTTTCTAATTTTTCTTTTAGAGACCATGAATACCAGATGTTTTAATTACTTTTTCCCTCCCACATTATTCAAAAACCACTATGAAACATTATCAAGCATCTCCTCTTGTCTGGATTGCACAAACACAGCATTAACATAAGCAGAATGGCTGTGAAATGAATCATTACCTAACCGTGACCTGGCAAGTGTCTTACAATGTCTAGTGTTGACACAGCCTAACTTCACTCATGTTTCATAAGAAATGTTCATTGCTTCACTGACACTAGAATTTAATAATCCAATGCAATATACTGCCAATTATAATTATTACTCCATTAGCAGAAACCACATGTCCTCTCTCATGTTTAAAGAAAAATAGTCTTTTTTTTTTCAAATAATACTTCTGTGTTTCTGATAAATTAACCCATGACTCTCAACATCCCAGGCTAATTTAGCTTATTTCTCTACAGAACCTTTGTCAAAAATATAAATGTATAAAAAGCAATGAAGACAGTAAGGTGTAATGGGTCCTATATGTGGACAAAGAAACAAAAAACCCCTCACCTTTCCCTAAAATACATACACAGCCCTCGGGATAGTATCTGTCTTATTGCCTGGCTAATCTCACCTCCAATATGTCAGTCTCATCCCATGTAGCTGTCAAAATTAAGCCTTCCACTCTGCATCCTGTTTGCCACCTCTTATGGGCTTCAGCTCTGAATAAGTGAAAAACAGAGACGACTGGAATAAATCCTGTTTAGACAAACCAAAAAGAACTTACGTCGTTTGCTTGGATACTGCCAACTAAATAGCATCAATTTACACTTACCAGCTTTCATTATTCCTCTAGACTATGGAGGGAATGTAACATCTCTGCCAGCTTGTTCCTACGAGTTATGTTTCAGAACATGGAAGCCAGAGTGAGGAAAGCAGAAGTGAAGCGTTACAGCACACACAAGCCCACTGCTTAAGCAGGCAGAAATGGCTCAGCCACATACAAACGCAGGCTATTCTGGAAAGCATGGTCCTGTGTCCTCCACTTCCATATTGCCACTTTTCTGACCCTGACATAGGCCAAGCCACAGGGAGGTACCCACTAAAAACCAAAAAACCTGTAGAAGTCCAGGGAACAGTTCACTGTCAGCCTAGCTCCCTGAACTAGGACAGCTCAGGAGCAGATACACTCAAGTGCCAAAGACACACAGACAACCTAGCCAGGGTTAGGGGCAGGCTTGCATGGTTTTGCAGCAAATAGCTATTAGACTGGCTGACCCATAATCTCAAACGCTACCGTTTGTATATTGAAATCCCAACCTAAAACTGAAAGCGGTCTTTACCTTAAATGCAACGGTGCTACTGTGTGGCCAAAACCGAAGTGAATCCACAGCTGGGTGCTGTAACTGCACTGCTGAAGGGCACCAATGGACAGCAGAGGGCAGAGCTGCCCCTATCTGCAGAAGACTCAAGACAGGAAGGCACCACTGGCCTTGGCAGTTTTCCAAGCACACACTGACCACCCAGATTACCTAACAGCAATGGCTGCAAAGAGTCAGCTTTGACCCTTGTCAAATTTACAGATTTCCAGTCATTGCATTTCAATTCGTTAATTCACTCAAGAAATCAAGTGCACTTTGCAGGGAGGAAAAAAAAGGCTTTCCATATCCCTTTAAGACAGAAAATTATTTTGTATACTGACAACAGCAAGAAACACTTATTTTTCAGTCCAGTACAGAAAAAGTGCAAATACTACATGGCAACCACTATTTCAGTCGAAATCAGGAATATCACCAAGTATCTCAAAGAGCAGCATTGTGGAGAGATCCAGGCAGATTCTGTTAAGAGCCACGGAAATAACCAGATGACTGTATCTTTCCTTGTAAATATCCTTTGTACCTAATCAACATCGGTTTCAAACTTCCCCTCTCCCCCGCCCTTTCTTCCCCTCCAAAAGAGCTGCAGCCAAAACCAGAAAGCAGATTTCCCCGGGAAACTTAATGTACTTTATTTTACATCTGTGAATGTTTTCCCTTTGTTAAAAAGTTATTAACAAAACCAGCAGAGAACATTATCATACAAATTATTCAGTGTGTTGTACGCAGATGTCCAAACCCAAGGTAGATCCTGACTTCTCTTTAACTGTTGACTGCTGTGATGCATCACTGAGAAGCACTTCCCACTGCATGCTACAGAAACAACACCTGACTGCAAAATCATATGGCATGACATGCAAGTCAAGCAGGCTTCCCAAAAGTTCATAGGTTTTCTGTGTCAACACTGAGTGAACAAAATGAGGAAAACATTCTTGAAAATCACGATCCTTCTTGCTGTAGGAACTGTTTTTGTGATCATTAGTTCTATAGCATCAGTTTTGAACAAACCAAGATGGGCGCTTCCTGGCTCTTTCAATGATCCGCTTGCCTGCATCTTTTTCTGTGGGCTTTTCTCCATCATAAAGGACAACAGTCTCTACTGTTGGAGCATTAAATGGTCCTCCTTCCTTTTTACCTATTTCCAACCGTATCAGTCGAGTTTCTGCTTTGACCTTTGCATAACAATACCCACAAAGGACATGTTTCTGTTTCAAGTTTCCACACTCAGGACAAACATCTATGTTCCTCTGAAAAAGACAGTGGAAAATAGGAACTTTGTAATTTGAACAGCACCAACAAAAGAAACAGGGATCAAGCAAAAACTACTAAAAATATTAAATGAAATACCAGAGAAATTCAATTGACTTTTCAAAATTTATTCTTCTCTAATTTTTCTGTAACATCTTGCGATCTCAAATGCTTACTTACTGAAAATAACCTATGAAGTAAATACCTACATCATTATGCCTATTGATGTTTGGAAGACTAAAGACCTGCCAACTCAATTAGATACACTGAAAGAATAGACCTTTTCCATTTATATTAGCTGTTTAGCTAAAATTCATATTTTGTTGGCTTGCACCTAAATGGCCAATGTTTATTTAACCACTGACTACTGTCACATATGATGAACATACCTGTCACAAAATATTTTGAAGATTACAATGTCTTTTAAGCTTATTTATAAACAAATTCCAGAAAACTTTTTCATTCACTATTGACCACTACAGTGATTCCCTAAAATAAGTGAGATAAAAAACGACTGGTGTAAATCTTACTCCAGCATGCTTGTTTGCCACTAACAAAATTGATTGCAGCAAATAAGGTGGCAAGCCCACAGAAATTTGGTGATTACCTTTACTTTTATAAGCTTATTTGGATTTCTTCGCCGGCAGCGGTTCACTTCAATGGTGCGCCTTTTCTTTGGTGCCGCCATCCACAAGATGCTATCCAACAGGTGTGGTGCCTCGTTACTTTCGATAGTGTCGTTTACCGACTGTGGAAGAACAGCTGGACCCTGGACAGCCAGGGCTGGTCCTGCAGTGAAAAGAAAAGCTAATTCATTACACCCGAGCCCCGTTTTCGCGTGCAGTCGAGGAGACAGGATACGGATGCTACTGACACCCCCCAAAGCGAAGAGGTAAGAGGGGCCAGCGGCGCCTCACTGTTCCAGGGGCTGCACTGTCTCCTGCTCCACCCGCCTCCCTCAGCCGTTCAACGGTTATCCCGATGCCGCCCTCTCCATCAGCGGAGAGAACAGGCTGGTACCCACCCCAGGGCGGGCTCTGCCCCCCGGAAAAAAACGGCAGGAGGCCACGCTCTAGCCGCCCCCAGCAGCGTTGAAGGAGACCGCGAAGGCGCGGCAGCGGAGAAAACACCAGGACCAGAGCCGCCATATCCGCTCGCAGTCCCACCGAGGCCCCGGAGGAACAGGAGGCGGTCGCTCGCCCGGGAGCGCACTGGGCATGCGCGCCTACCTCTGAGCCTTCTGGGAAAGCGAGTTTCCCG
This sequence comes from Phalacrocorax carbo, assembly GCF_963921805.1. Classification (NCBI taxonomy): domain Eukaryota; kingdom Metazoa; phylum Chordata; class Aves; order Suliformes; family Phalacrocoracidae; genus Phalacrocorax; species Phalacrocorax carbo. The sequence goes on from NC_087514.1 coordinate 110,561,272, forward strand.
AGCACGCCACGGCCTAACGGGGACAGAGAGTAGGACTTCAAGTCCCAGCATGCCTCACCGCCGCCTCCTCGCCAATCATGTCCTTCGCGGGCCCAGCGCCGCTTCCCGGCATGCTCCGGCGTAAGCCGCCTGCTGGCCAGTCAGCGTGCTAGTTGTCTCCTCGTGCAGGAAGTGAGTGGAGCGGTTGCGCCTGCGCAGAGGGAGGTGGTAAGCGGAGTGGAGGGCTTTGTTCCAAAATGGCGGAGCGCGGCTACAGCTTCTCCCTCACGACGTTCAGGTACTCGGAGGCAGAGGGCTGCGGGCCTAGGTGCCTGGCCCGCGGGCGAGGGGGAGGAGGGTGTGCAGCCTGCGCGGACCGGTGTTCGGGCGGCGGGGCAGGGCGGAGAGGGGACTTTGCAGAGTCATTGCGGGTTCGCGGAGCCGGGCCTGTGAGGGCCGGGGGGCGGCAGCGGCTGGACCGGGGCAGACGAGAGGGGCGTGGGCAGAACTCCGGGAATCGGGCGGCTTCGCCTTCGCCTGGGTGGGGCACACTGTTGCCGGGAGCCTTCGTGAGCCGAACGGCCGCTGGTGGGGATGTAGGTGGGGGCTGAGAGAAGAGCCCCGAGTCGCGCCTGATCCCTGACCTCGGGCCCGGATGTGGTCCCTGTTTGTCTTTCCTTTCGTTGCTGTAAGTCAGGAGTCAGTGTGGGGCCAGCCTGAAGTCTGTCACGTCCTGGTAGTGCCCTGTAGCGCGTGGTTGGTGGAACGGTTTAGCAAACCTGGGGTCCCCATGCACACGCTTCAGGCTGGGTAGTAATTCTGTAAGTCTGAGGTAATTGGAAATGCACGATGATACCTGAGCTATGGTATTTTGAGAGCTTGCTTCCGAATGAGTTTTGCAGATATTGGAATGAAAGAAGCCTTCAGATGAGCTTTAAGTAGTTTATTTCCTTTCCTGCTGCACTTTGCAGCCAACGCTCTCCTTGCACTTTGTGTTGTGCACTGCCTAGATGTGGGACGATTGCATGCACAGAATAAATATGCTATTGGGGTGGTATCTGTAAAAGTGTTGCTCTAATATGTACACTTAAGACTAATTCCGAGAAAAGGAAATTACATCCCATTCTTCTTTTTTTTTTTTTTTTGTTGAAAATATTGAGCTATCCGGAATTATATCATACATAGAAAAAGAGAAGCTGAATGTAAGGATCTTTGTGCTGCTTTTGCTGAAGTACCTGCTTAATCTCAGAGGAGAGTAATGTTGTGTAATTGCAAAGTGGGTTACTAAAGGCTTGTTGCAGTCAAGCAAATGAAGCAGTTCACAATCTAAGACTAGGAAAAGAATCTTAATAGATGAATACAGCCAAGCATGCCTGCTTTACTCAAGCAGGTTGAGTTTTTTATTAGCTCTTGGAAATAGTTTCCTAAGGGAGTTAGAAACTTCTTATACTGTACAGAAGCACAGCATTCTCACACAGAAGAGAATACACCTGCTTACACTTTCCCTCACTCATCTGTTTCTTGTACTGAGACTTGGTTATTTTAGTTCGTGATTAGTTTTAAAATGTTTTGCTAATGTTCTGTATATTTTAATTGCTGGCAAGGAAACTATTCTGGTTTGCTAGTATTTTGTAGGGGAGAAGCTAGAATTATTACCATGTCACCTTTATATGCTGTTTACCCAGTGTATAAATAACTGTATTAATTGATTATTGCTAACTTAGGTTTTTTTCTAACTCCTCTACACACTGAGTTACATAACTTACTGTTTTACTTCTGTGTCTGTTAAAACAGCAGTGTCTGAAATACAGCCCAGAAAATAGATGCCACTTGCAAAGTCACTTGTCCAGTGTGTGACCGGTTCTGTGCTGTCCTTTTCCCTGGGGATTGAGGGGTCCGTTCTTGATGCCCTCATGCTGGATGAGTTACTTTGTTGGCTTGACACCTGCTGCTCTGTTCTTATGGTTCTGTATCCATTACCAGAATGATCATTAAAACAAAATGCAGGAATACCTGGGGATGGAATGGGAGCTCTTTATATGTTGTGCCATTGACCTGATGTGTGCTTACCAGTTAAAAAGAGTACCTGTGTTTTGCTTGTACCTTTCCGCAGTGAACATCAGTGTCTTGAAGACTTTTGCAAACCACACATGTAATGCTATTTCAGTAGAAAGTCATGATGTGCTCTGAAGATTTTTCCCACTGAGTGGGAAACTCATTTAAAATGGTATAAAGTTGGAGAACGGACTTGCCCTCCTTCAACCTGCATTCCAGTTGCTGCTCCCTATCTGAGACACACACTAGCCTTCATCAGGGTTGTAGGCAGGTGCTGTGTGAGTATCCCAGTAGCACTGTGCAGCAGAGTGTTCTGTGCTGAACCAGTCCAGTTCTTTTAGAAGGTGTTATGAATCTTCAGAACTGTGGGCTTTGGGTTTGTTTTTTTAATTCTGATTAGAATATGCTGATGCTAGGCACAAAGAGGATTTAAAAAGCAAGTTAGCATCAGATTATTTTAGGAAAGATTTGAGCATATCAGAACTATGTTAGGCTTACTTTTGCATTTTCCTTTTTAGTCCTTCTGGAAAGCTTGTTCAGATTGAATATGCTTTGGCTGCAGTGGCTGCAGGAGCTCCATCGGTTGGGATTAAAGGTATGTTCAGAAAATAACTACTTCAGTGAAGGATACGGGATTCTGAGTATCATTTGGGAGAACTAAAATAGTTTGGACTCTGTATTGGGTTTTTCTTCTTCTTGGCATCTATTAAATATTTTGTTTTTCTTTCAGTGGCTTTTCACATGTTTTAGTGGGTTTAATATTTCCTGGGCTTTTTTCTGCAACTCAGTGATTATTTTTTTAATAAAGAAGGAAGCTCCGTGGTAGGAGAAGAAAATTGCTGAGTTGATTTTGGAGACGCTTAGCTGGTAGGAGTAGACATCTTTTTTTGAGTGTTCCTGTCTCTTAAGTAAATAACTCCAGCTGTGTGTCCATATATATTGAAATTACACCAAAAGTTACTTCAACTGCTCAATTATTATGTGCTTCAAAATCTTCATAATGGGATTATGGGAGATGTATGATTATTTACAATGAGAAACAATGTGTTGGGTGGGTTCATCAGAGTTTCTCTGTTTAATGTGATTGTAAACTTGAAGGGTTTCTTAGAAAGGGAGAAGCAAAATTCTTTACAGTCTGATAAACTGGTTCTGTGTTTTGACTGCTTTCCATAATTTTAGTTTAATATGGGGGAAAAAAAATCTTGTTCCTTTCCAGCGGCAAATGGAGTGGTGTTGGCAACTGAGAAGAAGCAGAAATCCATTCTTTATGATGAAAGGAGCGTCCACAAAGTAGAACCAATTACCAAACATATAGGTTTAGTATACAGCGGTATGGGTCCAGATTACAGGTATTAAAAAATTTTGTTTGGTCGCCATTTAGATGCATTTGCATGCAAGAATTGTAAGAAACAGATAGCAATTAGCTCTTTCTAAGTGTATGGCATAATATTATATTGTATTTCACTGTACAGGAAATTCACATCAAGATTTTCTTACTATATTCAATACCTTGGCAAGTAACCTTCTATCTAAAGAATGAGTAGGGAATGAAGAGCAGTGTAATTCAACCTTAATTTCAGCTTAAGTATTTCACAGACTAGTCAGCTGATAAAGATAACCCAGCACAGTCTATGTTTTCTTATGTTGGTGTTATGCCAGATGTATAACTCCTTAGCATCGTGTTTATTATGAGTTTTTAGTTCTAGTTGTGAAAACTAGTTGGAATTTCTTTGACACACCAATTTTGTCTTTGTTTTTAGAGTACTTGTGCACAGAGCTCGGAAGCTGGCCCAGCAATATTACTTGGTTTATCATGAGCCCATTCCAACAGCTCAGCTAGTACAGAGAATTGCCTCTGTGATGCAGGAGTACACGCAGTCTGGGTATGTAGTTTTCTGAATTCTGAGGCTGCTTAGAAAGATCATGTTTTTTAAACGTAAGGAATAACAGCTACCTGGTGATTCCATTTTTTCTGTCAAAAAGGCAGTTAGTTTTTCAATGGAGAATGCCCACCATGGAGAAGTGGCCAACGGGAGGAGTGCTAATGGGCAGCAGGAGAGATAGGGTCTGCATACCTTGCAAAAGAGCATGTCAGACAAGGCAGCATGCTTTTGTTTTTGTACTCTTGGTTGACTAATCGGTCCTGATCACAGCTCTGGACTGGTGGGAGGCATTTGGGGGAAGGTTAACACATCCAAAATGATTTAGTCACCTTTGGATTTCACTGAATGAATTTCACGTATTGACTGTGATTTTTTAGTCTGGTCATTTTTTTGCCTGTAGTGGTGTTCGTCCATTTGGTGTATCACTGCTAATATGTGGCTGGAATGAAGGGCGGCCCTATTTATTTCAGTCAGATCCATCTGTAAGTATCTTGGGTTTGTAAATTCTACTGCTTTGATAAAACATCTGAAGCTTTATATGTGCTCCTGAAGAAGGGTGCAGAGCTAGAACAAAAGATCCCTTAACATGACTTTAGAAGTCAGAATGAGCCATTTCAGTAGGTGCCTGGAGCAAGCCTGGATCATTCTGTGCCTGCCCGTTCCTGTACTGCTTGAGGGATGGCAGCTGTTTTTGAAGGGAGATCATCATCCCTTTTCACGCCCTCCCACCGAGTTGATAGTGTCAGCAAGAGTGGCATTTTGCAGCAGGTACCAGGAAAAAAAAAATTGACTGCTTATGAACAACTCAAATAGTTGTTCTCTAAACTGGATGGAAGTTAGGCCAAAATCTCTTCTATTGTGAAATGTAATGCATATGCTTTAGTGTTTAATGACAGTGGTTAATTTGAGTTTATTTGCTGTGTTTGCACTGCACTTCTGAAGAACTACCCTTTGATGCATATGTGAGTTGTAACGCCTTACGTGAAACAAAAAACATGGTCACTGTAGTGATCATTTATAACCTTCAGAAATTTTTATTACTACCTGATGCTCAGATGTAAAAAACAAAATGCAGATGCCTTGTGCAAGGCAACTTGACTGAGGCATAGAACTGCTGGTGGCCTTCATGCCAAAGGAGAGAACAGAAGTGATGGCTCAATATCCCGTTAGTAGCTAAGATAAATCAGATGGCTGATTTGCAACAAGTTGTTTACATTACTTAATCTTAAAAAAGAAGAGCATATGGCGTGAACCTCAGGAAAGATCTAACTGTGTTCACTGTCAAGGGCAAAACACTATTTCTGTTCAAGGAATCCCAAATCAAAACTATGCTAATGACTTACTAAATTTATCTTTCAAAGTAGCGGGAGGATGAAGATAGGTGGGGCCCTATACAAATGTTTTGTACGTTTTCACAGCATATGTTTCCATATCAAATTAGTCTGCATGTGATCCAAAATAGTCTCCTATATTCTCAGAGCATACAGTATTTTCATAATTGCTTCTGTGCTTTTTACCAAGTAATTGAATACGGAGTGGTTGACTAAGTTATACAAACCAGTTAAATAGACTGTTGCTTCTACAGGGAGCTTACTTCGCGTGGAAAGCAACAGCAATGGGAAAAAATTATGTCAATGGGAAAACATTCCTTGAGAAAAGGTAATGTATTTGATACTGGTCTGAAAGGCTACTGTCCGTCTTGTTCAGGTTCCATGTAAAACAGCCAGATAAAAAAATGCACGCTTCTAGATTATCAGAACAAAATTTTAAAATGCTTAAGATTGGATGCTTTCAGTTTACTTATTTACACATGCACAGGAAATTTGCTTTATTTGAACCCCAATTTCTGTGTTTATGGCAAATTATTTCAGTGCAATAAACATAATATTCAACATATTTACAGAAATATTGTTCTATATAGTGTCAGTAGGAAAAGTAGTGGAATGTTTTGGTTTGGGTTTGTTTTTGGGTTTGTTTTTGTTTGGTGGTTTTTTTTTCCACAAAGAATAACTTTGTTAATATCACAGTGCTTACAAATTATATCTGTATGAGAAATAGGAAGATTTTAGTAGTGTTTGGGTTTTTAGAGACTCCAGAATTGTTAGGATTTGGAAGGATCTTTGTCCCATGCTGAAATACATTAAATTCTGCTTACAGATATAATGAAGATTTGGAGCTCGAAGATGCCATTCATACAGCTATCTTAACACTAAAGGTTAGCAAAATATTTAAGACAAAAGTTTCTTACTGTTATGGTATCATTGATAGGATTCACTGAACTGTATTTTCTTTAATAGGAGAGCTTTGAAGGGCAAATGACAGAAGACAACATTGAAGTTGGCATCTGTAATGAAGCTGGTTTTAGGAGGCTCACTCCAACTGAGGTTAAGGACTACTTGGCTGCAATAGCCTAGTAGAAACCGAGCAAGACTGTGTGATTCACACAAAAGTATTTTTAATTTTGGCTACTTAAATGTTTTTGTTTGCAGTTTTTGCATACTTATTTCTACGTGGTTTGTCAGAGAGATTTTTTAAATATCATGGTGCAAGTGCAACAGTCCTAATATTGTAATACATGGAATCTTATTACAAGTAATCCTTTCCCTTGATACATGGAATCTTTGTACACAAAATACTGTACAAAATGTAAAGTTACAATGACAGCTTGAAAAAGGCTAAAGAATAAACTTTGAAGGACACTGTTTCGGGGGAAGGTGTCTGTGTGTCTTTTTAATCATAGCTTATTTATCTGCATAAGGCTGAGATTTCAGTATCTTTATTGTTGAGGAAGCAATCTTCCACGTATGTATCAGCCATGATGAGCTCATGTTAGGCCTTCTTTTAAAGAAATTAAATTTTGAGTGGGCTGGATAATTTTTTTCACTTTTGAATGTTGTTTAAATGTTAAGTTACTTCCAAAAATTGTTTTATCTGGTATAAAAAAATGATGTATTTTCACAAAGAGGCAGTGTCTTCCATTTCAGGTGTGAACGGTGATATACTTGACTTGAGCATCTTGGTTCTTGACCCTCTCGGTCTTTGTGTCTCAAGAATTTGTTTTCTATTACTTAGGTTATTTTCTTGGCCCTAGAAATTGCACTTTTTCAACCTTAAAATATTGTTAAAAATAATGGAAGTAATAACTTACCGAAAACTAAATGCCTTTATCTCCATCAATAAAAATCAACAGGATATACAAAGCAAAATGAGAATTTGTAATGTAATTACTTTATCGCTTGAATTGTGTTAAAGCATTTTCCAACTTGCAAGATAACTGTCAAAGTGCAGTAATTAAAAGAGTGCTTTAAATTACTTATGCGTCACAACTTCTACAGGTGCAGAACTAGATGCTTGAATATTTCTGCATGTGGTGGGTGTATGTTTCGACACATTTGTACATGTGTAGAATTGTTCGGGTTATGCAGGAACACAAAATTTACCGCAAAAGAAATAGGATAACTATATGTACTTTTTTTTCAGCAGAAATAATCTAGTCTGCAGCCATTTAATTTACTGTTCGCAGATATTTTTTTAAGCAGTCTGATTGTTCAAATGTTGATAGTGAACTGGGAGTGGTAGCTGGATCACTCTGCTCGTACGTGAGGTTAAGCACGGATGGGAGCAGCCAGACAGGTTACATGTTAGCCAGCCAGAGCTAATGGAGAAAGTGTGAAGTGTCCTTTCCAATGTCTGTCTTCTGATATTTTATGTTGTCATTAGGTAAATAAGAATTTCTGAAGCATGCCCTAAATGAAGTTTTATTTCCTAATGTCAGAAATAAAAGCTGTGTCCAAAAGGTTCATTAAGACTTATGCCAGATCACTTTTTGAATATTTTACTCTGAAAACTAATCCATGCTCTGGTTCTTCTTGGGAAAATGAACAACTGGAACTGAAACTGGAGACTTTGTATTGCTACATCTTCAATTTATTGACACATTTATTTATACACATTCAGTTTTTTAACACTACATAAATATTTAAAGTAGTTTTCTGTGTGAAAAAATGCAGACAGGTACTTCAGAACATGGTTAGTGTGAACTGCAGTAGGTTAGTTGCCTCCTCTACTAGAAACAGTTGATTAGCAAAGAACACCCTACGAAGGGTAGTTGAAACCAAAGCAAGTTTCAAATTCTTAGTCTCACTCCCAAGGTGATAACAATGGGACAAACAAAAAAATCCAAATGTTTTAGGGTTTTAGGGGTGTGGTTTGGTTTTGGTTGTTGTTTTGTTTTTTAACAATTGAACAACTTCCATATGTAGAATTTTATTAATTTCACAGGTGGTGAAGGGAAGTGAAAAAACAGTATCTTCCATCTTTTCCTGTGGGTTAATAATTTAAATGTAGTTGTGTGCATTGTACGGAAACTATTATGCTCTGAGTGAGGAAAGTGCTGTCCTTCAGATACCTGATAACTGGTATAAATGTTGAGGGTGGGGTTTTGCCCGCTCCCCCCACCCCATTAGGAGGACAGACAACCATTGTCACACAGGGTGTTTCTACTGAAGTGTATACTTCAAAAGTGGTGTTGGTTTTAATTCATGTTGTTATGTACCAATGTTGTGCGTTAGTGGCAACATCAAGTTAGTACATTTGTCAGATGTCCTGAATGTCAATTTATACCAGGTTGCCTCAGTCAGTGCTTTTAGGAATGTAAACTGTTAAATGGGTAAAATGTGCAATGTGCTTATTGCTGAACAGTGGCACCTTTTGAGAACAAGTAGAAGTGTGCCTTGAGAAAGATGAAGATGCTATCACGAGGCTATTGTAGAACCACACAATAGTGCATGGTCTCCTTTTATGACAAAAAGGTTGGTTTTAACTCCTTTGACAGCTCATTCCTCAGGCTGTCTCTCTGAGGCGTGATTTCATAGCCCCTGTCATTTCTGTGGTAATATTTAATTGCTCTATGCTTTGTGTGAAACAAGAAGGGTAGGTCTATATCACAGTCTGATGGTTGGTTGTCAGTTATTCATTTTGGTGAGCCACCAAGGTGGCAGTTGAGAAAGACGGTTTTTACACTGTTAAGAACTGAGTCCTAAAGCTCCCTGATTCACTGGAGCCCTACAGAGAATCAAAGTTCATGGGACTTGGTGTAATTTGGAAAGAGTGTGCATAATATTTTGAGCTTAGGCTTTATTTAGAGAATTAGTTTCTTAGTGGTAGGTGGATAGACCTTGATATTACACTGTTCTGCTGGGGAAGGTGGGGTGATTTGGAGTGTGGGGTTTTTTTTAAACTGCTTAATCCTACACTGAAGAAAATCATTGCCATACTTGGATGACTGCACATCTAGAATTAGTAACGAAATTTTATCTAGTATTTAAAGGGAAGCTTTAAACTGCAGGGAACTAATTTATATATTTTTCTATTCAAAATCCTTGGAATTTAAGGAACTAGTAATTTTGAGATGTATTTCTCAATAAAACCACTTCAGGAGTGAGAGATACTAGTGCAATGGAGTAGCAAATGATATAATGGTTGTGGTCATTTTCAAAAAGTGTAATTCATTTTTTTTTAGTTAAGATACTAGTATTTTCTATATTTTGTAAAACAACTCACTGCAAAAAGCATGGTCAAGGGTGAATAAAGTGGACAAGCATTGTTCATTTGTGAGAAACGCCAAATTAGAAGCTTTATTACTTAAGCTGACCATGAAGTATGACTTTGCTTCATTTATCTTGTTCCTAATGCAGTCATCTGAAAGAGACACTAGTTGCTTAAAGTAGGTGAGGTTCTTGATTTACATGTCCTGGAAGATGATCTGCTCTGAGGAACTTGGGATTGTGTGACACCTACGAGAACAGAGTAGTTCTGTGGGCTTTATTTAACTGGTAGGATCGGGATCAGAGAATGGTATCACCATTTCCTGAGGTTGTGACTTTAAGTAGGTTCCAATATGATAGAAGATACAGGTGCGTTAAGCCCCTTACAACTTGCTTTGGTTTACTATTGCTTTGCAGAATTTTGTGAAATGATTTGACAGCTATTTGCTGTAGGAACCAGCCATCAGGAGTGGGGGTAGAGGAGGAAAGTCTCTCCTGTGCTGTTTGGGAGTATTGCTGCAGCATGGAGGGAGGCTGGAGGCCAGGGAGATGCCGGCGGCTTGGAAGCAGTCATCAGCTCGGGGAGAGCAAGGGCAGTCGCCCCCATCTAGCACCAAATGGTTTAATAAGGCCCGCTTTTGTTATCTGAACTTCACGGGCCCGACATGCATCAAGCCATGGCTGCTTCTTCCCCGCTGAAGGTCAAGCCCAAGGCTGACTTGCCTCTGGCCTTTCAGTCCTACCGAAACGTCTTTGCTCCTTAATAAAGGCTTTTCGGAATTAAATACCTGCTTAGTTGCGGACGGTCGTGCCCCTGACTGCGGGCACGGCGGGGAGGGGAGCCCGGGTGGGGCGGTGCGGCGAGCCTGTCCCCGCCCGGCCGCCCCGGGGGAGGCGCTGGGCCGGGCCGGGCCGCCTACTGCCGCCGCCGGGGCCGACGCTGTTGCCGCCGGGCTGTGAGTATCGGCTGCGGGCGGTGGCACGGTGGAGGGGAGGGAGCAGGGCTCGGCAACGCCCGCAGAGGCGAGGCGGGCGCGGGTTTGTTGCGCCCCGGCGGTGACTGGGGGGCGAAGGGGGCAGGAGCCCGCGTCCCGCAGCCACCCGAGCCTCGCCGCCCACCCTGCCGGGGGAGGTGTACCAGATGGGGGCGAGGCAAGGGAGCGCCGCCGGGCTCCCCGGGGTCCGCCGGCGCTGCCGAGACGGGCCGGGGGCAAGCGCCGAGGGCACCCTGCCCTCACCCAAGATGGCGCCGCCACCCCCACCCCCCGCCGCCGCCGCCGCCGCCGCTCTGGCTCGATCGCGGAGCGGCGCGAAGGCGGGGCCGGGAGAGGCGGCCCGTTCCGCTGCTCCCCGCCCAGCGGAGATGCGGACCGCGAGAGTAAGGGAGGCCGGTGAAGCAGCGCCGGTGCGTGGCTGCCGAGGGGGGGCGGGCTGCGGCTGCGGGGCGGGCCCTGAGGGGCGCCCCAAATGGTGGGCGTGGGGACGGCCGTGGCCGCCGCGGCGGGCTAAGGCCGCGCTGGCTGGGGCGGGTCCGCCTCGGGGGGCGGCCTCCCGCGGCTCCTGCTAGCCGCAGACGTGCGTGTGAAGGGGTTTATTTTTTTTCCCCCACCTCGTTTCAAGGAGCAGCCCTGTGGTTGGTAACAAGGCCGCCTCGCAGTTGTGGTGCTGAAAAAGTAGTTGGGTTTGTGGGGTTACTTTCACTGAAAAACTGGAGGCAAGCTTCATCTTGAATAATTTTTATGTTTGTAGAAGATGAAGCTGCTGTGGGAAGAGGTGCCAAAGTAGTAAGTGAGGGTTTTTAGTCATTGCTTTGCATATAAGAGTAAACTTGTGGCAATGGGGAAGACTTTAGGGAGGAAAGAACTAATTTCCCTCTCCTCTGACCCTGAAGAAAGTCAGTAGGTCACGTTGGAAGACATTAGGCTTTTTGGTTGAGAAGAAGGGGGAGATTTTGGTCGTGTTGAGTATCAGCTGGGCCTGTAGCAGTTAATGCTGACTGAATTTGAACTTGTACATCATGCAAGGGTGATTTCAACCGCTTGAAGCCAAGCTCACAGCGTCACTGGCAGAGCCTGTTGTAGGACCCAGGCCATATCCTGTTGCTCATTTTCAGCTGAAGCTGCATTTGTCTTGCCCTTTAATACCAGTTTGATTCAACATGCAGCTTAGGTAAGAATTACAGGAGCGTCTGTTCATACTTGTAGTTGAGACACAAAATTAGTATATTTCACTATTCATAGTGGCTATTTACTGCCTGTCATAAAAATGATATTGTTTGCTGTGTATTGAATCCTAAGTTTTTCAAAGCCAGTACACATTCAGTTAAGTAATTCCTATCATCCTTTCCTCAGGGGGACATACTGAAGTAATGTGTATGCAAAGGGATAGACCTCCTGAGTGCAACACAGTAAATCTTTAGTAGAACTAGAAAACAGAGAGTTTTAGATCCACCTGGCTCTAGAATGATGAATTGTAGCCTGTCATGATGCTGTGTGATGTTGAACCTTTGCCAGGAGGTTATTTGAGGCTCATTCACAGAGTTGTGCAGTGGAAGCTGGGGAAGACAGAGCTGTGCTACCCATAATTGTAAAATGCAATGGGCATCCTCTATGTTGTGTTAAAATACTTGCTGGGAGGCAGACTTTGCTCTTTTTATGTATGCCTGTAAGCATGGTGGGTAGCTTTTATATTTTATTGGTGAGAGGGAGAGGCAAGATTTGCTTATGGCATTAACAAGATTTCTTAATTTTCCTCTGGGTAGTAACTTTAGCAAATGAGCTGTGATAGTTGAGATCTCTCTGAGTGACTAGCTCAATGAAGGGTTCACACGCCAGGGGAAAAACCACAAACTTGCAAGATGTGTGTGGAGGCTGGAATGCTGCTGTTCTCCCTTACTGAGAACTGACATCTTCTGAGGCTATGGTTTGGATCCCCAGAGGCGAAGGAAAGGAATTGATCTCTTCGATGAGATTTGTTCTGACGTTCCTGATGCTTGTGCTTTACAATACTGGTAGCTGTTGAGCTAAATCTACTGCAGAGCTCCAGTGTATACTGTTGCAAAGACCTCTTTTGACTGTCTTTATTCTTGGCCATGCAATAACAATCTTCTCTCTTGCTTTCACTTGATAGGAATAATGTTTCCAACATGTCTGTTCAGTCACTGCTGTCTGAAAGAATTGCTGTTGCCAAAGAATTGATCAAGAGAGCAGAAGCCCTTTCCAAGTCCCAGAAAAGAAGAATAGAAGGTGGGGCAAAACTATGTGGCAAACTGAAGGCTGAGCTAAACTTTTTACACAAGGTGGAGGCAGGGAAGGTTGCCATTAAAGAATCCCATCTGCAGAGTACAAACCTTACCCATCTCCAAGCTGTTATACAGTCAGCAGAGAACCTGGAGGACGTTGTCAGTGTCCTTCATGTCTTTGCTTATGAGGACAGGTTTGGAGACAAACAGACACTGGTGGTAGATGTTGTTGCAAACGGAGGTCACACATGGGTGAAGGCCATTGGTCGGAAGGCTGAGGCCCTGCATAACATCTGGCTGGGGAGAGGCCAGTATGGTGACAAAAGTGCCATTGAGCAGGCGGAGGATTTCCTGCAGGCAAGCCGTCAGCAGCCAGTGGAGTACAGCAATCCCCACATAATCTTTGCGTTCTTCAACAGCGTGTCCAGTCCTATGGCAGAGAGACTCAAGGAGATGGGAATATCTGTGCGAGGAGACATTGTTGCTGTGAACTCATTGGTGGAGCCATCTTTAGAAAACAGGCACCGTAGCACCAGTGAATCGGATGAAGAAGGCTCTGATCTCCTGCAGGTGACCAGAGTAGACCGGAAGAATTTATTGGCCAGCATTGCTTTTCCTACCCAGATCAAAGTAAATGTGTGTAATAGAGTTAACTTGGACATCACTACCTTAATAACCTATGTCTCTGCTCTGAGCTATGGTGGCTGCTACTTCGTCTTCAAAGAAAAAGTGCTAACAGAGCAAGCGGCTCAAGAAAGGAAGGAAAGAGTCCTGCCTCAGCTGGAGGAGTTCATGAAGGGGAAAGAGCTCTTTGCCTGTGAATCTGCTGTCAGAGATTTTCAGTCCATCTTGGAAACGCTGGGAGGACCTGGGGAAAAAGAGCGAGCTGCATTGCTTGTTAAAAGAATTAATGTGGTGCCAGATCAGCTGTCTGACCGTGCCTTAGGACTAGTGGCTAGTTCTAAAATCAACAGCCGTTCTCTAACCATTTTTGGGACAGGAGACGCTTTAAAAGCCATCACCATGACCGCAAATAGTGGTTTTGTGAGGGCAGCGGCTAACCAAGGTGTAAGGTTCAGTGTTTTTGTCCATCAGCCACGAGCATTGACAGAAAGTAAAGAATCTGTTGCCACACCTTTACCAAAGAGCTGCCCACCTGATAATGGACTATAAGTCATTTAATGAGTTAGTCACTGAAATATTGCAGGTGCTGTAGTGGAGGCATTTGGAGAAACAGAAGAATCATGACAATACATTTTAGGGTGTGTATCAGTGAAAACAGTAACTGTAGCGGCGGGAGGGCTCCTCAAGGGATTTGCAGTGTCTTTACTCAATCCTTGGGTATTTTTTGTTCAGCTGACCATTAATTTATTCACTAAGGTAAGAAGATTTCGGTGAAAATTGTTAACTGGCTTACAGTACATTAATTGTATCCATCCCTATTAAAAAGTTCAGTTGAAGCACAGTTGCTGTTGTGCCCTTGTTTTTGTCCTCTTCAAAGCGATTAAATTCAGCACCATAGATAGACTTCAGACATGACTTCTGTGGAACGTAAATCTTTCTTTGACCTATCCTATTCAACTGAATTCTCGGTTGATTCAGAGGTAACTTGTGTGGAGACCTATGCCTTTTGGGATGTATGCTGTTCTGTGAAGATGTGGCTAGTAGCCACGAACAGAAACCAACATAAGTCTTCCTTCTTTTCCTGAAAAAAAACTCTGTATTTATACCATGTTAGACTGAACTGGGCAACAGCTTTAAAATTCCGGGAAAAATTCCTTGAAATTGGAGTTTATTGGCACTAGTATGTTCTGACTCTTGGGCCAAACTGGACAGCCAGTGGTAGCAGGCCAAGGAGGCAAATCTGCTTCCCTTTTCTCTTTGCCTTTGCCCAAGTGCAAAGGCTTCCTGGGTGCAGAACTCATCTTGAGGCTTCACATAACAGAATACTCCTAAACTGAGCCTGCACCCAGGTAGCTTTTGATACTGCGAAGCTCTCTGAGGACTTGTGGTGCACTTGAATTTGGCTCTTGCTTGTGGGTTACCTGAAAAAATGCCTCACTGAGGTCCTTTAGTGTTGGTATGGTGGAGGAGGAGGAGGTTTGTGGGGTATGTTAACTGATAGTTTGCCCTATGGCAGAGAGAAGAATAAGCAACAATTTCTTCCCTTTTCCCAGGAGAGCTGCTGTTTTAGAAGTCTTTCTAATGTTTTCTCTATGCTGTAATGACAGCACATACTGTTTGGTATTAATTTGCATCAGGCTCCTAGTGGAAAATTTTTGAGATGCCAGAGTGAACCTCTTGGCCCTGAGCTACACATTTTATCAGGTCAGTGAAAGAGATACCCACTGAATATGTTACAGGCTGTTGTTCAACAAGATAGCATTATTATGCAGCTTATAGTTCAGGCAAATAACACTCCCTTGCCTTTTGCCGCTCCCCTACAGTACAAAGTAGCTGCAGTGCTGCCCTCAGCCATAGTCTACCTATTTCTATCTCCAGTACTCTGGAATACTCCAGAACTGATGTAAAGATACTGGCATGCCAGCAAAACCACTCTGCGTGTCTCTCCCAGCTGACTAAGCTTAACTCCAAGGAGCAAAAATGTGCTTTTTTTCTCTACGGCTCTAGCTCTGTTCTGTTCTTACTCTGCCTGTAGAGTGACCCATTAGGAGTCGTCACCAGTATCCACATGCTGCATATCTTTACCTGTAACTTTTAACAGTGCAGAGGATGGTCTGCTCTTCACCTGTCCCTGGTTTCTGCTGAAAGAAGGTACACGAAGCCTCCTACTGAATAATTTATGAGCAAACAACCTGGGAGAGGGGTTGTTTTTGTGTTCAACTCAGAGCTTTAAAAGCTGAGGTCCCAACAGACAACTTGCTATTTATCACTGATTAATCTGTTTTACAGTCTTACAGGATATACTTAAAGTGCATGGTAACCATTCCCTTATGCATGCTAATTCGTTATGGCCTTTTACGAACTAATCCTTTGTATTTAAGTTACTTTTGATTTGTTTGCAGCCTTCCGGTAGGGTTTTGATGAGGGTTTTGAATGAGTAAATGGGAGAGAGCTGCTACATTCCGCTTCTTGCTGTGACTCTAAGAAGTGGGTTTCCACCCTTTTCCTTGCCGTATCCCATTCAGTACTCTTGGATACCATCTTTGGCACCCTCTAAAGAGGGTTCTCCAAACCATAGATGAGAGGGCAGTGACCCGCATTCTTACAGAGAATGTGTTTCTCTCTACAGAGGAAGTAGGGAAAAGCAAGTAACCTCTGCATTTCCCACATTAGAAGTGGGTGAGCTCTGTTTGCTGTATTGCTTCACTCCTGCTGCTGCAGAGCTGACTTGTTTTGTAGTGATAGTTTTGTATGAACATTAAATGCAGCTCTGTTTAAAAGCCTCTGGGTCTGGAGCCATCGTGTGGTGATATTTTTCATTACCAGTCATTTTTGCCCAACACAGTATTTGTTACTCAATCCATTTTCTATCTGTTACCAATTTCTACCAATCATATGAACAGTATTTTAAGAATACGAAACTCTAGAAATTATCTGCATACCACTGTGCGACTTGAAGGGTTGTTTATTGTTATTTTGTGTCTTTTGTTGTATGGTGCAATAAAAAGCTCCAAATGTGGGTGTTCTGGTTTGGGGTTTTTTTAAAGCTATTTTTATTTTCAGTGGTTTTCTGGATTATTGGTCAAACATCAATGCAGTGCTGGCAAACTGTAAGAATTGCTTTATAAGATGAAACCTGGAACTAAATGCTGGCTTGGAACCAAAATGTGTTTGTAATATTTGGTGGCTTTTGTGTTGCCTTCCAAGATATTGGTGTTCGACAAATATAAACCAGTGTTCTGGTTTAGTGCATTTAGATAGCTTCTGTTTAATTTTACAAATAGGGGATTAAATGTTGGACTTCCCATATTTGAGACTTTACAAATGAGTAATTAGAAGATACCAAATTATGTTTGAAATTAAGTTGAAAAAAAAAAAAGGAAATCCAGGACTTTTCTTCCAATATCACACAACTGCTTTGTCTACACTACACCGGGCACTTGAGGATACAACAACGTCTCACTGCCGTAATGGAATTTGTTTGGTTATTTTTTTCTTTAAATTTTTCAGCATTAAGTGCCTTGGCAACTGTTTTGGAGAACCTTGTTCTTCTGGCACTTTCAACTTATTTTACATTATCTCTGTATGGTTCCATCGGCTCCGAGGAGAGCCAGCATCTCTGTTCTGTGCAGCACTCAGCCTGTTCTCTTCATTCCAGCAGCAAGAATACCAAACAAGGAATGCTGCGATTGATGCCAGGCCATAGGACAAACTTGGATATTATATGAGAAATAAATAGGTAAGTTAAGTTGTTAATACATTTGTTTCTAATTTGTCTGCCACAGTTTTGTCAAAAGCAAACTTGTTTTTGGACACAGGTTGTATGTTCTTCACTTGCTGCTGTTCTGGCTGACAAAATTTGCGGATAAATGACTTGTTTGTCATTGTACCTGCAAGCCATGAAATCGCTCAGAGGTGCACGATGCAACCACAGCTGTGTAAAAGTGTTATTCTTTGGTAGGTTAACAGGGTGAACAGTGGTTTGTGTATCAAATTGTCCCCTTTCTCTAATAAAATCTAAAGATGACTTAAAGTAGTCAGCTGAAGTCTTCTGGAGCCTGTCTGAATATACTTTCACAACCCAGTTCCTAGTTCCTGAAAACTGAGTGTAGGCTTGGTCACAACAGTAATCAATAAATAAATAAATAAATAAATAAATAAATAAATAAATAAAAGAAAACACAAGCAATAGTTGTTTGAAATAAGTTTGAGAGGAGACCTAAAAAAAATACCCTAAAATCTTTTATTGAAGTGGAGCAAGGAAAGGATTTACAATACTGACAAAGCATGTGGTTGCAATGACATCTTTATTTCAGGTTATTATGCAAGCAAAACAGCACAGGTCACCTGTTATGTAAGTTACCTGGTAAAGTAAGCAAGAATTAGACAGGGTTCTGGAACTGAAGGCTGTGGTTACAGTTTTCCTGCAAGCAGTAGCTTTAGGAACTGCTCTGCCATCCAGCTTGCTGCAGGCACCACATGTGTGTTCTTCTGTGGTAAAATCAACTCCGTAGGTACGTGTGGCGGTTGCTTTTCTATCAAGATTTAATGCTGCAGTTTATTCTAGAGTAAAAAGAAAGAGTGAATGTAAAGCTACTACACTGAGTGCCAGAACTGCTTGGAATTGCAACTTTGGGGCTTTGCAAATTGTTATGAACACCATGGAAATCAAGATTTTCCCTGCACAAGCTATTGTAAAGAACAAGCAAACAAAAAAAAACCCATACAAAAAACCTCCTCAAGCCTTAATTGTTCAGATCTTCCTGTCCATTTAAAAGATCCTCACTTATAATGTCTTACATAAGACTTTACTCTCTTAGAACAAATCATAGAATCATATAGAGTCATAGAATGCTGGAAGGCTGGAAGGCTGGAAAAGACCCTTAAGATCATCGAGTCCAACTGCTAACCTATCACTGCCAAAAAGAAAAACCCCAACCAATAAACCCTCAACCCCACAAAAAAACCAAACCAATGAAACTGAAAGGGGAAAAAAAAAAGAAAACCGAAAGGATTAACAACATTTGATAATGAAGCTGTGTCCCTATTCATTAATGAGGCTGCGTGCATGGTAAAGCAGCTCACTGTGGTAATAGAAATACGGATATACAGGGCACAGAAGTTTACACTTCAGTGTAGGTACCAAAATCCAGGGGCTAGAGGAGTCAGTAGCGTGAGTGCTTGATAGCATTTTTTTGCTGAGGTTAATCACATCCATTTACTGATGCATTTGAAGCCTCAACACTGCTCTGGTGGTAACAGTACTGAGGGTGATAGTTTACAGTGAGCTCAGGAAATTCTATTGTAGCGCTTCCTTGTTTTGTTGGTGGTAGTAATACTGACTAATTTCAGGGTTGCTCCATTTTCTGAAACCATGCTGGACATGATATTATGATTTCCAGTTTTCCTAGCACAGACATAGTCCTACATGCCATTGAAGTAAGTGAGAGAAACAAAGCAAAAACGTTTCAAAGGAAATGTTCTCAAGGCAAAACACTCTCAAAAAGTGAGGCAGCTGATGCGAACATGAGTGAAGGAATATCCAAGGTTAAGTCAGCATCAGACTATCTTGCTAGCCAGACTGGAAGCAGGGCAGGGATTGGTGAGGGTGGGGGAAAAGTAATTCTTCAGTGTATCCCCTTCTGTGTTCTGTGCCCTGCTGCAAGCTCTGAAGAAGATGATAGCTCTAAGGGACAAAGTGTAGAGCCTTCAAATGTAACACTGGTCAAGATGACCTCTTTGGGTGATGTATCGCACAACCCCCTTGCCAGTGAGAGGTCCGTATGAATGGGTGATGTGATAGTCCTTCTGCAAAGTGAAATGTCACTCAGGCAGACCACAGGCCTTCATAAAAATGAAACTCCACCATATTAAATCTGGTCTTGTTGTTTGGTCTCCCCCCCAAGAATGTGCATTATAAACTAGCATTAACTAAATCCACAAGAAAAACCTCTTTCATGGGGAGGGGATATCATAGAATCGTTAAGGTTGGAAAAGACCCTTAAGATCATCCAGTCCAACCGCTAACCTATCACTGTCAAGTCCACCACTAAACCATACCCTCAAGCACCACGTCTACCCTTCTTTTAAATACCTCCAGGGATGGAGACTCAACCACCTCTCCGGGCAGCCTGTTCCAATGTCTGACAACCCTTTCGGTGAAGAAGTTTTTCCTAATATCCAACCTAAACTTCCTCTGGCACAGCTTGAGGCCATTTCCTCTCATCCTATTGCTTGTTACTAGGGAGAAGAGACCGACCCCTGCCTCACTACAGCCTCCTTTCAGGTAGTTGTAGAGAGCGATAAGGTCTCCCCTCAGCCTCCTCCAGACTAAACAACCCCAGTCCCCTCAGCCGCTCCTCATAAGGCTTGTTCTCTAGACCCTTCACCAGCATCATTGCCCTTCCCTGGACATGCTCCAGCACCTCCATGCCCTTCTTGTAGTGAGGGGCCCAAAACCCAACACAGTACTCGAGGTGCGGCCTCACCAGTGCCGAGTACAGGGGCACAATCACCTCCCTGCTCCTGCTGGCCACGCTATTCCTGATACAAGCCAGGATGCCGTTGGCCTTCTTGGCCGCCTGAGCACACTGCCGGCTCATGTTCAGGTGGCTGTCAACCAACACCCCCAGGTCCTTTTCCTCCAGGCAGCTCTCCAGCTACTCCTCCCCAAGCCTGTAGTGTTGCATGGGGTTGTTGTGACCCAAGTGCAGGACCCGGCACTTGGCCTTGTTGAATCTCATACCATTGGCTCCGGCCCATCGATCCAGCCTGTGCAGGTCCCTCTGTAGGGCCTTCCTGCCCTCCAGCATATTGACACTTCCACCCAGCTTGGTGTCACCTGAAAAATTACTGAGGGTGCACTCAATCCCCTCATCCAGATCATCAATGAAGATATTGAAGAGGACCGGACCCAGCACTGAGCCCTGGGGAACACCACTCGTGACTCCTTGCTTCATATACAGCTGTAAAATGCACTCATCCATAATAACACAATTTGTCTTAAGGAGTCTCACCTTCCTCTCTATTACTAGCAATTTATTTATGTTTTTGGAAGGGAGAGAGGAGCAGAAGGAGGCTAGATCTCTGGCATGCCAAGTACCGCTTTTCCTTGTAGTCTATTGCTGGCAGGGTATTTTTTATGTCTTGCCTCATTAGTTCAGGAAAGGTAGGAGCACTGGAGTAACAGGACTGAGATAACAATAGCATGGACAATCAAAGAGAAAATGGCTCTTACCAGATATTTCAGTGGTTGACTCCTGGGTTGGTTCTTTGCTTGGCTCTGCACTCGGGTTAGGGGTAGATTCAGTACTTGGCTCTCCACTCAGCTCCCAAGTAGCCAGTTCACCTTCTGGCACTCCAGTGTTCCCAACTTGCTCTGTGCCTTCTTCCTGGTATGGGTCTCTGCTGTAGTCCAGGGGGAGCTCTGTGCGTGGTTGCATGCTGGGGTCTCTGCTTTGCTCCACACTCATTGGCTCAAGCACAGGGGTAACGGGGGTACCTACAAATAAAATGGAAGGAATTTACATGGAAAAGGAGAATGGTTTGTAAAGCCCAGTTACTTCTAGAGGTATCTAAACACGTACATAGTTGCATTTATGGATCAGAGAGCCCAAGTAGGAGCTTGAGGAAGGAAAAACCTCTGGGAATAAGTACACTCTGGAACATTAATCTTATTTCAAATTGACAAAGATTGATTTTCCATTTTCCAATATGTTTTTGACTCACCTTGTGCCTTTAGCGGATCAACCAGAATTAGAGACAGCAGTGCTGAAAGGATTGTCGTCTTTTTCAGCATGGTTACCTAGATGGCACGTTAAGCACGAGCTTTTGGAGCGAAACCTGAAGTACGTAGCAGACAGAAAGCCCATGGTATTTAAAGGCAAGCTCATACCCCTGTGCGCTTTGGCATCTTCGTGAAAATAACAGGTTGCAAAAACAACATCCAAATTACATTCTCAAAATGAATTTAGGACCTGTCAGGGACTGTAATCAGTCAGTTTCTGCCCCTTGCCACAGGCTGTGATAACCTTCACCACAAGGGGTAAAGGACATTAGGAGCAGAGAGGTGGGGCAGTGGTGGCCCCTGACTGCAGTAGCAATGATAGCGGTGTCGCAGTGTGCCTCTGGCAATGCTGGTTTCTCAGGGCAATTGATCCGGTTGGTTTTGAATAAGGATCTTCAAAAATCCTTTGATATGACACTTGACAAATTGAATGTGCCTCACGATAACAGGTGAAAAGTGAGGTGTGACTAAAAAATGTGCAGCTCGCTTTTGTCTTGTAAGGAAATAACAGTGTGAAAGAACTGATGTTTTAGTCAAGGCTGGGTGAGCATTCATTGGGAAGCCTTCCTTTTTCATTGTTGAAAACTTTTGTGTTTGTGCATGTGTGTATCCAGCCTGTGATATCTCAGGCGTTATCTCAGCCCCAGAGTGCTGCATTTGAAAGGTTTAGACAGAACCAGACAAATCTCCAGAGAAGAGCAAGCTCCTTTGTGTGGTTTAATCAGCAAAGCACAACGGTGGTTCCAGGGGCCATTCCTGATGCAGAAAAGATGCTCTGTTTGCCTGGATGCAGTTCCCCATGACCTTCCCCATCACCGCGCACCACTAACCAGGGATGTGGGTCATGGCAAGACACTCAGACGTTGTGGCAAATGTAACTGGGCTAGTTATGTTTCAGGATCTGCTGGGGGAGCAGTGGACTCAGGTCTGTGTGTTCAACTCTCTGTGATGCAGATAGAGAACTGTGGGCCTGGTTCTGTATATTACATTGGTATGAATGAGTGGCATAATTGCTATAACTAGCAATTCTGCAGTAATTGGCAGAATTAAGTTAATGTCAAATCAATGCAAAGAATTCAGAATCTGGTGCTCTCAGATTTTTTTT
Organism: Phalacrocorax carbo; assembly: GCF_963921805.1. Lineage (NCBI taxonomy): Eukaryota > Metazoa > Chordata > Aves > Suliformes > Phalacrocoracidae > Phalacrocorax > Phalacrocorax carbo. The sequence goes on from NC_087514.1 coordinate 110,583,491, forward strand.
TCCCCATTTCCCTGATTTTAGTTGTTTAATATTGCATCAACTTAGTTTTTCAGCACAAGGTTTCTTTCAAGTTGCTTCTACCTCTAGGGTTTGCCTGAGGCATTATTCTTCTAATCAGTCTTTTTGTGGTGCAACAGAAGGATTTTTTGTTTTTTTTCCTTGAAGTGAAAAAGAAAAGCTGATGCCCATCAACACCTACAGATACATGGCTGCTGCAGCAGATTTCACCTGTGTTACTAGTTTTAGTTGAAGGTTCATGTGTAACATCTTTTTTTCAAATGCGAATGGAAGAATTTGTCATCGACTCACCTATAAGAAGTAGCAGCATGATGCACAGGTCAGAAATCTGCAGATAACTATCTGCAATGAGCAAGATTCTTCAGTATAGACTAAGAACTCTTGTTTCTCACTCTTGAATTTTTTTTTTAACATGCAGTTTTTTCGATAACGGGGTGGACCTGCTATTTGTGAAGTAAGAGCAAACAAACGTGCCACAGATTCTGTTACTCCTACTGTGTTACTCCTTATTACTGTGCAAGGAAAGAGGAGTTGTCATGTTACTCCCTCAGTGGATCTCAAATTTGTTTCTGAAGTATTTATCTTCCCTTCTCATGTGGCTCACTGAGCAGTGTTGCCCATCTTGCTCTTCCCAGATCTTTTCTGCTTTTTTCATTGTTACAGCTTCTAACAAATTGGGAGCAGTGAACGTAAGCATTTTAAGGCAGGGTTGGAGGTGAGTTGGTTGTCTGGAGACAAAGTTAGATTCACTGGTTTTCACTGCTGCCACGTGTCTTGCTAAGAGTTGTTGAGGAGAAATCTCAAAAAGTAGTAATTAAGGGATAAATTTTACGTAGGAGTTCTTACTGTTTGGGGTTTTGTGGGGGGTTTTGGTTGGTTGGTTTGGGTTTTTTGTTTTGTTTTGGCTTTTTTGTTTAGAATTTAGTACTGAGCCTGTCACCATTCAACATCTTGAGTTATCTGAAAGTAAATACAATTAACGTTGCTGAAAGAATCAACAAATGAGATTCCTGAAGAATAAATAATGGTGAGGACAGAGGTGTGTTACAGGTTTATTACATTTAGCTAAATTTTCTTCAATAGACCCCAGCCAAGAAGGCAAGTTACGTGTACAGGATAAAGGAATAAAAGCCATACTTAAGCTGCATCCTGGAAAACAGTCTTTTCCAAATGTTTCCTTCCCCAAATTCTAAAAAGTGGCCCTCAGTCCAAATAATAACACCCATTACAGAATATAACCAAGTTAGAGTAAAGAAATAAACCATAAATATTTATTGCTGGGAAAAAATCCCTCCCTGTGAAGGCAGAAATCTTTCCAGATGCCCAATCTGTTTATTTTATCAAAAAGACTTATACAGGAGTGACTTATGCTTTGTAGCTTTGGGGGGGGGGGGGGGGGGGGGGGGGGGGAAGAAAATGCTAGGTCCTAAAGCATTCATTAATGGCATGGATAGAGGCATAACCAGAGACCGTGGCTTGATGCCAAAACAAAATTAATGATTTAGGTACTAATCACTGGACTTTCTATAAGGGATCTGAGTGGTATTTAAAAACCTGATGGATTAAACCCTAGGTATGATTATCCAGTGGTTCCTCTTAGCCTTGTGGTCTCTTGAGTCTCAACTGGCCGGATTATGTACTGATATTGTACAGTGTATTGCTCCTAAGGAGGAGCAAATACGACTTCAATACTATGGAGATGGATCACCACCTTACTCTGTGGGGTGGTGGAAGGTGTTTGGTCTCACTGTTAAAATGCAGAAGGTTGCAGCATACCAGCACATTTGCACAAGCTGTTCATGCACTACGTTTGGCTCACTCATGTGCAGAAGGTGGAAAACTCTGCAAGTATCTGCAGAGCATCTTTAGTCAGGAGAATAAAAGTGAACTCTGCCTTAACTGAATTTAAGTTTTGAAGGTTACCTGATAGAAACCTGACAGTGACTGAAACTGTTTGTTAATCCCTGGAGCAGGATAGGTTGTGATGATACTGTCGTATACCATCTCTGTGGACGGACCACTTCACTCATTCTTTGTACCCATTCGGTCCAGGTGCCTTGATTGAGACTGAGACTGGCACCTGGAACTCCAGTAGGTGTGAGACAAGAAATTCTTCCTTCTTATACTTCTGTGCCTGTGCAATGGCTGGAAGTGAAAACTTATTTTGCATTTTAACAATCCAGTGTAAGTATTCCAAAGGTGTGCTGTGCAGGCAGGCACAGTGCTAAGAGGTTTTGACAGCAAGTAATGGTAACTGGAGCAAGTCATGATATGTAGCCTCCCTTCCTCCTCACCTCCAAATTGGGAAATGTAGTGCAGGATGTTTATTGAAAGGGTTTTCATGTACTGAGAATATTATGAGTAAATGGTAGTAAAATAATTTTTTAAAAATTTATTTCTTTTTTTCCCCAGTTGATGTTTTTAATATTTCTTTCTCCTGAAAGCAAGCCGGTGCCATGAAATGAAACTTAGTGAAGCTAGGGTCAAATCAAGGGATGTTGTTTGTCAGATGGTGGAGGAACTAGTCGTCAGGAGATTACACAGGCTCAGGAGAAGGCTGCATATAAAAGTACAGCTGAGGATAACTAAATACATGGAAGCAAAATCCACGCCAAGAGATCCTCGGATACAAAATAAGATCATACGATAATTCAGCCTGGAAGGGATCTTGGGAGTCTCTGGTCCAATATCCTGCTGAAAGCAGGGTCAACTAGCTCATACCAGTTGACTCAGAGCTTTATTCGGTCTGGTTTTGAAAGCCTCTAAGGACAGAGCCTGCACAACCTCTCTGGGCAACCTGCTCCAATGCTTGACAGTCCTCAGGGTGAAAAAGTGTTTCTTATATTCAGTCTGAACTTCCCTTATTTCAACTTATGCCTGTTGTCTCTTGTGATCCCATTGGGTTCCACTGTCAAGCCTGGCTTTAGATAACCTTCATAAATAGCTGGAAAGGGAGAGAATATTAGTTGGAGGCTGACATACTGCATGTATTTATGTGCATATAATATAAAGGCTTCTTCTAAATTCTTTCTTTTCTCTGGGCATCAGCTTATGGCCACCTTTGCGAATGGGGCACTAGGCTAGGGTCAGACTCGGTTATGTTAAACATATTGACTAATATCCTTTGGACTAGCATAGGAGGGAAAGATGTTGATCCTAATTTGGGTATCTGAAACAGCTGCAGAACACTTAAACCCAAATGTAGCTTGTTATTTTCATTGGTGTTTGAACAATATACAAATTCTTATACAGGCTTTTTGTAGGTTGGTTGGGTTTTTTAAGCTGTTGCAGAATACATCTTAGGCAGAATAATTTTTAGTTTTGTGATCTTACCAGAGGAGGTAATTTGGGAAATTGTTTGATTTTTAGAAGTAGACTCAGTGCTAAAGACCTGTGAGATTAGATTGCACAATACAAGACAGAAACCACTGTTTTAAAAACAAGCTATTTTTTTGATAGCAGCAAGGACCAGATTTTCTGGAAAGGTGGAAGTTCTTAAGACTATTTCATTCTTTTCTTGTGAGCTGAGGGCTGTAGGTGCCCTAGGGCATCTTGTGTCAGTATAGCTATTTATGTTTGGGGGAAAGGATCTGTGGTAGTGTCCCTTCAGGTACTTCATTTGTATTTTGCAAAAAGTTTTCTTCTTTGCAAAAGGAAAGGCAAAGATTCTGTTTCTTTAGAGTCAAATTCCACAGAAAGAAGAGTTTTGCGGACTGTACTTAGTGCTTAATGTTCCAGCAAGCTTCATGGAGCTAACTTTTTTTTGTTGTTGTTTTGTCAATAAGGCAAATCTGGGCCTTTTCTGGAATCTGGGAAAAATATAAGGTCATGATCTTTTGTGTATAGATAAAGATAGGCTGAGTTACATACCAGAAGCTCTAAATAGAACTGTTTGAAATAACGTTTTGTGATTCAGGCCAGACTTTCAGCACTGCTTGGGACTCAGCCACTTTTTTTCCCACAGAAGTCCAATATAATTTATAAAGGTGAATAAGTTTTTATCACTTCACAGCTGGGGATACTGAGGCACAAATGAGACTGAATGAATGATAATGTGCTGCCTCTCAGGGATGTCTCAAAATAAAGTATCTCAGTTTTTCCAGAGATGGGGGGTGAGGGGATCCATGCAGAGGAGGTGAAGGAGGTCATGAGAGAGAAAGATGCTATGGAAAGTTAAGATACCTGTGTTAGGTCAGAAGGAATTGGTGTTTGGGTGTGTGTTCTTTGTAGGCCATGTCTACAGCTCAATGTAGAATAACTCAGGAATGGTAAAGTTGAAACAGGTCCTGCTATCCTCACTTGAGCCCTGCGCAAAGTTGATGTCCACGTTTATGACAGGGGTGGTAAAGAAGCCATGTAGTAAGCTGTTATTGAACAGTTTGCCTACAGAGAGCCCTTCTTTCTAGCTGTCATTAATGAGGTGTTTGGGAGAGCCCAAATCCTATGTTTGTTTCTGATCGTTGTAGACATTGTGTTGTCTCATCATCTCCAACAACATTAAGCACTTTTGGAGTCTTGCTACATTTTTGCCCTTATTAAAATCTGATGACAGTAATTTCCATGAGCTAATGATGGAAAAATGGTTGAAATGGTTGAGAAATTAACCCATGATGCATGGCCAATAGCAAGGTGGAAAGTTGATTTTTGCAGAAATGCTGTCAGAATTGACCTGTTTTATGTGTCTTCATTTCTAAAGATATTTCAGAGCTGGCTTTGCTGTTTGGGTAAATCAACCCAGAGGTCCACTGTGTAAGGAGAATATCCGACTGCTCAAATAAAGCAGCTTTAAGCCACTCCAATGTGTAGAAGAGAATAATCTGATTCTGTTTTACTTAAATGGTCATCTAAGAGTGGTTCATGCAACTTTCAAAGAGAATTGTGAGCTATCTATTTAACAACTAGGTACTGTAACACCTCGTCATTTGGTAATGTAATCTAATGTAATGTTATTAGATGAGTGTAATGAAAATACTCTAGATAAATGAATCAGCTTCTCTAAAGGTGTAAGGACAGAGAAGATGGTTTATACCTTGCCTTTTCTGCTCAGTCTTTCCGTTTATAAGAGCATGGTAAGGTGGGAGCAGTAGGAAGCTGTGTAGCCCTTGATTCCACTGTAGAAAGCTTCCACATTGCTTAAGCACTTCACTTTGACTTACTGTTAATTTTACCAACCCAAGGAGTGAAGATCTAGCACGATTCTTTACTTTTCCTGCCCTTTATTGGGGGGTACTCTAATTTTGGCTATGTAAATTTGGATGTAAATTTGAATTCTTACATATGAACTGATATAAAAGCCTTTACAGAACCTTCTATTTAATTTTGAGAGGTGTAATTTGATACAATTTAAATCAGATTGGGTTGCAACTTCCATGGATTGAACCTGGGTAAAATAATAAAGACTGAAGAATTAAAACATCTCAGTAGAGGTCAGATGAGCACTGGAGCTGATGTAGGGAGGCAGTGGGAGCACATGGCCGAGAACAGAGTCATGTTAGTGGCAGTGAGCTGCTTGGTCACCTCAGCTGATCTCATCTGATTGCTCCATAACTCGCTGGAAAGACATAAATTGAAATGTTGGGTTGTAGTTACTCTTTGCTTTATCTGTATAAGGACAAATTGCCATTAATTAGTCCAAATGGAGCTGATGGTGGCAGTTTTAGACCAGACACTGCTGTCTCAGAAGAGCCCCTCTGCAGGTTGCGACTGCAGTGAGCTTGGCAGCACCAGACAGCTGTGGATTGCAGGGTTACAGCTCAGAAGTGCACTCAGGGCTTCCCCTTAAGCTCCATTGTTTTAGTGGAAACTCTCACACCAACCCAGGCTTGTCCATAGTTACCAACAGTGCCAGGGACTGGCATTTGAGAGCAGGCAGGAAAGTACGAGCCAGCAAAGCAGATGTGCAGTTTGCAGTGGTATTCTGCTGGGGAAAGCCAGTCAAATGGATTAGCTGATGCATCGATTTGGTAGTGTGTTTAGTAGGAGAGGCAGGCTTGGGTAATTTTCCTGCTTTTATCAACACGATAATTTCCATGCTCTACTTTGTAATCTTGTTCCATGTCCTTTCATGTCTCAACAGCATCATGTTCTTTCTGCCTTTCTTTTCTGTGTCCACTTCTGCCATCGCTGTTTTCTAAATGCATGTTTGTCACTGTTTCATAAGACAACTTTAGTCTCCTTTCCACGGAGAGTCATCTGAAAGAGGTCAGGAGGGAAGGAGCTCACCTGAACTTTGCCAGGTTGGAGTGGATAGAAGTATTGTCTTATCTCTAAAACCTCAGGCTCTCAGGCTTCTGCCAGAGGGCAAAAATGCTTACTCAGAGATAATGTGACCCTACTAAACCGTTGAGATCTTTGGCTTACCAAGCAGCATATTTGACCCCATAATGTCATGACTTCCCACTGCCTTTGGGAGCTTTTCTGAAATGGAGTGCTTCGTGTAGGGAAGGATCTATGGAAAAACAAGTGCCATAGTGGCACAGATGTCAGAGCTTGCCTGCTCTGTAAAGGGTGTTCACTGTAGTATCTGAATTCCAGCAGGTTCTGAGAAAATGCGAGAGTGCTTAGCAGAGGCACCTCAGCTCTTCTGCAGGAGCCATGGAGGACACATCTCAGCTGAATGTGGAAGACGCAATGCAAAATTATTTTATTACTTTCTTCTGTCACTTTTCCAACATGTTTTAATTTTCTGTAGCTCTCCTAATAATTTTAAGCTTTTGTATGACACACCAAGTGCTGGCAATATTAATAGAGCACAGCAACATCGCCTGCAAAAATATCACTTCTGCTCATGAGAGGAACAAACAGAAATGTTTCTCAGAAATACACTGTATGCTTTAAAAATGTTTTGTGAGTAGTGTAATAAAGTCATAGGTTTCATGTATAGAAGGATCTTTCTTATATCCGGGAAGCGTGGTCTATTATGAATTGTTTTCCCTCTTTTAGGAATCAGTATTACTAAAGCTAGTGGAAACTGTGTTTCCTACTTCAATTGAAGAGCAGCTGTGAGGAGTGCCAGAGCTCGTGTTTTCTGCCTTTTTTTAATCTTATGTGAGCAAAGAAGTCATCTTCCTCCCCTTCTAGAACGCTCCTCTTGAGGTAGGTATCACACCAGTAAATTGGGTTTATTCAGCATTTTTGGTTGTCCATGAAAGCCTTTTTGGTATGTGCCTCTGCTCCAACTTCATAACTTGATTGTTAGTATCACTCTTGGTAAGTGTTCCATATCAACAGCCCTGGAGTACAGCAGCTGTTGGATCGAGCAAGAGCTTTCTTTAGCATCTTGATTATTGTTTTAGATGCAGATTTGGATATCCATGGATCCTGCTTAGTTTGAAGTTTCAGTATGTTCTGCTTATCCTTGTGAACACAGGACTGGATGGTTATGAAAGGTATTTAACCAGTCAAAGCAACAGCTTGCACATATTCAACAGGTGTTTTGTGAAACCTTATTAATCTGTAGTGAGCCTGCTAGAAGAATAGGGTTGCTTTAAACCTTTGCCACTAACAGCACATGAGTGAGAGACCTTCTCATTGGGGTGTTGTAAGATGCAGGTCATCCATCTTCAAATCCTGCACTGATTTGTACTATATATCAAGAAAGATTCTTTTATTTGAGGAGGGATGTTTCAGTAAAGAAGTCAATGATCATCTCTCTTGGGATGTTTACCAGAAAGGCCGTGCTAAGGCAATAATAGGTTCTGTACAGTGTTAAGATCTATCTGTTTCAGTCTGGCTTTGGTCTGGATAGTCATAAGGTTTTCAGTGGCATTGCCGTTGCTTGTTCCTGCCTCAAATATAAGCACTAGTTGTATCAGTCTTGATTCTTTAAATGCTTTTGTTACTATTTGCCTAACATCTGTAGAGAGGTGGGTTGTAGAGCTCGTAAATTTCACTCCCTCTTATCTAACTTCCCTTTGGGATTAAGATGTTTTAAAATTTTTGTGGAGCCAGTTGAGTTTTTTGGGTGCAATACTTTCCTGCTGGCAAATATTAATTTGCCAGCACTGCAACATTCAACATTGCTGTGTTACTGTGTCAAAATATTTGATGGAAACCAGGGAGAGAGGCTGCGCCACCCGCATGGCTTCCTCCTAGCCTACACCCCGTTGGCTTCCTGGAAGAGCCTTTCTGCCAAAACACTCAGACAATCAACCCACTGCTGACTTACAGCCTCCCCAGACCAGCTCCCTCAGTTCCTGATTGTTCTGGTGAATCATAGAGCTGAAGAGTCCATCTTGTGAGAGGTTGGCTTGTTCAGCCTAACAAATACAGGGCAGGAGGTGACCTGTTTTGCCAGTCATTAATGCGTTGGGAGGGTAAATGCTGCAGCTGAAGAAGAGCTGTTGTAGGTGTTGGTACAGGAACAAAAGCTTTATGTACACTGAGACTGGAAAAGGGAAAAGGAGGATAATTTTGCAAGAGCTTTCAGAGGGGAATAGTAAACCAAAAGAACAAATGTGTTTTTTTAAGATGAGACATGATAGGTGGATGAAAGGGATTTCATGATCTGACAGGGGTAACTAGGGGCTGGATGTAGTGATCCAAAATACCTCTTCCAACTTCCCCTCTCTACAAGATGTCTCCCTGAAACAGAGCAAGCTGGGCAAAAAAGAATATTTCAGAATTTCTTCTTGTAATTTCTACTACTTAAGTCCTGTCTTCAGATGATTTCTCTTTCTCCTCATTCTGCCCACAGAGGAAAAGAAATGGAGTTTTCTTAGAGGCAGGATTATGTTTTACAGCTTGATCTAAACTCCAGTGACACTGGGATGGGTCTTTCTGTCTCGAGGCCCTTCTTGTTCTCCTTTGTTTGGTTACGTCCTGTTGCCCTGTTTAACAGTACAAGATCAGGAATGGAAATAATGGGCAAATTTGCACTGTAGCACAAACTCTAGGTGGTTAATACTCCTAGGAAATGTATATTCCTTCACATCCCAACTTTCTTTAGGCTTTTAGAATTTCATATTGAAGCTTCTGTTATACCTGAGTCTTAATCTGCAGTTATGCAATTACTTTTTTAAATCCAACATAAATTCATAATGCTGCAAATAGCTCTCCAGCACATTCCTATGATGGATGGGAACTTCTTGTTCCCACCCTCTAACTTTTGCCTCTGTGACATTTATCTGGCTATGCAGTCAGACAAGCCAGGGAACTATCTTGCTGAAAAAGGACTCAAACCAGAAGGGTTGCTCTCTGCTGATTTGCTTCCTGTCCTGGCTCATTGTGCAGCTGTGTGCCCAAAGGGAAAGGATAGTAATGACTGTAGGAAGGCAGAGCTGTGGAGGATGGACTACGCTGTTCAGCAGAGATCTGAGTTTATCTTGTGACCTTAAAAGCAACTGAGTTGCAATGAAGGTTGAGGCACACAAAGCAGAAGGGGTGCCAGAAATGGAGGCAGAGCTTGCCTTTTCCTTGTCAACAAAGGAGCTACTTGTAATGCAAGACGCTGACTCCCACCAGGGAGTGGGAAATTCTGGCCTTACGCAGCATGCCTGCTACTTAGTAGGTAAAGCAGTTGTGATTTGTGGCTAACCAGAAAGGCACTGTTAGCACAGCAACTGGGATTTCTGTTGAGAAAAAGCATTAAGAGACTATTTTAAGGAAGAAATATTCTTAACTTTAAAAGTAGGTGTCAGATGATCAGCTAGGAGACCTGTGGTTATCTGCTTCTTTTCTTGGGACTAGAAACTAAGCCCCTGTAATGCAATGTGTCTCTAATGCAGGTATAAGTACTTTATAAGAAAATCCCGATGGATTCTGCTGTTTGCATGGTGCTGAAAGAGTTAAGAGGAAACTCTTCACCTCTGCTCAGTCTAGCAGCATCCAGTTCAAAAGATAAAAGCACCCCTCAGCATGAGCAGGCTGCAAAGCATATTTGAAAATAAATTCATAATGACAATTGGCATTAAAGAATTTATTTTCAAATACGTTTTGCAGTTTGCTCATGCTGAGAGGTCCTTTTATCTTTGTAACTTCTAGACTGTGGGGCTGAACAAAATGGGTAGCTTTCCTTTTAAATAAAGTGGAAAATATTGGAGCAAGATTATATCTGTCACAGATTATAATATTTGTATGTATTTCTCATCAAACCCAAATTCCCCAGGGACTCTCAGATTCGCATGAGGTCTCAGAGTCCTGGATTTTGTGTCTGGGTATGTGATTGCTTTAATGGAAGGCCTTGCTGTTTGCATTTGCACTACTGACACTCCGTTACGCTTGGTCGCATATACATAAAAGACAGTGTAAAGCTGTTTATGAGGATAATTCTTTAGGTAACACGATGAGTCAATGTGTCATGGCTGAGCCCTGACACTTAGGTTCAAACTTGGCAGTCCTGGCTATATGTGTTATGATTTGTTAGCAAACTCTTGATTAGGAACTAAGTGCCATAGGTAGCTGTAGCTTGCACTTGGAGGTGGTAGTTTGTGTATTTCCCTGACTTCTACAATTTTTTGGACAGTATCAATTACTTAATGTGCTTAAAATCCTGTGAATCCTGTCTGTGCTGGAAAATTATGAATCCCTTTTTAATTCCTCAGAAGTAACAGGGGAAATGTAAAACACCAGAAATTTTCAGCAAATCGGTAGAGCAAATGAATACCAAAGCAAAAATTGTGCACAGCATTGGCTTCTGGAGGGTCCCAGTCCAGCAGCTTTGCCTGCTTCACTGACATTGGTGGGAGATCTGGAGTCCCCCATGAAGTCAAGTTTGTCAGGCAAATGTTTTACCAGCTAAACTCTTAGATGTTTTTTTTTTCTCCTTGCAGCTCTACGGGAAGACTTTCTTGTCTATACCCAACCTGTTCTTTTTGGGCCAAAACATCGATAGTATTCTAGTTTTACTGAATCTTTTCCTAACATGGCTAGAGGGGAATTTATTACATAATTTGTCACAATTACGCTCAAAGAAAATTCTTGGCACTTGAAAAATTTATTGGGAAATATCCCTGAATGCAAACAAAACAAAGGGGAACAAAAGCTTCAGGATCTGGCTCCTTGACAGGACCAGTATTTTAACAGAAAAGGACACTTAAGTCAGGCAAACATGACAGCATAGGCACTATTAATTCATGTCTATGAACAAATGCTTTACAGATGTCACTTCCTCTATGATATCATATAGTGGAAATTATGACACCATCCCTTCAATCTTTTTCATATTACAAAAAAAAAAAAAAAAAGCTATATATTTTTCCTGTGAAAATTTACAAGCAATAACATTGTTCCAAAATTTTTGAGTGAAGTCTACCATATACACAGAACAGACAAACAAGGATTTTTGTCTTTCATATTTCTGTTACTGTGCTGACATCTAGAGAGGCTAAGCTTGGTAACCATTTAGGAAGCAGAACTGAAGGTTTGGATGTAGGACTTCTTGGGGGTGGTTTAATCAGTCTGCATTCTAGTAAAGCTCTAAAAGCCCCATTTTAAATCTCCATAAGATGTAGTTTGAAATAATCCTACATTATTCGTGAGATGTCAGAATTTATCCATGCAACTTTCCTTTGACTCCTGATTGTCATGCTATTGTTTAAATACATGATACATGTAATTTTTACTGTGGGATATTGACCTTATTTGTTGCATGATGTGAAGGGGAGGGGGGAGAATAATAATTTTGTCACTTACAACCTTTATGAAATCTGTTGTAATTTGTTGCAGCAATTGGCAGGAACACAAGGAAGACAAAGATTTGGTGTCATGACTATGCAGCTGAACCTGTCTTGAAAACTTTCCTTACTTCTGCCAAAGGTAGCTTTTGAGGGCTGATCTGCAGAAAGCCCTCAAATGCACAGAAAGCACATTTAAAGAAGCACTTGAATTGGAAAGGGTCTATGCTTTGTATCCAGTACTCACAACTCTGGATCTCTGTGAATACTTGTACTTTTTCAACACCTCCCTATATCTCAGCTGTGGAACTGAGATGAACATGCACATGGCAGGTATTTTAGGTAAGTTCATGATGTGCTGGAGGACTCTCACAAAGGAGTGATGAGTACTGTAGAAAAGCCTGTTAAGATTCATAATTCTGTGCTTAGATCAGCAGGGGGAAAGATTTACTTTTAATACCACAAACTGAATAATAACAGTAAAACCAAATAGCCATCCTCCAGTTCGTGCTTCATCATGGGCTCTGGATGAAGCAGGAGACTTATGTTACATAGTTGTGTGGCTCAGAGGATCTGTGTAAGCATTGCATAGGAAAATCATAGATCTGCCACTTCCTAAAGATGGAGTAGTTGACTATGCAATGTCCACAGTAATATTTGAATGTAATTTTATGTGTATGATAGACATAATGATACATATCCAGATGTATGACATGTCCAGAAGCATTCCCACAAGCTGGTTTTAAAGCTGAAAGTCACAAAACAAAGTGATGATGATGAAAATGGAAGTTGGAGAGGTTTTCTGCTTCATTATTTACTATTCCATGTACTGTTGAAGTGACTTCCTCATTTAATCCATTAGGAAAAAAGCTTCCTATTGAATTGAGTAGATAAACGCCTATGGGGGAAATAAAAGAGATGGTACAGAGGGTGTATCTCTGTTCTAAGCACTAAGTCATACTCCCATGTCAAAGCCTGACTCTGTGAGGAGACCAGTGATATTGAAACATAGCTCAGAGGAGATGCCCTGGCCTGGATGCCTCAAAGGGCTTTCAGCAGGCTGGCAGAAAGCAGCAGAGTGGCTAGGAACAGTTCAGGGACTGAGTCTCAAGATTTTGCATGGTTAGTAGAATTGATGCAGGCCACCTTAAGGGAATTAAGGGTGACTACAGGCGATTCATGTTCTGGTGAACCTTCTCCATTTCACACCTTGCCTAGGAAATTTTGCTTTTTCTCTATTATAATGGTAATTAAAGTGTAGCACCACCAACCTTGCCACCAAGTGAGGGTTGAAAACAGTAAGTCCAGTCTTATTAGCCACTATAGAGCATGCTGAGGTCCCTGGCTGAACTTGTTCTTAATGCATATGAATATGAGCAAAGGGCAGTTCAGTAACGGAAATTTCTCACACCCAATGAGAGAGGCTTTTCTGGGATTGGGTCTCGTGTTGAATTCTGGATTCATCCATTAGCCAACTGTACCAATACATCAACTGTAAGAGAGAGAGCATGCTGGTTTTTAGGTGTTTTTTTTTGTTGTTGTTTTGTTTTGTTTTTAAACTAGTTCAATTGCTGCAAGCAGCAGAAGGGTTTTGCAGAGCCAAGACTGCAGTAGGGTCTCATCTGAGAGAAATGAAAGCACATTTCCATGTTCTACCCTGCTATTGAGATTTCTGTCCAGTACTTTCTAATGCTGATGTCTGAAATGCAAAACGCATGTGTCTCCAAAGTGTTATGTTTTGTGACTCTGGATATTTTTCCTGTGCCTGGGTTTTGTCCATGGGCTGAATGTGCATTCTTTGTTCCATGTTTCTAAAACCATGAGCTGAAGAATCTCTCTTGGGAATCTTAACAAATTTCATTGAGTTTTTGTGTGCCTTTTTTCCCTGCTGCCCACCCCCCACCCCAGAGATCATACAGTAGTTCATGGCCTTTTGACTTTCAGTTTTCTTTGCTGTGTTGGAGGCGAATTGCTAAGTGAGTTCTGTGTTGGCTGAGGTCCAACGAAAGACTGGGGAAAGTCAGGCTGTTGCTGACCTCTACTCCCTTGATCACAAAGAAATATGTTAACTAAAATCAATCCTGTTTTCATGATACCTTCTAACATGTGGGTACCTGATCTAGCGAGGATGCAGTGTGTAGTACATTACTGTAGGACTGCTAATTTTATGTGTCCAGAAATTAACTCAGACCTTCAAAAATCCCAAGGTGTAGTAGAACATACCTTTTGCCTTGTTTTCAAATTTGGGGGTTTTCTTAAGGGTAGATGCTCTCAGCGTTACACTCAAGACTCATATACAATTTTTGGGAATCAGCTGTTGTGCTGTTTCCACCTGCCACCCCATTTGATTCCCATATGCCCGTTAAATTGGCCTCCTGTTCCCCAATGTCCTGATACCCCTGCACTCTACCACTTTGCAGGGTCAGGGTTGTTCCCATCAGTTTCTGATTCCCATGTATGTCCTAGGTTTGCCCCTGGGCTATAAAAAACCAGCCATGTTGCTGGCTGTAGGATTGCAGTGAAAGTCAGTTTTATTTCCTCTTGTGAATGATTTGAAGCAACTCTTCAGCTCCTGTGGCATCAGCATCCATTTTGAATATGGAAAAAAAGGTACAAATTGGCTGCTATTTTGTCATATTTTATAAAATAGATTAGAAAAAATCTCCAAGTTGCTACCTGTGTTACAAAGTTGAAGCAATGATATTGCTATGATGATCTGGGGCCACAACATCCCTTGTGCTGTGGAGGCAGATGGTGGTACATGCTACCTGATGGCTTGGCCTGCAGCTTTTGATGATGCTGGGTATATAGGGTCTAAAAGATGGCAAAGTGGCAAAGTGTTCCCAGATCCATGGCTTTCTGTTGTCCCAGTGCCCTGCTGTACCCTGCTGAAGTAAATGAGGGAAGAGTGGAAAAGGGTCTCTAAGCAACAGAGAGGACATAGCCACAGACCAGTGGGGACCAGGAAGTGATGGTCCCAGTGGTGATGATGGTGGGGGTGGATGAGGGAATCATGGGAAATTAGGAACTATTGGTAAGGGTTGTTGTAGGAGGGCACAGCAGAAGAAATGAAAACATTAAGTGTTACAAGGACAGTACAGGACTAAGTGAGAGCCCACCTGAGGGCAGGTGTGGGAATGGACATCACCACTAATAGCCGTAGGGAAGTAGGAGGATATGTGAAAAGATTAAGAAGGAATAACAACCTGTCCCTGGCACATGTTCTCACAGTTCATGGGAACCTTGCAAGGAATAAGTTCAACATCAAACAGCTCTTCTTGCACCTAATAGGGCCTTTTTGCCAGCAAACCCCCCATACTGTATTCTTGAATGAGATTTTTATGAGTATGACGGAATGGAGCTCCTGTGTTTCTCTCAGGAATAAAACCCTGAGTGGTAACAATCTAATGAATATGGTATGTGATTTTCCCATGTCAGTGCCTTGGCCATTTGTGGGGAAGGACAGGAGGAAAGAAGCACAACAGCTTCCCAGAGAGGTGATGTGGGAGGGGTATTATTTTTTAAAACCTTGCTTCTTGTCACAAACTCAGTTTGGTGAGAAGTCGGAGTTACCAGCAGAGAGGAGTACTGAATATGAAGAATTGCCTTGATTCCTGTTGTGAGGTGTGTGTTACCAGGCATTGCCAGCAAACAGGCTGATGTGAGATACAGATGGATGCAGATGTCCTGAGAGAAAGCAAATGTGGATTGTCCTCTCAGATTTTCTCTGTGGGAGAGTTAAACACGTGACTGATGCCCAGTTAGTCTGTTGTTTTGAATAGGATTTTTTAAAAATACTGTGTGTCACAGAGCTTGTGAAATGGTTAAAATTGTCATTGCTCTCGGGGGAGTCAACCGCAGGGTCCACATATTCCAGGCAGATACTCTTAAACACGGGAGGGCTGCAGCCCAAAGCCCTAGTGAAGGTTGGTAGCATTGTGCAACTGTGCTCCAAGGAAAGATGAACACAAAGCCTTACTAAAGATAAATCAGGGTGCATTAGAAGAGACTAAAACCTTTTTTTGTTTCTCAAAAACCATCTGTTGTAATACCACCAAGTTACACGAGTATGAAAATGAACTTATTTATTTACAGCACAGTAGCAAGAAAACACTAGGGCTTTTTATTTGTTTGTTTAATTATTTTCTCAGAATCAAGAGCCATGTTCTTATAACGCTGGTCAAATTTTATGTGATCTTTCTCCTGGCAAGGCTAAATAATAGGAACTTGGTATACAGCACAAATTTTCTGCTTCCACATTATTATGACAATAGCAGTAAAAAACCCGTAAAACACCACCTCACTCCACCCCGCAAGCCTACAGGGCAATTCCTTCCAGAGCTATAGCTGTCCAGTTCAGCAGAAGTGTCAGCAGAAGCAGGAAAAACAAGCCAACAACATTTTTATTAATAGTGATGACATCAGTTAGAAGGAAGGAACTCGGCTTATAGTTCTTGGCTATTTTTTTTGTAGTGCTGGAAATTGTGGGGACCTCTTAACCAAAACATCAATTTCTGCATAAGTTTGAAGTAGCTGCATTACAGCGGAAGCTTTGTTTTTTATGGCCCCTTTTGTGATTGTGGCCTGAATTTAAGGGATGTTGGTCTGCAGAGAGCATTGAGCTTGTTCCCAAGAAACCCGTGCTCTGTTCCTGGCCTTCCATCCAGCTCACTTTCCTTCTGTTTTTCCTCATACCACTTATACATCTCATCTCTTCAAATTACAAACCTGTTGGGGGACTGGCACTCTTTTTCGATGTGGCTTCAGAGCACCTACAGCAGGGAAGCATCTGGCATCAGCTGTAGCTTTTCAAGTTGGTGGTCCCCAAACTTAGGCTTGAGGGCCTGCAGGTGGGTCTGGGAGCTTGCTGTGAACGGCTTGTGGGTCTCATAGGCCCCAAATTTTGACAGCACTGATTGCTATTTGTTAATCTGCAGGGAAAAAAAACAAGCCAGGGAATAGGTGCTCTAGGTGAATGCTGTCTTGTGGGCAGTAGTAACAGTAGAAGGCAAAGGCCTGCCATGTATGTGGAAGAACAGTGTATGATTCTCTGATAAAGGGATGTGTAGCTTTTGCCACATCCTTGTTGCTAAATTTAAATATTTACTTCAAACTGGATTATTATTCCATTTAAACAGAATGCACAGTTGCGTTCATTCTCTAAAATCAGAGAGATGTGACTCTTTTTCAGGCCACAAAGCAATATGTGTTATTATTACTATTATATCTTTTTCAGCAAAACTCAGAGTTTTGCTTGCATTCCTATCCTATTCTGAAATAATGAATTCCCCTCTGGCCACGATAACCGTCTGTAGCATAGTCTTTCAGATGTATTTGCACTGGTGTATTAAACTCTGGCTGTATTAAAGGAAAATCTTCATTGAAGCAGGTTTCTGTCTGAAAAGGTTTTTCTCTTTACGAAATGTAAATTACTCAAAGC
The DNA here is from genome assembly GCF_963921805.1 of Phalacrocorax carbo. NCBI lineage: Eukaryota > Metazoa > Chordata > Aves > Suliformes > Phalacrocoracidae > Phalacrocorax > Phalacrocorax carbo. The sequence continues at coordinate 110,600,561 of NC_087514.1, forward strand.
TGCAGTTTCAGTTTCTAGCAGTCCCACCTGCCATTCAGGAAGTGTCTGTTTTCAGAAGGAATTCCTATGGGGGAGGAAATTCCCCACAGATTAGGGAGGATCTTTCGTGTAGGACTATTTTGATTTGTATAAGGGACTAAAAGGTTATTTTTCATGTCACTGGAGAACTTCCAACCAAACAGATATTTTTCTTTTTGAGCTGCTTAACTTGAAGCCATTCTTGTCCAAAGTAGAGTTCCCAGGAACTGTCACAACTAAGGCAATTTCTTAATGATGTAATTCTCCAAAACTTGCATTTAGTAAGCAACAAAAATAAAGAATCATGACTGGAGTAAATGCTCACCCTTTTGCCTGTGACATCTATTAACTTAAATATGCAAATTAAAAACTAAAACCTCAGTGGCAGCTCCTGTTACCTCTAGCAGGTCTGTGGGGCAGGTGCAGTCGGAAGTGCTATCCAAAGCCCAGATCCCTGCAGTGCATGTGGCAGAGGGACTATGAGAGTGCGTAGAGGCTCCCTCATAGGTTTTCTAGTTGAAAATACCTTTCAATTGCATTGGAAAAAATAAAAACCAGTCTGGACTTTGGGAAATATGCTTCAATCAACATCCAGAAGAGGGAGCCCTCCATCAAAATAAGGCTCTGAACTGGATCCTGACCAAGATTCACAGAAGTTTCCACTTTCTCTTCCACCTGCTTATAAATCATTCGGTGGAATTTCTTGCCTGTCTGCCTGTTCTTTAAAGACTATCAGCTCACAGTTTCTAGCTTTAAACAATATCATTCATAAGTAATACGCATGTGTGAGATTTTTTTAAAACTCTGGCTGGACATATCAGATATGGAACTTAGTCCCTATAAAAAAAGGGCTTCCATGATCCTGCAAAGCAAAACACCTTTTTGCCCCATACTCAGTATATCATGCAGCAAGTCTTATTTTCACTCACAGCAAAGCCTTCCTGTGCTTTAAGGAAGCCTGCAGTGATCGACCTTGTTCATACTTGGCCCGAGTCAGCAAAGTTTGCTGTTGACTTTGACAGGACAAGGAGCAGGCCTGTTAGTATAACACACCGTGTTTATACAGGAATCTCCCTCAGATCCACACAGTGAGTAATTAGCTCTCAGCAAGGCCAATCTGTAATATATTGAAGCTAAATGACCTTTTAGGATACTGTGCTGCTATTTGTAATGTCTGCTGTGCTCACTTTTTAACCTGCCCGTAACAGCCCCAAACATCCAGAAGTGCCGATTACCATAGTTGCATCAATTTCCAGCTGCTGAGATTTTGGTACTTGGCTGATATTCATTTGCTGATCTCTAGAGTGTACTGTTTGTCCTGTCACCCTGGCTGTAACGGACAAATTAAGGTAGGTTTGGGGTCCATCCCTCTGGTAACCAACTAGGAGTCTTCTGTCACATGTTTTTAGTTCTCCCCTGTCCCCCCCTGAAATGTCAAGGATAATCTGCCTTAGTGTTGCCTGTTCATTCAGCGGGGGTCTCAGATTTTAGGTATGTGTTTCATATGCTTTCTGCCCTTTTACTTAGCTAAAGTAACTTCTTATTATAAAAATAGTCAAAACTAAGGCGAACAGGTCTTCAACTTCTCATCTAAAACATCTCTCTTCTGTCCTTTCTGACCCACTCCACTGCCTCCCATAGTCCAGGGTAAAATCTAGACTTCAAAATCCCTTTATTTTGTAAACATCAAGGTATAGCTGAGCATAGTTCCAGGATTTGTATAATTCACCCACATTACTACAGTGCTCCTCCAGACACAACTCCAGTGTAACTCAGATGCATGAGTTTTGCTTAGGAACTAAATCCCTTTAGCTTCCTTTAATGCACTGAAAGAATATGTGACAGTGACACTGCCTGATAGGACAGGATTTGAGAAAGCAGCACCAAAAGGTGCATTGTATTAGGCAGGAGCAAAAAGATCCGTGACTGTGGATCCGGTGGCTAAATGCCCTGTTAAAGAGACCCTGGGTGACTTTGCCTTTTTTTTTCTTTCCTTTTTCTCTCTTCTCTTTTTCTTCTTTATGGGTTTAGGCAAAGCACACAGCTTTTCATATGCCTTCCCAGGGCTGCTACTCTAGTTACCTGGACTAGATCCTCATTTGAATTTGTCCCTTGATGTATGTTTGAATTAATACAGCTCAACACTGAATAGCCACTCTAGTCATAACTGTCAAGTGAGTTTATTGAGATAGTATACATTATATGGAAAAGTTGAATTTAAAAAGGAAGGAATAGGCTGGACTCTCAGAAAATAAACTTTCAATACATTTGTTATCCTGTACTACACCTATGAGGTGAATGGTAGCTGCCAGTGTTTTATGCTTATACACAGTGGCTTGTTCATGCTGTGTTGAAGAAGACAGTAATGTCATCATATTTAGAGCACAGTAGATGTGTGTTTTCTTGGACTTTAGAAAAATGCTCGTGTTTTACTCCTGAGCTGTGTGCTGTGATCACCCATTTCAGAAAAGTCGTTGGAGTATATTTTGAGGATGGCAGGCACTTTGGATAATTGGGTAAGTTATGGCCATCCTGAGGCCTGCAAGTTATCAGTGGGAAGGCAGTAGTGGACAAGTTACTTCCCTTCTTGTCCCCCTGCCAAAACACAAGGCAAATTCCCTTCCCCATGGGTCTGAGTGCTGGAAGGTGAGATAAGGCTGTCAGATTTCTTTCTGTTGGAAGGTGAAAGTGTATTGGTAAATTAGATGCCTTCCTGCTGCTGGAAGGAGAGCTTGAATGGGAACACGAGCACCCTGAACCTCTGTTCCTGTTGGGTACGCTTGCTGCTAGCCAGGAGGCAGACGGACAATAGGCAATGTGACGACTTACAAGCCAGTCCAAAAGCAATTCTCTGCCTTCCAGTCCACAGCAGTGTAATAAGAAAGGCTACAGATCCAGTATTTTCACACTGACATTTGGTTGTTTTTTTGTTTTGGTTTTGCTTTTTTTTTTTTTTAATAAAACAATTGTAATTAAAAAAGATCCTAAATCAAAACAGTTCTATAACAGAGCTCATGGGCTGACTGCCGTTAATGCCCTTAAAATAACCCAGTAATAAATGAAAAAGTCTCCTACTGCCCAAAGACAACCAGTTAACTTCCTTTTATGAAACTGTAGGTCTTTTTATGAGACTACAAAACTGTTTCAAACAAATGAAAACCAAATGTGTAAAAAATGTGAGTGCTTTTCTTTAAACTCATACCAAAATAGCATAAGCCACAGGGCTCTTCAAGCGAAGCTCTGTCTCAGTCTCTCCTACAGGCTGGCTTGCGCTTTTGAGACTGAATACAGGGCTCATCTATTGAGCGAAGCGTGCATCGTGCTGTTAGATAGAGGATCTATACAGTAACTGCACTGGAGAGATTAAGCAGCCATTCAGTATGGAACTATTCAGAGTAGCGAACCCCAAGATATGCAAAGCATTATGCAACTCAGATTGGCACATGTTGTGTTCTCCAGCCCAAAATAGTTGCTATTGTGGAGACAGACTATTTTAATATTCACATGCAAAAGCTTTCAACATGTACTGAACCTACTATGCCCTGTCTTGTAATATTATTCATTCTAGTACTACACAGACATGACGCCAAAACCAGCCCAGCTATAAATGAGCGCATCTCCTATTGAGATCAATAAGAATTGCACTTGCTTACACCAGGGCTGAATTTTTGCCTATAAATTTCAAACAGTTCCTCTGTGGATGGAAAATATATTAACCGTCTGTGAACATAAAACTCGGCGTGTCATCCATAGGATTTTTCTTTTTAGTGATTACTTCCTAACAGGAGAACAATTACATTTCAAGTGGGAAATGTTTTAGCAACAGATCTTTGTGTACTGCCTGAACATGCTCATGGCTTGGCCTCGGTGAAAACAATTCATATGTAACGATCATGGTCTGTGCACTTCGGTTTGGAATTCTGATAAACTCCTTTTAAAGACTAAAGGCCATGCTCTTTTGGCCAAGAGAGCAGTAAATGAGATGGCAGTAAGATTTCATGGAGCAAAACATAATAAGCAAAATACATGGCTTGTTTTATTTTGTGTATTGGTGAACCTTGTCTAGTGAGTTACAGAGTTAAGCACTACCTCATCCAGCTCATATTTCAGTCAAAGGCTAAATCCCTGCTTGTATATTTACCTGACCATGCAGATAGCACCTGATGCCAAGACCCATTAAGATACATAGGCCGTCATATCTCCGTGCAAAGTGAAGGAGAATCAGGCTGCTAGGTGCTCTTAGTGCCTTTGGGACACACTGGGGTTGGGAACTGGCACACGTTAAGTTACCAACTTTTAAATTTCTGTCTGTGCCGCTGCTGCCTGTGAAATTTTGCTATGTGCTCCACAGGGAGAGAGGCCTTGCAGGGTGACTAGTCAAATGGCTCCAGGACATGGAAATTCTGGAGGAAACAGTCTCATTCATTACAGACATTGGGTAAGAGTCACACAGCGTGTGAAAGGTCCACAGAAACTTTTGGGGGTTTTTGGCTCCTCTTACGCTGTATGTGTAAACAAGCTGTGTGAGGTCCATGGCAAAAACAAGCTGACGCGCAGAAGATAATGTACTCTATCTTAAAAATGAAAGTAATTAGAGACCATGATATTGCATATGAGAAAAAACTGTGATCTTGCAGTTAAGTTGTATAGAACAACACGTATCTTAAAGAGGTTGCCCACAATTCCTGAATTTGAAATGTTTTCTGAATATTAAGTGTTTAATTGTACACTCTGTCAATGCAGTTGCTTCTTAAAGGAGTATGGATTATATATTCCACCTAGTCTTCTATGGAATGATGTATGGCATTTGGTCAAGTGCATTGTGGTCTCAGGATAAATTATAAAGTACTTAAATGTATTTCATTACATATTATACTTCATCTTCAGGCAAAAATGTGTTTTGTCAAAATATTGATTCGTATTATCAGGGCACGTTGTATAAAATCCAAGACTGAATTTAATCTTAGGGAACTGTGCAATTTGTCTAACCATTCCAAGGAAAAGGACATCAAATACATATGAGCAACTGTGTTGGTGAAATGAATTTTAATCATGTTTATCATCCTTCCAGATACACTGTACAATGGGATTTGATAAATTTCACTCCCTAGACCTTAGTCTGATTGTTGATGAGATAGGAATGTTACAACGTCCCAGTGGCATTGAGCTGGATTCCTGCTTTTAATAGGGTGCTGATAATATAGACACTAGTAATTTATCTGTTACTTAAGAAATATTAAATCTGATTCCATGAAAGGAGGAAAAACAAATAAATGAACATAGGTAAGAATTAATGTAGACACCGCCTGCAGAATATAAGTGGTGTCTAGAGGTTTTAAGGACTAAATGTATTTGAGGGATTGTTTATTCTTTCAATCTTGTGGTTAAAACTTGAAAGTCATGAAACACAGAGTCTCTTTTTTTTCTTTTTAAATTTTTATTTAGCTTTCTTACAGACTTTTTACATGACCTTGGAAAAGTTGGATGGGGCTGATTCTGCACTGGAAGTCAATGGGCTGTATTCTACAAAGAGACGAGGATTGAAACCGCATCTTTCCTGTACCTCCTGGCTCTTCACTTGTAAAAAGAGGCTAATAGTGCACTCCTGCCTCCTCAGGGTGTGGCAAAGCTAAATCACCTGGTATTTGCAAAGATTCTGGTATCAAAAAATGTGGGCTGCTTCTGCTCAAATCTGCTGAGACTCTCAAGAGCAAGGGCTTTGCTCTGGTTGTGGGTTACCCACCAGAGGGCAACATCACTCTCGCACATGAAAATGCTGCATATACTACTTGATCCAAAGCTTGCCAAAAGCAAGAGGAATATGTTCTTTGGCCTTTATAGTTCTGAATAAATGCAGATTTTTACTATGTTTCAATATTAGCCCTGAAATGGAATGGCAGTGTGTTAGCACTCCCATGGCACTGTTGGCAACTAGCCTTAGAAAAAAGCTTCAAAACCTTCCAGTGCTGTCCAGAAACACAATAGCAATTTTTATTTTGTTAGTGGTTGATACAGTGCTAATATCCTTAACAGCTGTGACTATGCAGTGCATGACTTCAGTTAACTTTTATCACTTTTATCTATTTGTCATGTGACCCAAGGACTTCTGTGGTATGTGGCGGAGGACCTGGAAAAGAAAGACATCCAGTGGATCCTGAGCTCAGGGAAGTCAATGGAAGTATTTTCTTTGATTTTCCTGGGGTCAGGACTCTGCCTGAGCTTTTCCCCAAATGCAGTGGCTGTCAGGGCTCTGTAGACACTAATGACCCTTACTGGCCCTGACAAGCCACTTTCTGCTCGTTTCAGCTCAGGGCTTGGCACCCAGTTGTTGCCTGACCTACATCGTGGCCGTGTCTATTTCTGACCTTGCCTCCTGGATGGATCCATGTTGTAGTCCTGTCTCCAGTGCTACCTCTGGCCCTTGTCTGCTGGATGGACCTTGGACCTGGCGGATTACATTGCCTTGCCTGAGGCTGTTGATGGGATTCATTGCTGTCACCACCTGGCTCTGCCCTGTGTTCAGACCCTGTGGGACTGCACTGTGCTGGGTCACACGTGGCTCCTGGCTCGTCCCCACTCATGGCACAGCCCCACTCATGCTGCTCCCTGACACTGCTCCTGCAGAGACTGAATTTATGCCCTGTGAGACATCCCTGATGAAAAATTCAGTCAAACCATTTAGAGTGCTTGAAGTGAACAGGGGGCTTATCATAAATCTTTGCAGGATCACAGGTCTCTGTAATGCAAAAATGTGCGACCCTGAAAATAGAAATATTTATATACAGCTTAACTGATTGCTAATGCAGCTCTTGGACCCATAGGAAATCAGCTTCTTACATATCCAGATCTACTAAAGAAATGGTTAGTCCTCAGTCTTACAAAGAATGACTTAAAAACTCTAGAGGTGAAAAGAGCAAGAGTTCAAAAGAGAAATATCCAGATAATCTGACTTACCTTTATTGTACTTGGAATTTGGGAAATCAGGTGGGTTTTAAGCTAATTTCATGATTTATTGCAGTTTAATTCCTGATGCTTGAATTCCTCTGATTAGCCAGACATGGAAGATGATAGGCACTGATATATTTTGTTCACTGTGAGGCAAAAGGGGCAAACTTCAGTCAGTTTTCTATTAAATTTTCCCACCAAGCACCAAACAACAAATGCATAGAAACACTGGTATTCAAATTTGAAATTCTGTTGGTGGGTAACAGCTTGCCCCAGTGTACTTATCTGTAGGCTGTGACTATTACTTCAGAATTTTTATTCTCTTTCTTTCACTTCATTTTTTTTGTTTAAGAAATACAATCCTCAGAATGATTGGGACTTTCTGTTGGGTGTTGTTAATATGAGATGTGAATACACACGTTAAAATTCAGGACTGAGTAGTTGATATTTCCTTTGTGAGCCTCTGGGTCCCGTATCCAGTAGGTGTCATGGAAGGGCTTTGTGGAATTCAGGTGTGTTTCTGGATGATCCCTGCACCAGCTTTGTTTTTCAAGTTGCAGCGGGAGAACTGTCGTCATTCAGTAGCTACTTGCAGGGAGAAACTTGTCCAGCCCCAAATGGGAACTGCAGCATTTAACAGGAACTTCACACTGAAATGGAGGGCTTGTAAAATCCTGGAGGCTTGTCTGTTTGGTGCAACTAATGCTACTTCCAGCTTTGGTAGAGGCAAAGGGGCAACAGGTTTTGTGTGGAACATGTACCACTCTGAAGCTTTTCAGGTTTTCGAACTGAGATTTGGAGATAATAGGTATAATGATGTTTAAATTCCCCACTGGCACAAATTCTTTTGAGCATGCTGGGACCTACCAGCCCAGGTCCAGGAACACAATTTGTCCTGTGAGGTAGGGGTTGCTCTGGGTGTGCTCGCACCATATAATGTACTGCAGTACCAGGAGGGCACAGGAAGACCTCTCAGAGTTACTTAGTTCAGATGAGTGTAACAGCCTGTGTCAGATCTTGGGGTAACATGGTCACACACTTCTGGAAGTAGCTGTGAGTGCAGATTAGCTTGTGTGAGGGACCATGCTGTATTCCTGTGATGTGACTGTATAAATAACAAGTGAGACTGCTACAAAGAGGTATTCTTTCTCTTGCCCCTAGCAGGCACATCTCTAAGGTTGTGCTGATGTTTCAGATGGTTTTTTGGTTATATTTGGCTGGGTGGCTTTGAAAAAGAGTCTTTTAGTAAGGAAGGTATTGTTTATTGCTACTCTTAGGGTTATACCTGTAGATCCCTTTTGAGACAGGCAGATCCATGGCTTTCTACAGCACGGATGCTCCGTGGGTAAAGAGAGTCACCGTGCCAGGAGCACTGCTGGTGTAACCACTGTGACACATGGAGCAAAGCCAGCAAAAACTTGGGGTCAGGGAAGGGAGCAGGAGATCAAGGTAACAAAATAGCTGCAGTTTAGTAGGATAACAAAGTTGACAGCTCACAATTTACCTAATGAATGAAATAGGAATGCTGCTTCTTGAAGCAGATGTGCTGTGGCTCCTACTGCTGTTTTTCTCTTGACACCTTCCTCCCCAGTTCAGACAGTGGCTCAGCATTGGTCAAAAAGTTCTTCCCCAGGACACTGCCTTTCATTGCTGTCCTGTGTTTCTCTCTTCCCCATTGCCTGTTATCCTGTTTTTATGTAGTATTAACGCATAAGATGATGATTCTGGAATGAACTGTTTTACCAATCAACTATTGTTGATGTGGCAGGGACTAACATGATCGCATTGATCTGTAAGCTGCACTATCACTTCCAGCTGATGGCATAAATCAGTAGATTTTACTCTTTTGGTTATGATTCACACATTTCCTACTATAAACTTTTGTATACACAGATTGCTGAGTAGCACGTATGAAATAACTTAGTTAAGTCCACTGACTTGGACCTCATAGAGTATAAGTCCATCAAGCACAGACTGAAAGTCCTTGATTTAAAACAAAAGTGCCTTCAGAGTATGGTCTTAACCCTCACAGAGTGGATTAATTAATGGAATTTTTTTTTTAAAAAAAAGGTACTATTTTACAGGAAGGTAAGTATCGGTTTCCAGTAGATTTAATTGTCAGGATGTTTTTAGAGAAAATGAGCCCTTGCCACTACTAATGAATAAGGCAGCTAAAATTCCGCTATACCCATGACCTGAATTAATGTTCAGCTTCTCAAAGGGTTATGGTCGTTATAGTGTGCAAAGCATTTCTGTAAATTGTAGGAGGGTTAGAGAGTAAATAGTTTGGGCCTGCCAGTCTGTATAGAAGTTGTACATATATCAGTGGTGAACAAAAAAAATTATTTGTAATAAGGGGGGCTGTTTTCTGCTTCTGAATTTGTTGCTATCAAAAAAACCCCATACAGTATGGATGCCACATGCTACTAAGGCTCTCTATCAATATTTTGTATGGTTGATGTCTGTAAAACACCTAAGAGAAGCTTTCTGGTGGTGATATCCTGAAGACAAACCAGCGCAGCACCCAGCCATAAGACTGCGGGTAGCCCACAATCTTTAGTTTTCTGGAGGGAAAACTGGTCAGGGAAATTTTTCTTAAACTTAATGCTGTCAATTAAAGTCAGTGTTACCAACTGCATCATGTCTGCTTGGTATTCCTATCATATGCATGAAGTCCGTTATCCAGGACTGTTGTACCCAGCTATCACAGTAGTCAAATCCGTCTGGCATAACACATGGATTTCTTTTAATCAATTCTATCTGAATGAGAGCACTAGCTCCTTCCTTAGAGTGTTTTTAGAAACCACTTTTATTTTCCCATTAGGAGATTGTTCTAGCAAGTGTTGATAATATCAGTAAGGCTGTAGTTATGCTCGTAAACGAACAAGTCTTTCATGTCTGTCTTCTTTCTTTCTTTTTTTGGTGCTTTACTGGAGAGGCCGGCATCATGCAGATATAGGCAGTGTAATTATTTTATACTCTTTTGATGTCTTGACTAATATGGGGCTCAAACCCATGATTTTGGGGCCTGTTCTTTTTTGTTACCTTTGCCTTTTGTTTAGTTGAGTGGGTCAGTCTGTCCAGAGGAAGTATGATATACTTCCTGTTTCATAAAATCCTCAACCTTACAGCTCCTTCCTTGTTCGTAGCTGACTCTTCAGTTATTTCTGCCTTCTGTTGTCTTCTGCTTGCAGTACTGAAATGGTTTCCAAGAAGGGCAGATGAATACTGCTCTTCTTTAGCGTCTGTCCAACTCTCCTAACATTGTCTATTGTCTGAAGTATGTAGAAATTTAGTCTAGAGCAATGTGCCAGAATGCTAATACGTATTGTCAAAGACATTGTTCCAGTACTCAGAAATAGACTCTGATATGCCATTCAAGACTGCTATACCATAAAGCTTGGGGCAAAGATAAAGACAGATCCTCATCTAAGACACTGGGAGGAAAAAAAAGAAAGGAAAAAAAGGAAGAATGAACTTAGGAAAAAAAAGTGGCAGATCCTGAGGCAGCTTGCATAATATTTGAGATGGAGATAGATTTTATCAGCGTGGCAAAATAAGTCAGTGTTAAAATTAATCTGTGAAGAAGCAAATTGTTTATTATGACACTTATTAGGCTTTTAATGAATTTTGAATAAATATACTTGATTTTTTTTCACGTAGTGTAGAAAGATTCAGAGATGTGGATGCCAAACGTCCACAGAGCTGGGCAATATTTCCAGCAGGGTGCCAGTGATATTAATTATGAGGTTGTTAGTGATGTTTTGCAACTAACATAATTTTGCGGTTCCTGCAGTCAGATATGTAAATTGTTTATAACATGTGGATGCAATTTACAGTTTATTGCTATGTTTGTTTGACAGTCTTTAATTTTACCTTACATTAGAACCATTTCAAGCAATTGGCAACACCAAAGTTTTCCCTGATATGAGGAAGAGTTTTTGCAGGCATTAGGTGTTTCTGAAACAAACACAGGTGTTTCTCAAATACATATTTTGTTATTGGGCCAAATCCTTGAATATTAAGAACCCCAAATTTTGAGTGTGTTTGCACTTGAAATTCTGTTCCACATATATGGTTTGGATATTTGAAATTTTCAGAATATTTCCCAATTGCTGCACAAAACTTCTGTACTGTAAACCCTGTTAAAAAGATGTGTCAGTGAAGACACCCAATTCAATTTACTCAAAGGACTTCACTGTCAGCAAAATAGTTCTCCTAATTGTACTTATTTTAATTTATTATTTAGTATTTAAATGATAATTTATTACTTTTGATTTATTTATTATTGAATAAATTGAATAAATAAATTATATCTATTTATTTACTGTTTAATTTTATTTAATTCATTAATTTCTCTCTAGGATTCCTATCACACTGCTTGCTTAAGCCTGTTCTGCCATTTCATACCTGACAAGAAGGTAAAACCTGATGTAGAGTTAAACTGGCAAATCTCCCCTGTAAAGTTCTTTCCTCGACAGTGATCATGCTATGTGTTTCCAGACACTTCACAGCCATTGAGAAATGCAGCTTTTTGACAGTAGAATGGGTAAAAGGTCCATAAATGTGAAACGTGAGTATGTCTGAATGCTCCTGGGCTCCTTACCTTTTTACATGACTCGTGTGGTGTATTGCATATGGACCTGACTGCGCAGCAGGGTCCATGGAGCAGAGCAGGCACTGTCCCCTTGGGTAGGGAGCACCGTGGTGCTGCGAGGAAAGTGGGGACCTCCTTTCACTCAGCCCCTGTGTGGCTCATTCCCCTGCCAGCACCCTGTGTGCTCATGCAGTGGAGCTGCGGAGTGCTGAATCCACGTTACAGCTGAACTCTCCTATGCCTCTTCCTCTCCAAAGGCCGGGAGATTCCTGTGCCTGACGGCCTTTTATTTCCAGGTCATTTGTCGCCCATGCTCTCTGAGCTATTGTAACCCCAAAGAGTCTGCACAGAAGACGAGAGCTTTGTGTTCCCCTCGGCTGCCCTGTGGGTGTTGTCGCTGAGCCCTCCTGTGCTTCCCTGCCTGTCTTTACACCTGTTCAGTTTGCTGTGAAAAATGCATGGAGTAAACAATAAACCATCATGACTTTTGTCATCTTCTGAGTGACTGAGGTTTAGCCTCTGGTGTGTAAAGCAGAATATGACTTCCAGCGAGGTGAGACAAGCAAACAGAATGGAAAACCAGCAGGACATGAAGGCTGGGCTTAACTCCTCAGCCTTGTGGGGAAGTGGAGCCTGATGTGCATGCAGGGGCTGAGGATATACACAGATATGGTTGAATCCCCTGCCTTACCCAGTGAAAGGGTATTTTGTTCTCCAGGATGTTTCTTGAAGGATTTCTTTCCCAGCAGCAGCGATCAGCTCAGAGATATTCATGTTGAAGGGAAAATAATGCAGCAAGGTTTGAGGCACAGCTGGATCTCCAAAACATCTGTGTGCGTAACTTCAGACCTCTGTGAAGGGCTGGAGCCCTGCTTAGGAAAAAAATTCTCTCTTTTAAAAATGCCCGTAGAGAGGTCATCATTGCTCATATTTGCTTCTGAAGCAACTGTGCATTTTGCATGAGGAGGGCATTTACAAGGACTAAGAGGCAAGATGTACAGGAGAAAATTGACACCCAAGAAAAGAATAACTACTGCGTTTTGAAGCTTGCAGGGGAACAAGTGTTATATAAATGCATATGACAAACAGTCCCGTTTGATCTCTCTAAGAAGATTTGACAAGTCAGACACACAGGAGCCATAAATTACCTGTAATGGCAAAAATTACATCAGTTATAACCTTTTAAGCAGTTGTGCCTCATACAGCACCAGAGATAGTAATCTAAGGAGAACCAGCCTCTGTACACATTTCCCTTGTAATATACAGCTACAAGAGTAAGCTGTGTATGATTTTCATAAGATGTGATAAAAATCTAACGGTTCTAGGCTGCATACTGTAAACCTGTGCAGATAACTGGCTCAGACTTTAACTGATAAACATACTGGGCCAGGAAAACAATTTTTTACTTTAAAAAAGAAATGTAAGTATGATTGAGCTATCATGGTATTGGGGGTACTGCATGGGGAAGATTCCCATAATCAGTCATCAGCCCATTTCAAAGACAAGCTGTGGAGCTGGAGGGCAGTAGAGGCTGCAAAACGCTGTGCTCTTTGCACCCATGAGACCTCCTTTACCTTCTCTAGACAATTTCCCTGGGGCGGTTGCCTTTTTTTGGTGTCTAGCTTGCAAGTTGTTGGTGAAGGTGGGTGGGAGGGTAAGGAGACACACCTGCAGCTGATGCTGCAGTTAGCACATGGATGCTATGCTGGCTGCAGGCACCTGAGGAGCTGGCTGGTGCAGAACAGAGCTGTATATGACATCCATGCCAGCAGGGCATGACAGCACAGGTCCTATAGCAATGACCTCTGCTAGGGGCTTGTTTCTTTTTCTCCCCTAATGGCAGAACTCGATTGTCCCTGGAGCTGAGGAAGAGCATGTACGAAACACTATTTCCACCCTCTGCATGGCCTTACTTGTGCTCAAGCAGCTGCTTTTGAGGCTGGAGGAAAGTATTCCAGGCCTGGCTTCACTTTTAAGCAGTCCCTGCGCACATCTCCTGCTTGCATAGCATGAACTCAGCAGGTTGCCTTGGCTGGGAAGGGAGATAATTTGGCAGTCAGAGAGATGAAGATGAACTGATTTTGTTGCTGGTACCAGGCAGCCTTGCAGTCCCAGCAGAGAGGGCTGCTGGTGTTGTGGCTTGGAGCATCTTTTAGCTTGATGGTCATTTAAATTCACTTTTGATTACTGCCTGTTACTTCAGTCCTAAAGGCCAAAATTCTTGCAAGGCTGCTTTCCCAGAAACTTTCCCGATGAGTTGAATCACACTGGGGAAAGCTGCTGCATGGGTATTCCCCCCCACCTCCCCAAGTTATTTGTTTGTGTGGTAAGGAAAGTTCTGTTTGTACTGCCTTTTTGAGTAGGAAAGGAGGGAAATACACGCAGATTCTAAGAACTGTAATTCTGTCTCTGTGCTGCTGTCTGTCAGCACGCTAACCACATCATCCAGAAACCAGCCTGGGTGCTGGCAGGCTGACGGCTGCTTCTGGTGGGAGCAGCCTGCGCTTGGTCCAGGCCACTGGGGACCCCTCCACTGCCGAGGTTTTGTTGTTAATAGCCCGATGGCACCATGATCCCTGAAAAGGTGCTGGCCAACGTGTTGCTCTTCAGCACCGTGCTGGGTTGGGCCCAGGTGCTGGCAGGGGCTGCAGGGGCCTTTGTGAGGGGAGGCAAGGCTGGGCAGCCCCGAGCCAGACACAGGCGGCTCCAGCAGGGCACGGATGGGCCCCTCAGCCACGGGCCGGTGCCGCACCTTGGGGAAAGCACAGCCAGGGCAGGGCAGAGCGCTGCTCGGCAGTGAGGGGAAAAGAGGGAGAAACAGCCCTGCAAGCCCTGAGGGGAGAGCAGGAGGAGGGGCACCAACACCCACTCACCCCCAAATTCCCCTGGCCTGATTTCTCTGATGGCTTGATGATTTCCCACCACCTGCTGGAGCAGGTGGGTGTATTTGAGGGAGATGGTGCCTGTAGAGAACCTGCCATGGGGTAGGGGAGCAGTATGAAAGGCCAGGAGCAGTGGAGAGGAGCTGGTATGGACAGACCTCAGCCCCCCCTTTCCCCATCCCTCTGCACCCCTTGGGGGTGGGGAGTCAGGACAGAAGGTGAGCCTGAGAAAAATGAGAAGGTGGGAGGAGGTGGTGTTTTAATTTTTGTCTCACCATGCAACTCTTACTTCAATTGGCAATAAATTACACTAATTTTGCCCAAGTCAAGCCTCCTTTTGCCCATAAGCAATCTCCTTGACCTGCAAGCTTTTCCATCTTATTTTTTCCACCTGTCCCATTGAGGAAGGGGAGTGAGGGAGCAGCTGGGTTAGCGTGTGGCAGGCGGCCAAAGTCAACCCACCACAGGTCCCGGCAGGGGAAGGAAGCCACAGTTGTGTTGTGACCTACGTGGCTGATAATATGTACCTGGTAAGTCAGGGATCAGGGTTGGGATGTGTTGATGTAGCTGCGCACAGGGCTGGCGCAGTCTGCCTTTGGGAAGGGGATACTGCAGCAGCCCTTCCTCCTAGGGCGTCCCTTTAAGGTCAGGGCTGAGGTGCTTCTGGGGTCCTGGTGAACAAACAGCTGCCTGGTTTGTAATTTGGGTGAATCAATGGAAGTTTCTCTCTGCAGGCCATTTCACCCAATGACTTTCACAAGCACCAGGTCATATCAAGCAGCAGCACTCTCTTCATCTTGCTTTCTGCCCGAAATGCTTAAATGATGCCATGTCAGTAAAATATCTGGTAAATAAACCCTGAGAGGGCTGCTGGCAGGTCAGCCGCCCTCCTGCCCTGGTTGGGGTGTGGACATGTGCAGGGGACCCCATGTGCTGCTGCCAATGCTGGGTGCCAAAGCTGGGGCTCCTGAGCCAACATGTATGCAAAGCGTGTGCTTCATCTGAGGGATGCCCAGCAGTGTCCTGGCTGTGCAGCTTTGAGAAAAGAAACAGCAGTTTGCTGTAAACTCATAGACTCACCTGCAACAAACCTGGAGGGATGCGATTTTAACCCTATCCTGTGGTCTGGCAGCTTTTTTACAAAGGTGAGTTTTGTCCACTAATTCTTAGAGGAATATAACGCCTTGAGTTTGTAACATATGGCCAATACTAAAAAGGGAGAGGGGAGAAATAAGGTAGGAATCAAAAGTGCAAGTAGTTTCATACACTGAATTAGACCATTTTAAACTTAATTAAATGTTACCTGCATTTTAGGCTGTGGTCAGTCAGGGATTGAGGAGAAGGGAAAAACACTTGAGTATTAAAGGTGTGGTTGTATATTTAATCTGTTCAGCACTGCACACAGAAACCTCAGTCACATCCGCTTAGCTAGTTGTTGATTAGGAGAGTAGGATAAATGATTCATTTCATTGTAGCTGAGAAAGGAGGTGGCCTGTAAAGTGGACATAATTTCTTTCTGTCACTCATGAAAGGTATGAAGAGACACCTTATACTGAGCACAGTGAATTTCATTCTCTTCTATATATACAGGTATAAAGGAGTATGACACAGGGCCAGTAGCTTACTCAAATTATCACTTGAAGCACTAATACTATTTCCAGCTGCCCTAAGATGACTGCTTTAAAAACAAAAAAAGGCCCCAGATACCCCATGCAGAAAGAAATGGGTCAGCCTTAAAACTGGCTGGCTGGCAAAATTCTGTGACCATGTGCTAATCCTTTGGGGATTTTATTTTCATCTGTCAGTACTGAGAAGGTGGTAGCTGCCCCTATCGCTCAAGATCTTCTGAGCTGTGGGGCAGGAGAAGTGAACAATTGCTGCCTCATTAGTCCAACTTCTTCTGATACAAAGGAAATCAAGAAGAGATGGATCTTAGGTCAATTTCTGTGGATATGTACAGCTGAACAGCATGAAGGTGACAAGACTCAGCTTTCTGGGAAGGTTCAAGCTTAGGTTCTGATTTGGATCCCAATGTATAACATCTGTTTTTTCTTCAGCATTTTATTTGACTGTGATCAGGCCATGAAATAGATGTGAACAAATTTCTTCAATGTGCAATAAAATGCATAAGGATAACTTACTTTTAGTTAGCTTTCTTAAAGAAATGTGTCATATTCAAAGCATGTGCCTGCCTGTCCCTTCACAGAAACTTTTAGGGTCTCTGTGCAGCTTCTTCTAGACCTAGAAGGGCAGTGGAAGTCTCAAAAGCCCACACAAATTTCATGAAAGAAGCCTGAAGAGAGGGGAGAGCCCCAAGATGACAGCAAATGCTGAGGGAAAGATGGGAACTCAGCTGCTACATATTCTGGTTGGTAATTACGTGGCCACCCCACACAGGTGTCCTGTGTAGCTAACTGGAGACCAGTGAGGTGCAGGCTAGCCCAAGTGTATCGTCCCTCTTACTGATAGTGGTATTGAGAGGGCAGGTGAGTGGAGTTTGGGAGAAGGCACAAGTCTATAGGGAGCTAAGCTTTGTTGCATCTGCTTCTATGAAAGAACTTAAATTTCTCCCAGTGCCTCAGAAAATGGCTATTTAATTTTTTTTATTTTTAGCAGCATACATTTCTCTGCAGTTTGCAGATGGCAAGGGTCGGGGTTCTGTGTGTCTGCCCTTAATTCTTTTCTTTTGAACTCACCCTGACTTACAGTAGAAGCCTCTGTACTTGCTGATATAAATGGATGCAACAATTCATCCTTAGCATAAATATCACTTATTTATTAGCAATAATAAAGGCATCAAATCTTGTACTGAGATTTTTTTTTCTTTGAGTTATCAGAAAACTGAACTCTTGCTACCCCAGAAATTTGAGCCTAGGGAGTTCAGTGGTTAGTATATGACTACTCTAGGGGAACAAAAGGTACCTTTCCAATTAAAGTTAATAGAGGAATAACTTCAGACACACAAAAGGAAAAAAAGACACCTATAAGTCATGGTGAGTTCAAAAGGAAAGAATTAAGGTAGGCACACAAAGCATCATGGGAAGTGCTATTCAAGCTACCATGTCAAAAAGGCTGATTAACAGCAGTTCCAAGTCTACCTGATCACCAGGGAGTCTTACTGATAAAAATTATTTCCCCTCCAGAGAGAAGAATCTCCCTGAACTGAACAAATGTGTCACTTTTGAATAAGGATTCATGAAAAGGCAGAAAAGGAGAGGAAAAAAGAATAAAGGTACGCATTCACCAAAAGATCTGAAATTTGTAACTTGTGACTGTTTATCAGTTTTTAAGTTCTGAATGAAACTGCAAGTCATACGTCAGCGAGCAGGATTCAGATCATTAACTTTGCATTTCTTTTATTTTTTTTTAAAAAGGGGTCTGTTTGCAGATAAAATTCACTGGCATTGGTTATAATTGCAATCAGGGAAATCTAATGGCTTTGTTTGATGTGTTGCTTAGACATTCCTGGCTGTAAGACTTTTCAGCAGAGTCCTTTAAAGATACTGATTAAATTCTGGAGCTACTGTGTGAAACTTGGTGGTCTGTGATGTGTGTAGAAGTCAGACTAGATGAGTGTAATGGTAAATTCTAGACATAAAATCGAATTATTTCAGGTCACTAATGGATTTTGATTATATTTCCCCCCCATTTTATTGCTGTATGTTGTTTTTCTATATTTTGAACTGTACAAGAGAAAAGAGACATGAAAGAAAATGCCATAGGAATGTCTTTTGTGAGCACGATGTTATACAAGTGCCAGAATTTATTTTATTTGGCCTTAATCTGTTGTTTGTCCTTTTATAATTCTGAGGTATATTTATGTGGTATTTTGGAGGAATCTCTCTTTGAATTGCCTTCTCATGTTTGAAAGCTCAGCCCGCTTCCTACCCATGATTTGTTTCTCCATTTGTGGTGATGGGGAATGGGTTAGAGAAAAAGGATTGTCACAGGTGGGGGGCAGTTCAATACAAAAATGTAGGCATTTGAGGTATGTTATGCAGGGTGGTGTTTGGAAGAATTACAGTGGACTGTGCTTGAGCTGCTTTCTCTGGGCTACCGCAGTAGATTTGTTTTAAGTGTGTCCAATGCGTTGATGTTAACTGGTGAAATTTAGGAAAAGGTTTGCAATTAATGTAGTAGGCTTTGTTGGGCTACACCAGGGATGAAAAAAACAGGAGCAGCAGGTTCTTTGGCTGCAGCTGGACAGCAGGAGATGAGCAAGTCCAGGCTGTGCCATCTGGGCAAAAGTGGGATGACTTTTTAAATTTCAGCCAAGTTGTGAGGAGCTTCACTCAGTAGCAGAAGGAAATTAATGCTCTTTACCTACAAAATGGAGGTAGAAGGGGACTTTAGGTAGCAAACTGCTAAGCGAGCAATACTCTGTCTTGTAAGGGGAAATGAAGATTTTGCCTAGACCGGTGTATGCTCTAGATAAAATATTGCCTCCTGAGAAATCATTGAGAGTTCTCCCTCTGTCTGGCTCAGCATTTTCAAAAACAGTGGGCAGTGAGTTTCACATTACATTTGTGATGCTTTGTGAAACACAAGTTCTAAAACCGTTCGTGTTCTTCTATTTGTTTTTTCTAGATGAGTTATTACTTATGTTCTCATATTTGTTTTTACTTGAAGTTTTTAATGTTTTGTACTGCTATTACTGGAATGTAAATGTTGGAGTGGGCTTTTGTTAGCTCGTTTCCTGACTCTGTTGTTCTTAACACCTTGGGGAGCTGTAGAGTATGAACTTTTTCACTCAGATTTCAGCATTTCATCGTTTAATTATAATGACATTGCGAAAAATCCAGAAAATTACACAAAGAGTGGTCTAAATGTAGTACAAATTTCTTCTGAAAAGTGTGTTTGTATGTATAGAAATATGTGCACCTGTATAAAAGATTAAATTAAATGGCATTTATATTTATACATTATATTCTATGGAATATTTCATTACACCTAAGAAAAATTCTATATAGAATTAAAATATATAAATTACTATCTTAAAACAGATGCATATTGCACACAATTATCTGAAATATATGTTAATTTCATACACATATGTGTACATATGTGCACTTGCTTTTGTCCCATCCAAGCAAGTGAGTTTAACATTTGGTAACGGAAAAGGAAGATTGCTGTATTTTTCTTTTTTTGACTGGAGAAGGCTACCACCCGGAAAGCAATTTATATTCATTAAGTGTTAATCACTAGGCAAGCTACCCAAAAGGGAAAAAGAAGCAATGCTGTTTCAGCTCTGTTT
This sequence comes from Phalacrocorax carbo, assembly GCF_963921805.1. Classification (NCBI taxonomy): domain Eukaryota; kingdom Metazoa; phylum Chordata; class Aves; order Suliformes; family Phalacrocoracidae; genus Phalacrocorax; species Phalacrocorax carbo. Next base: position 110,620,257 of record NC_087514.1, read on the forward strand.
CTATTTGTTTCCACTCTTGGTATTAATATTTCTTTGCCTGGGAACCGGTTATTTTGGGGGGAGACAGGGGAACCATCTTTTTGCAGCCAGTGTGACTACATCACTGAGGCAAGCTGTACCATGGCATGAGCTAGGATGCATCTCTGAGCTCTACAGTATTCAGCTCGAAGACTGGGGCTCCATAGCAGTCAAGGGACTCCTGGGTTATTTGTCTGCTATTTATTTGAGAAAGCATTGTAGGCCTCTGGTGCTGTTGGCTTTCATGCAGAAGTCTCTCTGTCATTGTTCTAGTCAGCAGTTTTAAAACATAAGTATGTTCTGGGAATTCTGCTCGAAAGAAAATGACAAGCATATTTAGTAAATCAGAGCTTTTTTGGTAGGTGAGCTGACAGCATGCTTCAAATATAATTGATTGGTGGTCAATTTAACACCAGTAATTTCAGCACACTGTAGTATGTTTGACACCCATTTTATAAGGCATTGTATGGTGGGAATAGTTTCTGCTGAATGAAGAATTTCTTTGTTACAATAGGAAGAGGTCAGGAGAAGGTAGGTTAGCTGTTAAGAAAAAAAAAAAATTGCTTTTGGTGGAAGTGAGAAGAAATTATATCATTATCTGCTTTAACATGTCATTGGTTTCTTCTTTCCCCCTCTGCCCCCGCTCCAAAAATGTCTGTTCCCAAAAGTTTCTCAAGTCAAGGGTTTTTCTTGCAAATCCAGATTTTCTTCAATTTCTTCCTTAACAGATTTCATTTCTTTTTCTCTTGGACATTAAAATTAAACATACTGTTTAACCTTCTTTATGTTGCTTTAACAACATGAATCTGCCCCCTCCTTGGACCTTCCTGGATTCGCTTGCTTTTTTCCTCTCAAAACATTTCATTACAAATGTTGTTTTGCTAGAAAAAAATCATTGTCTTTCTTTGTCATTTAGATTACATCATAACTCTCTTTGTTCCCTGTATTTTGTCAGTTTAGTTCAAACTCTCCCCTCTCATTTAAAATCCATGTGTCTTTGCTCCTCCCTACTTACTTATGCCTGTTTTCTTCACTTCCTTTGGTCTTTTTTTTTGTTTTGTTCTATAAGGTAGCAAAACAACAAATTAATTTGATTATCTTCTTGCACAAACTTGGCCATGCCATCTTTCATGCTGCCTGCTATGGAGTATCCTTCCTGAATATATAACTCTGTCCTTTGTCCCACTGAAGCCTGTGTTGTTATGCTCACTTCCACTGTGCTGCCCTAGGGGAAAATTGCTGTCGGTTTCCCATTAAAGCAACGATGTAATCATGCTGGTGGTAGCTCTGTGTCTTCTCCCAACTTCAGTTTACTCATCTGGCTTTCTTACAGATTTGAAAAGTACCTAGGGTAGGCTGTACCTGGTGCTCAGGGTAAGTATTAATATTTTTTAATTACATATTAAATTATGTTATGGGCAGCTCACCCTGGGGAACTGCTTTTGCCTAATTCTTTGATCAAGGACACAAAGCTGGGACTCAACAGCAGTATGGAGTTCAGGATAGTGCACAGAAAGAGCTTGATGATGTGGGGGGCTGCAAATGGGATAAAATTTATGACTACAGAAGTTAACATCATGCATTTGGGGTCTCTTACTGAAACCTGCTGCTCTAAGCTGGGACGTCATTGGCTGGAAGCAACTGAGAAACACACGGGAGTTACTCAGTCACAAACTGACAGTAAGCTGCAAAGATACGAAAGGGGTAAATGCAATCCTAGGATGTCTCAGGAAAGATAATTCCAGATAGAGGAGTATACTATTTTTTGTATTTAAGTACATCATGGCAGAAAATTACTTTTAAGCTGAAGGGCAGTGTTGGTAGAGGAATAGAGGGCTATAAACTGGCTAGGAATACATTTCTGTCGGGGTCAAGAAACAAGTTCCCGACTATTAAAACAGCCAGGCTCTGAACAGGCGCTCCACGGGAGCAGTCAGGGCACAAAATATAACAGAAGTGATGATGAAGCGAGGTAATCCCTTTTATAAATTTACCTGTAACAAGGCTGCTCCTGAGAGCTAGGGATTAGATTTCCTGTGCCAGATGATCATCCTAGGCCTCCGGCCTTTAGGACCTACAGAGTTGGGGTTTTGTTTTTTGGGTTTTATTTTGGGTTTCTTTGTTTGTTTTGTGGGCTTTTTTTTGGGGGTGGGGTGGGGTGGGGTGTAATTATATTTTTATTTTTTATTTTTATTTTTAGAGAAGCTATTTGCACTTGAGCCATTGTTTCAAATAAATGGGCTATTTGCAGATAGCAGGATGTGTTTGTAACTGTAGTTACCTTCCAGAAGTAAACAAAGTTTCCATCCTTATTTTGATGTGGGGTTTGGAGCAGATGCTTTTTAAATTGCATTAGCTCAGCTGTACTTGACTGAAACTCTGCTTTTCTAAAACTGAGCCATAGGTGTTGAAATGTTTCTACTGAAACAGTCTGTGTAAGCTAATTTAGTCAGTTGAACTTGTTTGGTTAAATAAAGCAGTTTTATGTTACTGACATGCATTTTCAGCCCTCGAATATCATCCACCATCTGATAGGAGCTAAATAAAAACTACTGAAAAAATTTACGTTGGACAACAAACTGTATTTCAAAAAAACCAGAACAAAACCTCTAATGATTTATAGATTCGTCTAAAACAAACTGCTGGATTTATCTATATAAGGCTCTAACTGCTCTTTAAAATAAAGGATTAATAGTGTTGACTTCACTGTTGGACAAATCTCTTGCAAGTGAAAGAAGATTGGGATACAAGACAATTTCCAGTTACTTCTATCAGAGGACCTAGTGAAAGGAGAAAACCATAATAAGAGTCGTAAAAATATTCTCCTCCCATGTGCTCTAAAAGGATGGGTTTGGCATTTGATGGGATGCCAATGTGCTGCAAGTGTTGACTGCTGTTCTTTAAAGCCTTATAAAGAAACAAAACTAACAAAAGACTCTACAGACAATATTGCAGCAATGAGTGTTTCTTGGATGTCAAACACCCTCCAGCCCACAGCACTTTGATCTTGGGAACAAACCATAAAGAACAAATAGAGTAATTTTTCTTACATGCTAACATTTAACAGGGAGGTTGATGAACTTCTGGAAAACTAGCATAATGGGCATGCCTTTTCCATTTGTTAAATTGTTTTGACAAGGGCATATTTCATTTAAAGAGGCTGTTTTCTATTCCTTCCCTTTTTGGTCTCTGAAAAAATAAAAGAGGAACCAATATAGAACTTCACAGCACAGATCAGCTCACCTTCCACATGAGCCAAGTGGAAAAAAACCAAAAACTTAAATGCTCTTTTTTGGGGTTGGGATAGGAGGTTAGGGGGGAAATAAGAAAGAATAGTGTGTAGACAGTATAGCTGGGTATTTGTGAGTTTTGGCTCAGCCTTTTCATTGAAAGCCTCTGTTTCCATTAAACTTGCCAAAGAAAATGCATGAAATTTATTAATACACACTGTACACATTAGGGATGGGAGCAGTGACTTAGAGACTACCAAAGCCCCTCTAGCACACTCTCTGTAACTAGACACGAGTATATCGGCGGGCTCTACCATGCTTGGTTTTTCCCATCCACAAAAGAGAGGCTGCTTTTAAAGTTTTGTATCTCTGTGCTTTCACATTTCCTTAGGAACTGAAATTGCCAAAGCGGAGGAGGTTTCCTCCTGCGTTACTAGTCCAGCTCCCACAACAGGGTGTTATAGTCCCCAAGACCCTGCTCTTCCAGGATCCCCTTTTCTCAATTTGTAGACTTAGGGCTTTGGCCTGTTCAGTAGGCATACAAATTTTTAGGATGTTAAAGCTCAGGCTCTATTCACAGATTCTTCTGAGATCAATTTTGCCAGCGTGTTTTCATCTTCCTGGACACTAAATAATTCTTTTTCAGGGATAGCTTAATATACTAGAGTAAGAGACTCTTGGAGTCTTGACTTCTTGGAGTCACGAGTTCAAATTTTGACTAGATTTAGCCCAAGCCTTTCACTGTGAGGAGGTGCTGATTTATATGTTTTATGATGGAAAACCTTAGCATGTTCGGGGCTTGTCTGTTCTGTCTGAATGGATGCCAACAGTCTCTGGGCATAAGAATCTAGGTTTGTTCCACCAGTTTCATTCTCTCCCGCTGTTTGCAGTGTACTGTCTGTGTTTCAGCAGCGCTGTGAGAGACTCTGTCTATCTAGATAGACCTTACCTATTGCCTGAAAGACTTCATGCTCTCCTTGTTACACAGGCAAATTAATCCACCAATTCCTATTCTTCATGGTTTTTCTTTTCAGAGAAGACAGTGATGACCAGAACCATTGCTGAGGCACAACTGTATCCCTAGCCTTGTCTGGGGCAGAAACCACCCACTCACTGGCAGAAACACTGGTGGATCCTTGCATTTGATTTCAAGTCCTTATTCAGCTATGTCCTGTAACACACTAAAAATGAAGCTCAGGATGCCTAGTAGATGCTTCTCAGATTCTGTCCTGACCATTTGCAGTAGTGTTTATACTATCCAAATTCAGGCATCTGACATGGGATGTGAACTGCTTTGTCTCCTGGATCTATTTGTGCTGCTGGCTGGGATTACCATCTGCAGCTGGGTATCATATGTATGTGTGAGCTTGCATCTCATTCAGAACTGTGAGCAGAACTGCTATCTGGAGCAAAATGACCCATTCTGCAAAGATTTCTCTGCTTACACAGTATAAGCTAGCAAGACTCATTCTTCCCGTTTTGGCACACCTTTGCATATTTGTAATAAAATTTAATTGCAAGTGGTTGCATGTTTGCGGTTGCATGTTTTGTTGCAATGTTTCAACACTTCTGACTTGTTCTGCCTAGGGTAAGTGGTAACTGAGGTAGGAAAAAAGATAGTTCTGCTAGAGGCAAACCTTCTCAAATTACTATTGTTTTCTGTCTTCTGAAACTGCTTTCTGTCTCATGGCAGTTAACAGATGATTTCAGTGGAGCATGGTATCTGCACGTAAACCTCTTACCTTCAATTTCTCATGCAAACAGAATACAGAAATGACTGGTTAGGAAACAAGTACTAAAAATATCCATAGTTAATTTCCTTTTATGCTTTGGCTTGACATAGCTTTTGGGCAAGTAAAGAGAAATTATGTACAACATGATGGATGTCCTGATTTTTTTAAATCTCCCTTTTTTAAATGTGATTGACTGAAAGAGTTTCTGGAAATCACTTAAGGTAGGAGGCTTCCAAAGTTACATTAGGCCAAAGGACATAAACCCTACCAGAAAGGCAGCTTTGCTTGAAGATTTATCCTGTGGCTTCCTTCCAGTAGGAAGGCTTTTATGGCTTCTTTAATATTTTTCCAGTGTGGTTAATGGTAAACCTTGTGAAATTTTACTTCAGTCACATGTATATGAAATAGATATTGGCTTACCTGTGCCTTTAGGTGCAGAAGAGGTATTCACTGGTAACGAGCAAGAGGCAGAGATGGCATGTGAAAGATTTCCAGGAAACATCCACAATTTGATGTGTGTCCTGGTTTCAGCTGGGATAGAGTTAATTTTCTTTCCAGTAGCTGGTGTAGTGCTGTGTGTTGGATTTAGTATGAGAATAGCATTAATAACACGCTGATGTTTGAGTTGTTGCTGAGCAGTGCTTATGCTAAGTCAAGGACTTGTCAGCTTCTCACGCTCTACCAACTGAGAAGGCTGGGGATGCACAAGAAGCTGGGAGGGGACACAGCCAGCACAGCTGACCCCAACTGACCAAAGGGATATTCTATACCATATGATGTTATGCTCAGTATATAAACCAGGGGAAAGCTGGCCAGGGAGGCTGCTGCTCGGGAACTGGCTGGGCATCGGTCAGTGGGTAGTGAGCAATTGCACTGTACATCACTTACTTTGTATATTCTTTTATAATTTTTCCCCTTCCTTTTCTGTCCTCTTAAACTGTCTTTATCTCAATCCACAGATCTTACTTCTCTCCCCCATCCCATTGGGAGGGGCCAGTGAGTGAATGGCTGTGTGGTGTTTAGCTGCCTGCCAGGATAACCCATGACAACATATCCTAAGTCTGGATGCACTGGGGCACCACCTCTGCCTGGGAAGCTGTGTGCTTATGCCTTTACCAGTACTTCTCATTAAGAATAACTCAAAAACCAGGAGAACAAGTCTCCAGCAGATACAGGTCTCTACAGCTACACTGTTTTGCCCAGGCATTAATAATCTGTTTCAGTTACTTACTAATGGTGGAACTGACAGCTTCCATAAACTTTGTAATGAAAACTACTTCACACAAATATGTCAAAACACTAACTGCATACCCCTGAGAGTGTGATGTTGAATGTTTCAGTGAACAAACTGTGGGGACCTTTCAATTTCCCCAGCACATGAATATTTAGACAATATTTCAGGTATGTCACCAGGGCAGTGCAAGGTGTCTTGCAGTGCTGCTGAGCTGCTACTGCTCTGTGAGACTGCAGCCTCAGTGACCTCAAATAGAAAGCAACTTGTCCTATGTAAAACTGCTCTTAGAGTGAAACTTATCCTTTGATCAAAATGTTCCTTTTGTGAAAATCTCTGGGTAGGTGAGTCCGTGGAGAGGGAATTCCCATTTTGTAGGCAAAATCGCCTTTACAGCTGGGGCAGAGGGCTGTTGCTGAGGTTAGATATCTCTGTGTCACTTGTTGGCTAGCTGACCCTGGACTGCCATGGGCACCATCCACACCCAGCATGAGGGCCAGTCGCTGAGCTACGTGGCAGCATCTTCCAGCATACAGCCTGTAATAACAGACTCTGCCTTTTGCTTGGGGATTTCTGGACAGGGATCTTAGTGTGAATCCATTGGCTCTTTCATCTGGTCTGGGCCGAGCATGCTCTTGGTGCCCGTGTTTTATGTATCTCCTCAGGTGATGGCTCTCGATACCTGCCTGCCACTGTCATCAGTCTCTTTCCTACACATTCCCTCTGAGAGGCAGGTCAGCAGTGTGCAAGGTGCTTGGGGCTCTGTGCAAAAGGCTCAGTTACGGATTTGCTGACTCCTTTCCCAGCAAAAGGCTTCCAGTCTCCTCTGTACAGGACCTGTGGGTGGCAGCTGTGGGCTTTGCAGAGGGCTTTAATTAGGAACATTGCTGCTTGGGTGTCTTTCTCCTTCAAAACACAAGAATTTATTTTAAATGCAATTTTAAGTTTTGATATTATGGGCTTGTAATGCTTGTTTTGGGGATAATCTTTCTACTGTGGTGGTGTTAGTGGGTTATCTTTTTTCCTTTTTTTTTCTTCAACTACAAAAATATTCTGAATGCTAATGTAGGCGGGTGGTTTTGGTCTGTCTGTATCTGTTTAAACTGTGTGTGCATTACTGAAAACCAGTCTTTCCTCCAGTGAGCAAGGTTAATTATGTGTTAAAGTAACAGTGTTAAATACTTCAGTACCATGTTGAACTGTGTTCCTCCTTCATTGATTTTTTCCAGGATTTTGCATATTTGCTCATTGGGAGCATACGACTCTTTTCCGTGTAACAAGGGTGAGAAACAGCTAAACGTATCAGAATGTCACAGATTTGGGGATCTGGTCTGCATTATGGAAAGTCTTCATCCTTCCAGAAGCAGGGTGAATCTCAATCTTTCTTTGATGGTTAAGACTGAGTTCTTACCTGATTGTGGCAGGCATCAAGCAAGTGAGATATGATGATGTTAATTTTCCTGCTTTTCTTCAATGTCTTTTCCACTCTCTTCAGAGACTGTAGTACCTCTTAGACTTTAGAATCACTGGAATGCAAGTTTCCTGGAAGTATAGTACTGTACATGTTTTGTTCTCCATACATGTGACATTTGGTGATATTTCCATTTGCCAAGGTGTTCTTGTGAGTGCCTGAAAAGATATTAGTTCAGCCTGATGTTCAAAATTGAGATTCAGATTTCTGAAGGAACTCTTCAATTTAGTAACCGCATCCTGGACTGAAAATGTTAAACAAGATGCAGTGTTGTGCAAAGCCGTGGGATTCTGGATGTGCAGTTTGCTAGACCAAGATGAACTATCTTTTCAGTGGGGAGCTGTAGCTTGTCATTTTGAGCTTACCAGTTGTTAGTCATATTACTTTCTCCAGAGTGTTCGGATCATTAGTATTCTTACTTAACTGCCTATCCCCTTATTGTGAGAAAAGGGTAAGTAATACTGTTTACCCTTGTGCTACTTTCTCTCTTAAGAATGAAAGTGTTAGATGCATACTTTGCCTCATGCAAGGTCTGTTTGCAAAGGAGTAAAGTGAAATAAAGAGGAGCTAAATAAATTTTTGTTTGAATGGTTCAAGAAGCCTGTAAGAAACTGAAAAGCAGGTCTTACCTTGTGACTGAAATTTTTCTTTTTCCATAGAATTACTTCAACTTTTTAAAAATCATACTGGCACATGAAAGTGAAAGGAAGAAGAGTAAGAAAATAATAGGTAATTCTTAGCAAAGCTGTAGCAAAAAAATCCAATCATCCATTTGCTGGCAGGCCTGTAGGTGGTATTTGGCAGGGCATGTGAGTTGTGGCTTTTTCTTCTAGACAAACTGAGATTATCTATGGGTAACATCAGCTGCAATCAGCATTACAGGCACACCACCTCCATGGCTTCTCCAAGGGAAAGATGGTTCCCTTGGTGAGGCTCAGCAGCAAATCTGCAGAGACCTGGGCTTAGGTCTGCATTGGTGAGGCACAGATCAAGTCTGCAGTATGCTTTCTTATACCTCCTGTAAAATGTGGATTATACTTGTCTTCTGTCTTATCTCTGACTGTGAGCACCTCAGGACAGGAATGATTTTTTGCTTCATCTATGAATGATGCCACTGCAGGGTTTCAAGTCGCTGCTGTAACAGTGTAGGTCCCATAAAGTGGCAATTATTACCTAGAAAAGCCACAGCTAAATTGCTGTGAACTCTTGACTTGCATGGCTGAATTTTGGCACACTCCAAGGAGGTACAGCATTTAAAGTTCAAAAAAGAGGTACCTCCTCTGCTTCTGATATAGTATCTTGAGTAGGAGGAACAGCTTTCTGATGTATCAGCCTCGCTTTGTGTACTTCCCCTTGATTTTGAAAAGTCAAGTGTGCTGAATCCTGTTGCAGGTGATGTTTTCTGTTGTGGTTTAGCCCCAGTCAGCCACAAAGCACTACCCAGCTGCTTGCTCACTCCCTCCTGGTGGAATGGGGGAGCGAATCAGAAGAATAAAAGTGTGAAAACTCATGGGTTAAGATAAAGACAGTTTAATAGGTAAAGCAAAAGCTGTGCACACAAGCATGGAATATCCTTTTGGTCAGCTGTCCTGGCTGTGTCCCCTCCCAGCTTCTTGTGCACCCCAGCCTCCTTGCTGGTGGGGTGGGGTGAGAAGCAGGAAAGGCCTTGACACTGTGTGAGCCCTGCTTAGCAGTAACAGAAGCATCCCTGTATTATCAGCACTGTTTCCAGCACAAATCCAAAACATGGTCCCATGCTAGCTACTCTGAAGAAAATTAATTCTATCACAGCCAAAAGCAGCACAGCTTCTAATCACCATTAGGAGTGCGAGCATCCTTAGCCCTCGGAGGTGCTGTCACACTTGCCACTGGAGCACAACGCTGTATGCCGAGGTCGGGAGGGAGCCTTTTGGGAGCAGAACAATGCAGTGCCCTGACAAAGTGTCACAGACAGCTTGAACATAACTTACTGTGTCAGGAAGAGAGAGCAAGAAAAAAGCATGAGGAATTCTAATAAAAGCTTTGGTACAGTGAAGATTCATTTTTCTTAGAAAGAATCTTAAGAAGTTCTTTTTTTCTCTTTTTTTCCACCATCTGCATTATCAACTCCCTCCCTGCTGTGTCTGCCTCTCTTTCTCTGTTACTTTCAATATGCATTGCAACTTCTATCCTCTCCTTTGTTCACGCAAGCAGGATGGGTCTTTCTAGACGAAGGAAAGGGAACCTTTTGCTGGCCTACATATCAAATAATTTCTCACCTTGTGAATAGCGGAGGCGGCAATCCAAATCCCTTAGTTCTGAATCTTTCTTTCCTTTCTCTTGGATCGTACTTCGAAGCAGGGATAGGGTGCTTTTGGCTTTGCTGCTGCGTGTCATTTGATAGATGCACACAAATCCAGGAAGTCATCCAAATCCTGTATAACTTCTTTTATCCCCAAAGGAACTTCCTGCAGAGGAAACAATCAGGGTGGGTTTTGTTGGTTTTGTGTTAAGGAGAAGGTTGTTATCAGATTTTTATTTCCACTGGCATAAGAAGCAAGTTATCCTGGTTTCGGCTGGGATAGAGTTAATTTTCTTCATAGTAGCTAATATGGAGCTACCTTTTGGATTTGTGCTGAAAACAGTGTTGATAAAACAGGGATGTTAGTTGTTGCTAAGTTGTGCTTACACTAGTCAAGGACTTTGTCAGCTCCCCATGCTCTGCCAGGGACACAAGAAGCTGGGAGGGGGCACAGCTGGGACAATTGACCCCAACTGACCAAAGGGATATTCCATTCCATACCATATGACATCATGCTCAGCATATAAAGCTGGGGGAAGGGGAAGGAACAGGGAGACACATTTGGAGTGATGGCGTTTGTCTTCCCAAGTAACTGTTACACGTGATGGAGCCCTGCTTTCCTGGAGATGGCTGAGCGCCTGCCTGCCTATGGGAAGGAGTGAATCAATTCCTTGTTTTGTTTTTCTTGCATGCACAGCTTTACCTATTAAACTGTCTTTATCTCAACCCATGAGTTTTCTCACTTTTACTGTTCTGATTCTCTACCCCATCCAACCAGGGGGAAGTGAGTGAGTGGCTGCGTGGTGCTTAGTTGCTGGCTGGGGCTAAACCATGACACAAGTCCTTTAAGATTTTACATCCTGAGTTGATCTGTGAAGAAAGCTTGACCGGTCAGACTTTTTCAGGGGATAAAGAAGCCACTCACCCTCAGGTGGCTACAGGTTAGCCTGGAGCAGTTGCATCAAGCTTGCCGTGGCAGTAGAGGAACCTGTACAACCTACCATAGGCTTCTGCCCAGGAAGGCTTCTGCTTTCTGCACAGACATCTCCTGATATAACTGCAGCAATCTGAAGTGCCATATTGTCTTACCACCCTTTTGCAGGGGAAACTTCCCGACTTCCTTCAGAGCTGCTGTTTTCTATGCCATTGTAATATTCTTAAAACTGAAAATCATTTTGGGCAGGGGTTACAGATCCTCACGATTGGGGAACAGAGACCTCCTGAGGGACTCTGTGAATCTCAGATTGTCTGCACTGGTCACTGACAACAGATGACCATTGCACTTAGCATACAGTGAGTGTGCACAGAGTTGTGTAAGTGCTGTCTTGGAAAGTTAAAAGTACTGTTCGTGAAGGTATATGAACTGCAGAATCAAAAGTATTAATTGCATCTTAAACATGTACTTGAGCCTGAGAATTAAATTAGGTGGTCATAGTAGTATATTATTGAGTAGCCTGCTGTGACTATGTTCTAGGGAAAACCTGTGTGGGTTTTTTGGTATTTGAGGGAAGGTGCAAGTGATCCTTCCCACCTGCCTGTGCTATAAGACAGAGGCTTGGCTCAGCCTTCTGCTTGAAGTGGTGCTGGGAAATGTACTTGAAGACTCAGTTTTGACTCTGATGAAAGAGGGAGAGGATATGAGGAACTATGGCAATATCAAGATTCCAGACTGGTATTTAAAATCAAACAAACTAAATTTAGGAGCAGCTTTTAAAAAAAAACAAACAACCCAAAACTCTGACCTATCTATCAGTGTTATGTGTGGCAATGTCATAGGAACTTAGTTGCCAGGAGTTTAATTCTACTTAATGTTAAGGTGTATGATTTCCAAAAGACTGGTTGGTATTTGAATTATAAATGTCCTCAAAGCTCAGGGACATCATGGTCAGGATCTGAACCTGTGTAAGGAGGTCTCTCAGGCCTTGGATGTGGATACTTCCTGCTCCTTGTAGCTGTTTTCATTGCAGGAGTTGGCTAAAGGTTGTCCTGTTGAGTTACACCTGAAACCTCTGTATTAGAGCATAGACTGTCATGGGGTGCTTTCAGTTTCTCACTAAAATAATATTAAGCTCTGTCATATCACCAAGGGCCACAGAACAATGCATCCACAGAATTTAACACTGTTTGTTGACATCATCACACAGAAAGCAGATGCAGAAGGCTTGCACAAACCAAAGAAAAGTGTTGCTCTGGCAGGGAGAGTGTAGTCTGAGGCCAAAAGTGAATTCCTACAAGGCAGAACTGAACACTGTAGTCATGTGATGGATAGAAGAGACCAGTATAAATCACAGGATAAAATAACCACTGTAAAGAATGCTCCTTGTCCTACCAATGTTGTGCAGTTATGCTCCCTCCTAGGATTTATAAACTATTTCAGTCATTTTTTTGCAGAACCTTTCAACAGTCCTGAATTCTCTGAATCAACTGCTCAGGAGAGAATTGAAAATGGCAGTGCACTGATGCTGTAAAGGAAACCAGAAGACTTAGGGATGCATTAATCTCTGATTTAACCCAGCGCAACATACTCTGAAATTAATAAGGTTTGACTGATGTTACTGTGAGCAGATCTTGCCCTTTGCAGTTTAAGATGGGGAGATCAGGCCTGCAGTGGTGTAAGTTACACCCCAGGCAGAAGCATGTAAAGTGGTGTAGCTGAGCACAGGTGCGATGTTTGGGTGCACGGTGCTGGTTAGAAGAGGCAGAAGAGTACCATGGCAATAACATATGTTGATAGATTCTTCTGAGGAGATCTGATTTGCTTTTGCATACATGGCCGTAACCCCTTGGGCAGCTAAGGGGTCTTCCTGACTGAAAGAAGTCCGTAATTGGTCATGGGAGCATTGGTGATGTGAGCACATGCTCAGGTTAGGCTTTGCTTGAACTGACACGCAGAAAGAACAAAGGTCTGATAACTTGCAACCAGTCTGGGCTCTTATGAAAAGCATCATGAACACACCATCATTTTCATGTGCATTTTGTTTTTAAGTAATGTTTATCGGGAGTCTACTGTTTGTAAACCCCCTAGGTTACAGATTTGCCCCAGGTACTCATCCAGGCTGTGCAGGCCTGTAAATCTCGTGGCATTGACCCACAAATGTCTTACAAAGTTTCAGGGTCTGGTCCTAAATTAGTGGTATTGCCTGCCATTGGCATGTATTCATGTTGAGGTTTCACCCTCTTTATTCCTCTTTGCTGGAATTTCTCTTGCCTGAGCTTGATGTAAATGCTATGAATTAGGTCCTGCCATAGCCTTTTTATTTTTAAAGCAATTTGCGTCAGTGACCCTGCTCTGTCAGCCTGGGTTTGTAGTGGCAAAGCACAAACAGTCCTGGTAATGCTGCAGGCAGGCAGGCAAAAGTGGTGAGAGCCACTCCACGGTTAGAGCTGAAGGTGAAAAGTCAGCTCACATGATGGCATGAAACTCATGGAAGGATTTGGCAGGCGAGCTGGGACTCTCGTTTGTCATTTTACCTTAAAATCCAATCAGAGCAAAAAGCAAAGGTGCATTTAACTTCGAGTATTTGAACACACTCTTATTCTCCATCATCCCTGAAATTAAGGCTCATTTGTGCTTGGACCCATTTTCTAAACATAATGGAAAATGGCATTCATCTTGATGATTTGTGCAGGGAAAAATGAATCCAACTGTTTCACATATGACCAAAAAATGTTGAGGATAGGTTCAAGCCAGTTCTGGCTCTATTCAAATAAAGTAGTGCACCTTTAACACACGCTGCTATGGAATAATTGACATGAGTATTTGGAAAACTATGTGTTTCTAGAACTTATAAACTATTAAATGGTGATAACAAGCAATGATATGGTACATATAAGAAAACCTCTGAGCAGTCCAAACCAAACCAACCTATCTGTTTATCCTGATAACTTGGCAAGTGCACGTTACTTTTGTGCTTTACTCACCATATAGGCTTTCCTGCTCTTGAAGTATTTAGTTCTCCATCTCTGTTCCTGACTGAGAACTCTTTCTGAGATGGCCAGTAGTGGCCTGAGATTTTGTCTGCATTCAAGGAAGTCTAACTGAACTGAGCAAAGTTATGAAGTTAAACCTCATCAAACCTGTGGGTGGCTCCTACTCAGCAGTGCCGCTGCCCTGGGTGTTTGAAATATCTTTGAAATGCTCTAACCAGCATTCTTGGATTAAATTGCTTTTTCTGAAAAATGGATCAGCAATTTTTTTTCTGGCTTTCCTTCTTCAATCCTAAAAGTTTCTTTGAAAATTGAACCAGTGGAAAGTGTGGACCACTGGGAGGAACACTTAATGGGTAAATTCCTGACAAGGACGGGATGGACTATAGCACTTCTCGTGTAGAAGGCAAAAAACTGCCCAAATTAAAACAATTACTTTCAAAATTAAAATGCAACACACTTTAATTGTTTTAATGCAATATTATTGTATTAAAAATTTAATCTTTAGTTGATGAAAATATACAAGATATTAAAAAATTTAATAAACACAAGAATATTCTTCTTAGAATAGTACTTTCCTTCAATGATTTCCTCACACAAAGACTCATGCAATAGTCACTGCTTTAATTTAAATTTAAGCTATTTCTCCCAGTGTGGGAAAGATGAAAGAGTGTTTCCAATTTGTAAATAGTAGTGGAAAACTTGTAGAATTTTTATTGCTGAACTTATATTTTCATTAAAAAGGGCTTTATGGAGTGAAAATAAAAGGAGGGTTTTGGCAGAAAATTTTCATTAATTTTAAGGTTTCTGGCTTTTTTTATGGAAAAAAGAATCCAAGCATGGAAATGTGTTCTCCTGGTGGTTTGTTTTTGTTAGTATTTTTTGGTTTTAAAAAATGATTTTTTTTAAACGGAAATGATAATTTAAAACCAGGGCATTTTTCTTTTTTTGAGCTGTTAAAAAGAAAAAAAAAAAGGAAAAAAAACAAAAACAACAATCAAAAAAACCCCCAAACCAACCCACATCCCCCCAAACCCTTAAATACAACAGACTCATTAACTCTTACATGGGGAATTTTGATTTTTTTAAAAAATAAATATACCGTTTTCGCTTTACAAAGATGGCATTTCTCCTGCTTCACTTCACTTGAGACCTTTGCAGACATTACAGCAATATGGATCATAAAAAGGTTTAGCAATGAAACAAAACTTATCTTAGCTGTTACCCTCTTACTGGTATCAGTTCCAAAACCTCTGCTAAATTCATGAGTGCACATCTGTGATGGAGGATGCAATCTTATGCATTAAGGAGTGTGCTTAACTTGTGCTTATGTTGTACAGGATAGTTCCCTTAAATATGTTTGTAAAGAAAAATTGTGTTTGATAGCTCTTTTTTCTGTCCTCCAGAGTGTTCTTAAACACTTCAGTGTTTTGCCATAGGAAAAAAATGAGATAAAGTTTTAGAGGTAGATATCCTTCAGATTTACATGTGTGTCTGTTCTCTGTGAGCACTGTGGAATTTTAATTTACTTCTATCCACCCAGCTGGGAGCCTGACTTATAGCCATAGCTCAGAGAAGGAGTTGAAAGAAGTAAAAAGCAGAGAGCATAAATAATACCTGTATCCGTAAACTACAATCTAGGGGTGCAGGTCTCTGTTCTCCAGCCATGCCTGGTTGTTTTAGAGCTTGTCAATAGACGAAATGAGAAATTCTCCTGAAAAATAGCACTTAATTTATTTTTGGCATGCAAGTGTCTAATAAGCAGTTCTTTAGAGGCATGCAGGAAGTGATTAGCCTGCCAACCAACTAATTATAGAAAACTAATATCTTTTTCGTTAAGAAGGTATTCTAAAAATTGAGAATCTACCTGAGAATTTTTATATGCCATGGCTCTCCCTTTTTAAAGTTAAGACAATAAAACAACCCATTTGTGATGAGAACGGCAAGAATGTAGACATCAACGATTAAGTTATTAACATTACAATGGCCTTGATATTAGATAATTACGAAGTGTTTTAAGTATATGTTAATGACCAAAAAAAATTAATAAAGCCAGTGGAAAAAATGGTTAATTTAAAATACAGAGTGAGAGGACATGCTTTCCTGAGTGCCTGGAGGTACCTTCCTGTGTTGCATGTAAGTGTTGCTGGTTTCATCATGAGTAACAGCAAAATCACCTCTCCTGCATTTTGCTGAAGATTTAATTTTCCTGCAGGTAAAGGCAGAGTAGAAGTGCCTGTGTCACAGAGCAAGCAAGGGCTAGAGCTTGTGAAGGACCTGCATGGGCCATTCTTCGGTATGGGGCATGTATGGGAGTCTGTAGATTTAAGCAAGTCTGTGAAGAGCTCAGATTAGTGTTTATATTTTTCTTCTGTTTCAGAAGCTGAGTTTTTCCAAATATATTCTTCCTACACAGAAACAAAGTTGCTCAAAGGGAGAATGTTGTAACTTACTCTCTGGTATTTTTGGCCTGTTCTAGTCCAGTAGATATTTTGATCTTGTATTTTGAAGTAATACTATTAAATATTAAATTAGAATTTTTTCAATTATTTTCCTGAAAGAAAAATAATAGTTGTTTTTCAAAGAAATACTTATATTTTCTTTGATATGGCTCAATTGGCTGTAGTTATTACAAGGAAGTCAAACCAGATGCAGCTGGAGACCTACTTCATCTGCTTCCACTAAGGCTGACATGGACTTAATGTTGGAGTATAGCTTTGATGACAATTTGAATGGGAACTTGGAGACTGTATTTCAGGGTTTGAAGGCTTCAGTACTGATGGAGACTTAAACTAGGTGGTTTTGTAATTTGAGATTTGAATTGTTCTCTAGAGCTGCATGAGACCAATAAAGTGTTGTAGATAAAATGAATTTAGCTGACAGATATGCAACATGTGCAATATATTTTTATTATTTCTTTACAAAGGTAAATCCAAATGCTGAAATCTTTATTCATTTGTGTCTCTGTCCTTACCCAGACTAAACTCCCATTGGCTCTAACCTGTCTCTGTTTCATTGAAATCAATGGAGATGTATCTCCGTAAAGACTTTAGGATGTGATCCGCTTTGCTTCAGCCTCTCAGGCCAGCATCACTCAGATTTCCATCGTAACGCTGTCACAGCAGCATGGCAGATGCATGAGCAGCACAGCATTCTTGGGAGGACGTTTGCTGTATTTTGTTAGCTCTCACGTCAATATTGTCAAAAGTTCCTGTTTTAACAGTTTCAGTCACTGATTAGTTCTGCAGCTATTACTACATGGAGATTTAAAAAAAAAATAAATTCTGTATGTATGTTAAGTTGTGTTTCTGCCCCTGGTTTGCTGGGTCCCGTTGCTGTGTCACACTATCTGGTTATGATCCTGTTTCCTTTCTTATCCACGCTTATATCTAGTTTTCAGGGACTCTTCTGAATTTCACATATTTTTCTGGGTGATTCTTTGGATCATAAGAAGATGAAATAACTTGCATATGTATTTTGATCAGTGTTTCAGTCAGTTATGGGTAATTTGTTTCTGTGTTTTGCAGCGAATGCTACAAGTGTCTCATAAGTCACAAGATGTGGAAGTAATGTTTGACATGCAGGCACCGTTTATTCTTCAACAGTCTCTTGCATCATGGTTTTCAGGATGCCACTTCTGAGCAAAATTTTCACAGTGATATTCCCAGTGCAGTCAGATGCAAATCTAGGTACCTTGGAAAATTCCACGTTTTCAAATATTTGATATAATTTACCTTTTATATTTGCTGTAGCTTCCTATGTTGTAATGACAGACACTGATTTTGAGCTCTAGCTGTCTATGTAAGTACAACTACAACTCCTCCCTTGAGTTCCTCCAGATTAATGCTGCAGTTGAACTCTAACACTTTCAAGTCTTTTTTTCGTCTCTTGTGGTCATGTAAGATCATGGGATATAGTGGAATTCTTGCTTGTTTTCACTAGTGTAAAATGAGAATAGGATTTGGATCTTGATTTGAAGTAGGTTTGGTGGTATGATTATTATTTTTTTTTAATAAGACCAAATTACAATTTGACCACTTTCATTATAGATGATCAAACAGAACTGCAAACACAATTTTCAGATTAACATCCATTACAGCATAAAGTATTCAGTGGCAGCCTTTGCCAAGAGCTGTCCAGAACCTAATTATTCATCATTAAACTGCAGCCTGAAGACACAAAACCAGACCAGAGGTCTGCTGTATAACATTGCCATACATGCACATAATAAAACAGAGAGTTGGATCCACAGGGGACTTGGGTCTCCGTTTCTGCTTCCTGCTCTTCATGCTACACACCCAGCAGTTAAATATATAGAGTGTTCACAGGGAGGGGCCTCGAACCACTGCTGGCCACCTGCTTCCCCCCCAGGTGACTGCCCTGACTGCCAGGCTGCAATCATGCTCCCTGCCTTGCTCTCCTTAGCCTTACCACTCGGGATGCCTTGCAAGGGCGGACAGATGGAAAATGCTCCTGCAGGCTCTCCTGGAAGGTGGGAGGTGTGGGGATGAGCTGCCATTTAGCAGGGGAAGGTTGATGCCAGTCCTCTCACACACTATGTGACTTTCTGAATTCAGTACTCTGGGATGCTACTGCCACAGCCAGGCACCAGGGAAATTCCCTGGAAGAAACTTGAGATCCTGGAGGTAGGGTGGAGGATGGGGGATGAACCACTTAGGGAAGGCACCTCTTTTCTCCTTTTGTGGATGTCCCCCCACCTGTCCTGGTTACAAACCCCAGCCATGGGCAGTGTGAAGACCCAGGATAGACAAATGGTGGAGAGGGGAGGAAGGAGGAGTATGGAGGCAGCAAGCACTCTGCCTGGGTTTATGCCTGGGGTAGAGGTAAGCAGGCAGTGCAGGTTTTCCTACCCTGCCGCAAGGTCCTGTCTCCTTGAAAATATTGTCCGTCTTATGACCTGGTGTTATGTGGATATCTTATTTGGCATTTGAGATTCTAGAATGCAGAAGTGAGCCGCAACATACCAAGGGGTTTTTTTCTGTTTGCATGTTAGAGAATACTCTGAGTGGTGTAGGGAATGCGTGGGCAGCCCAGGAGCTGACTCAGTGCACTGGTTTACATTTGGACAGATATCTCCACTACAAAAAGGGTTCATAACTTACTGTCTGCCTTTTAAAAGGGGCTGAGCACCAGCAAACTCAGCAGGATAAATGAGAGTTTGGAAAACTCAGGAACTCTGTGAATCGAATCCTCATCAGTTCCAGCTTTCCACATAGCTTAAAAAGTAAACATGCACAAACTGATGCCTCTGCTACTTGACCTGACCAAGGACAGCTTCCCACTTCCTGTTTATGCCCCACACTCACACATTTTACTGGAAATGATTCCTCATAATGAGAAACATGAAAATGTGTTGGGCTGTTCTTCCTTTCAAGGATGGTAAGTGTTGAATTGGAAATAAGCATAGAAATTAAAACACTTAACTTCTCCATAAAATCGCATTCAGTAAGCCTTTAAAATAATCACAGTTTGAAATTGTAATGCCTGGAGCTAAAACAATTGTGTTTAAAGCAACAAGGCAGACCCACAGTATAAACTTCCGTCAAGATGTTGAGCCTACACTTGTTTTCTGTTTGCTTTCTCTTCTCTTTTAAGCCTTAATCTTCAATAAAAGCTGTGGAATAGGGCCAAGTAACATGGAAAAGCCTATGCAGTGCTACAAAAGTGAAATCCATAGCAGAAGAAAAAAATCTCCTTGATAAACTGTTCAACTGCCTCTGCTAGATGGTGATGGTTCCTGCTGTTATTATGGGGGTAGTAGGCTGCAGAATTTCATGTCTCACTTTTTTTTCCCCTCATGGCATTAAAGACTCAAATTCAACAGTTTCTTTCTTCTCTCCGCTTTTCTTTTTGGGTAGAGTGGGAGAAAATACGAACTCTCTCTCACCTTTCTATATCCTCTGCTTTCTTTCTTTTGAGTATTGTATTGCCTTTTTCAGAATTATCTCATTTTCTTTAAATCTTAAAAGTTTGATTATTACAGCCCAACAAGATTCCTCAGCCAATGGACCTGGGGCTAGAGACCTATATGCCCCTTCCATTTCAAAAGTGTCAATATCTTCACAATCCAAAGCAGCTTTCAACTTTTCATTCTTCCTTTATTTTATTTAATATAATGATTTCAGTAAAAGGTCCAAAAATTTCTCCTGCCACCTCTTCTGCCAAATATACATAGATAATTTATATGATTGTGGTTTTTCAACTGCATGCAGCCCTCTTGAAATGTTTGTAATTTGTTGTTTAGAAACCAAATCTGCAATAAAAATGGATCTGAAATGCTGTTTTCAACATTAGATGCTTCTACTAAAATTACTGTATGACTGAAGTGCTCATGCTCTGGAAGTCATCAGAAAAACATAAGTGATACAGATACCTGACCTTATTCTCTTTCACCTCAAAATGCATTTATGGCAGGACCAAATGCCTCTTCTCCTATTCCTTCCTTTGGGTCAAGACCTCTTTTCTTTTGGGAAGCAACTTCAGGACTGGAAAACCATTTCTTTTCAGCTGTAGCTCCCTCATTAATCATGTATTTTTCAAAAGTCCTGCATCTTTCTCTTTGTGCATAGATACTTGGATTTTCTCCTCACCATCTTGTCCTGCTCTACAGTGGCAGATCAGGGCTGATGCCTCTTTCCAATTTTTGATTTTTGGAACCTGACTCAGAATGACCTGAGAGGGCCTGGCTTTTAAAGGGCAGGGCCTCAACCTCGCTTGAAACGCATCTTACATATGTTGACTGAACTGATCTGTGGCTCTCATCATGGCTGGTGACAGAAGTGCCTCCTGGGTTTCCCCAGGACTCAAGATTAATTTGGTCCCACTGGAACCAACTGGTATACTCTCAAAGCACTTTTAAATGCTACATGTTTGTGGGGGCTGGTGTTGCAGTCCTTCCCCACGATAAAACTACCTTTCACTTCTTGCTAGGGCTGCATACAAGAAAGGAACTGAGGACTAAGCACGCAACTCCTGCTAGCAGCAATAAACTCTGGCAGACTAGGGAGCAAGCAGGCTGCGTTAACCCTCAAGATGAAACCTTAGGGGCTTGCTTACCTACTGAATACTAGTTTTCAGCCTGTTTCATAAAGATTGTTGTCTTAGCACATATTCATGTGTCTCTCTGATAATGCTGAAGGGTACAAGATGAAGAACTACATGATTCAAATCTCAAAATCATAATCACTTGCTGGTTTGAAGGCAAGCCTTAGTTTTGTTATTATCAGTGGTAGGTCCTCTTTCCTCCTTTTTAAACATGTCCTTTTTCACCAAGTAGAAGAGGAAGTCAGGCTAAACAAAATAGCATACATATTTGTTGCTGATCTGAATGGAACAGGAGATTGGTGCAATAGGTGGAAAGATCTTTATTAAAGAATGAAAACATTTTTGAAAGTTATTTTTCTTGCTTTCCAGTACACTTAAAAAGGAAGTTTCTAATTCCATTTTCTGAAGGTGAGGAGGGCTTTGGCTTAATTACATTCAACTGATTACATCTTGAGGTCCACTTGAGCCATTCTGGTGATGTTATGTGGTTTGCATCCATCAGAAATCTTGAGTGTAGCATGCTTAGAAACTGTTCACGCAGTGCCAATGAAATCAAGTCTTGTGCATATACAGTATTCAGCAATAACTGCCATTTGTACCTTGTACAGTAGGCTGAAAGTTACCTATATACATTAATTACACTGATATGGCTGAAGACATATGGTAACTCCTAATTTTTCTCCTGTATCAATATAACTATCTGGGGCCAAAGTGTAATGGCGTTTTATATAGTTTATCAATGGCTGTATTTCAATGAAGGGAAGGAGAACTCGTAGTTCTGTAAAGACTCTTTACACTGACATTGTCGCATCTAGAAAAATAGCTGTAGTAGGTGCCTGGTCTATATTTCTCTTTTTTGATATAAGGCCATAGTCAGGAATGGTCTTGGGGAGCAAAGTTAGCTAAACAATCTTTGTGTGCTCGGCTCTTCACCACTGTCTTCCCAGCTGAGGAATGGTTACTGGCTGTGTGACTGTTCCTAGTTTGTTTCAAAACCAATAAACCAGGTTAGATTAGATTGCCATCATAAGATCTGGGTAAATTAGCCCATGCTGGGTCCAGGGCTTTTATACCTGGCCCATGTCCAGGTCTAGAAGTGCCTTGTTAAAAGCTGAGCTTGAATGGCTCTGCATTCCAGGCACTCTGTGACTGGTGTGCACACATGCCCCACGATGGTTGTACTGATTGGACAATGCCCATTTTTGTATTTAATCACCTAGAAAGTTTTTCCTGCTAGGGTTTTTGCTGAGTAGGCATGTTTCCATTCCTTTCTCTGATTTTATTTTATTTTTTGGATTGTCTATAAAAGATTGACCTTCCACTCTCTCAAATATTCTTGCCATTAGATATAAAGCATATGTATTGGCATAAAACCTAACATATATGGAATGAAAATTACTGGCAGTTCTTGAAACACATTCTGCGCATGAAAGCCTAATTGTGTGTTGGACAGTGGCAATCATAAAAAATAATCTCAAATACTTGTGGTTCAAATCAATGACCTTTACTTCTGTGAGTGGTTGCATTGATACTGAGATTGTCAAGTGCTAAGCCAAGCTGAAACTGTATATTGTGTGAAAACGAAGGTGCATGCCAACACTCCGTGCCAACAAAGAGCATGCCCTAAGTGAGGATGAATGAGGAGGCTGGTGAGGAGATTAGCAGGTTAAGGTGCAAGAGCAAGAGCTTGTTCATGTGAGTAAGGATTGATTCCTACAGCTCTGAAGGAAATAGTTTACTAAGATGCATTTGATTCACCTGAAAGGCTTCAGGAATTCCCTTGATAACCAGAGTATCTGAAAACTACTCCATCCAACTTCCACAAGCTGGAGACGCCTCTAGGATACAAATATTAGAAACTGGGCCAAATTCAGTTTCCAGGGTACTGATGACGTAGTTGTTGATCTAAATGGAGTTCCCTTGGGGTTTTTGTAATGCTACAATGAATACAATTGATCCCTCAGATACTACTAAGTGTTGAATGAAGAGTCTGTGTCTTTCTTGGTTTGGGTTCAGAGCATAGTCAGGGTGATTCACAGGTATGGTGTAAATTCACATTAGCTGCCCTGCGATCCACTTTCTTTCTGGCTGCTCTTGGTCACCTTGCATCACAGGGGCACCTTGAAAGGGAAACCTAGTCAGGGTGGGTTAGGCAGTGTGCAAATAATGTGTACCCTGGAACTGTTGCACTCATCTTACCTCTGCAGACAAGCCTGTACACAGATGCAGATGAAGAGTTAATTTATTCTAAATAGTTAGATAGGGCCATACGTGGGAAAAGGACCAGACTAGCGTTGCTTTGCAGATGAGTGTTGTTTTTCCTGCCATGAATAGTTTGTCCAGAAAATAGAGTAACAAACTCAGTGTAATAAAGCCTGATTGACTTCTGTGGTTTTTTGTGTTCCCTAGTACTAATGAGAGTTTGTTTGCTGGTGTCAGCAAGAGGTGTTAACAAATCTGAAAACAAAATTCCTGTGTTTGTCTTGTGCCTGGGCACAGGCATTCCCAACTCACCCTATATGCTTCAAGCAAGACACTAGAGGGAGGTGATATTCCAGGAGTCTCCTTAACTATTCCTCCCTCTTCTGAAAGCAGAAGCAAGCATGGCAATTAGCAGCGTCTGTGCTGTGGGTTTTGCAATGCTGGTATCTGTCTCTCCAGAACAGGACTGATAACAGCCATTGCTTTGCACCTATACCCCACAATAGCAATCGCAAGGCAACCTCTTCCTCTTCCCACCAAGCCACCTGGGTTGTCACCAGTAAAACAGAGGCAGAGAATGGATAGCCTAGTTAGTGGTTGGGCTGAATTTATACATACATAGCAACAGTGCATGCAGTTGATGAACAACAAAGTAGTCCTTTCTAAAGTGAGAATGAATGGGAAACCCAGGAGACAAACAATGTGGTTAGTCCAGATCAAAAGTGTTGGACTCACTTGTAGTACACAGAAAGACTGCACCATCAAATCACCTGTGGTTTGTTTTCATTTGCACCAGTGTAGCCCCTAACTACTGCAGATTTAAATCAGTGAGAGATGGCTCAAGGCTGAAGTCAATTTTGTTTTAAAGTTTCTTCTGCCAAAATTTGGCCCTGGAAGATTGTTCTTGGAGTTGTACAAAGTTTCATTTTATTACGGTATGTTTCCCCCTCCGTCCCCAGACTGGCAACCGCTTATATGAATTTTGGCAGAGGACGAATGATACTTCACACTCAGCCTGTAATTTACAGCTACGTTTGGTTTTACATAATGTACAATTTCAACGTTGTCTGACATTTCTTCATGTATTGCGGAAGACTTTCAGGTCTTATTAAACTGGCATATATAAATTGATTTTCCAGCTGGATGCAGTCACTTGGCAAACTCTGCACATTCTAACTACATATGAGCTAAATTACACACTCTAATAGTGTGTTTGAATTATTTTATGTGCAACATATAGTTGCAGGAGCATGTGGCAGTTTCCCAGTGCTTTGCCTAACTAGAGTTTTGCTCCTAGCTAAAGGAACTGTTACAGAGACAGATATAAATATTTTAGTGAAAGAACAAGTAGGCTGTGCCTTTCGGTAGGAGAGACTCTGGCTAATTTGCACTTGCTGAGAAGAGGTATTACTGTCTCCCCATGACATGAAGAAGTGTTACTTAGGGCAAGTCAAAGTCTGCAAAATTACCACTTGAGTTAGAGGGCTTTATGGTTATGAAGAAGAATAGAGCTAGAGCTCTAGAGCTAGAGCTAGGCACCTTCAGTGTCAAAGGATTTTCTTATACAAATAGATGATCCATGAGAGGCAGAAGATTTCTGCAATCTGGCCCGCAACTCTTTCATGACTGAATTCTGGAAAACTTGATCATATTGATTGGATTTCCTCTTTGCTAAAATGAGTCAAGATGCCAGGTGAGACACCGCTCACCTCTGATGTGCTTACTTCCCAATTTTGCCATTCTTGCTCACTGGGAGTAGGTTTTAATGCCTGTGTAGCCTTACGTTTGCATTACTCTTTGTGAAGGGTCAGAGTAGACCTTAATCTCAACCCAGTTACCCAAAACTAAGGGCTGGGGAGAGGACAATGTTGAACATTTGCTTCCTGAAGACAGGAGGATGACTTCAGTCCATGTGAACTCTAGTGTGTGTGGCCTGAGATCTATGGCTGAGCTTTGAATTTGAAAAGTCATTTGGTGCCACCTGTGTGCTACCTAGAAGGCTTAGCCTGTCCTGCAGGGTAGCCACTAGAGTTGGGATTTTATTTATTATGATCACATTTACCAGAAAGCTTCAAAAATCTCTGCCCAGAAGGCTATCCTACTCCAGGGCATGGCATTCAAGTCAGTAACAGGTATCTTGGTCTTAAAATGGCTGTAGTCTTGCTTTTAGGGTGCTTTTGTGGAAAGTAGCTACTGATGGTCACACCTTGTTCTGCTGCAGTCAGCTCCTAGGGTCACCCAGGGCTCAGGCATATGCAGTAACTCAGAGGGGCAGTGCTGGACTTTGCATTGTGAGTTTTTTCTCTTGGAAAGGTTTCATTCTGCATCAGAAACAATGTCACAGCCTCAAACTCTTTGTAAAATGGAATTTCTAGTTTTGAGCCTCTTTTGTGTTGAGATGATGCAAGAGTTTTATGTCACACTGGGAATTCTCTAATGCACATCCTCCTCTCCTACAAAAGGTGGAGGAAAGGAAAGCAGTATCATAGTGTTGCCACCAATAATCTTTTAATTCACTGGATATTTGAATTTTACTGGAGAGTAATGTGTTTCCTTATTTCCTGAGAGATGGAATTAGCAATAAATTCTGCCACTGCCTCTGAGTTCTGATTTTGTAGCCGTTGCTCCTCTTACAGTGCTTCAGGTGTCAATTGTGCTATCTATTTACCACATGGATAAACACATAGCAAGCATTATATCAGTTTATTAGGCCACTAATATCTAAGAGCTTTGTCTTATGACAGGGCATAAACAATAAATCATATGCTCATTGCAGTTATTCTTTATGTCAAGTCTTATTTCTACATCTCAGGCAGAATAAAGTGTTCAGTACAGTTTTCTTGTTACGTTTTTTTTGCCTCCTCTGTTGTTATTAATAGGCGGTGTGCCTGATTATTCTGCCAGGGAAGGCAATATGGGATAAATCATGGGCTCAGACGAGGGAAACAGAAAGAAATGTCTCAGTTCTTACACAGTATTGATGACTCTGGTTTTCTTTGGGAGAGGTGGGTGAAACCAGTGCAGTAAGGACCAGCGAGTCAAAGTTCAACCAAAACTGCTTAGCCTAGTACTTCCTATTGAAAAGGGCGCTCCAGAGCCCAGAGAGTGGAGGTCATGCATAGCATTTAGGTCATGTAAATATGGTCCAAGGTATCACACTGGTAAATGGTCCTCATCAAAGATTTATTGTGGTAAGCGATCACCCGTTGATCAGTTTCCTAAGCTAAAAGCATGCTGTACAGTTCTGGACTATGTACTTCTGGTAGAATCATTAGGAAAAAAGAACAGATTTGTATTTTAATGAAAAGGTATATTAATTTTACCACAAAAGAAAGAAGTAGAGTTTCATGTCATCACAGCCATCTGCCTTGTAGCATCTACAATTGTTGTTCATCAGAGCTTTCACCTTTGGTTTCCTGGTGCCAGGCAAGACCACAACAGCTTGCTTAGCTGCAGCATGTTTGTTTATTGGCATAAATTTTATTCTTTTAGGAGAAATTACAAACAGCCTTTGCTATCCCTTTCTCCTCTTCCACTGGAGCAGAATGAGGAAAGGAGAAGCACAGAGACATGAGCTGTGGGGATCCAGAATGCCTTTAGCCCATCCTTTCACCTACAGCAGGTTTAATCCAGGCTGTGAAGAGAACAGTTCTTTCTTGCCCAAGCTGTCCAGGGCCTTCTGCATGACATTCTTGAAGAGTCACTTCAGCCAAGTAGTATAACAAAAGTGACATTGACTTTTTATCAGCCAGTTCCTTAACAGAAAATTCCCATGACTGAGATTTCTCACCATAGTCGTGGCCAAGCATACAAAACTTTCGTAAACAGGGTTCACTGAAAGCCTTGAATGCCTGCCTTTTCAGTTATGGATACTGTGCTGTGGAGTAACCATACCTCCTTGCATATCTCCCAAGGCTTATTTCTTGATTGCTATCACATCTATCAGATGATTTTCTAATGGGTAGCTTTAACCACAGAGGACTATAGATATTCCTGGTGACCTGAAAGAATGTTTTATAATAACAAGCAGATACCAAAGATCCCAGGATCTTTGCCACAGATTAACCCATTTTTGCAGTCCTTACAGGAGGCCATCAGCTCATCTTGCTGTTCAAAACCACAACATCCTACAAAAATCCCAACCAAAAAAAGCAGCCCAACATGGTATAATCTGAATGTCTCAAAGCATTAAAAATCTGTGTCAAAATACATCTTTCTATATATATTTTCTGCTAGAGTTCCTTGTTTGTAATCTTTTACATGAAGGTACATCGGTACCTGAACCGTTTCTGGCCAAGTGGATTAATGTGTGTACCATACAGAAAATGCTGTACCTCATAGAACCAATGCACTTTTCCACAGGGTGTAGACAAAGCTGTTGCTTGCATGATACAGATCTACAAGGCAGCAATACAGTTCTTCATGTACATATTTATTCTATACTACGGGTTCTTTCTTAATCATTACAGGGTCTTCAAGAAGAATACTCTGCCCTACAATGATCTTCTAGTAGATTTCTATTGCACTAAGGATTTTGCAAGGATAGGAGAAGTGGGGTGAATTCTGTTTCTGTCGGCAGGTTACAATGTCCCATATGCACCTGGAATAGGACCCTAAACTCTATAGTTTCTTCTTTGTCAGCAGTGTCTCTCCCAGTTCTGTGTCTGGATGGTTGTTTGGCCAAGGGACAAAGTATGATTTTGTAAATGCCTGAACTGAGGTATCTTGTTGGTACTAAAGTTATTCTGACTAATCATAAGCTCATCCCTCTCTCATCACTACGTGGTTCTGGACTGAAGAAATGGAAAAGGAGGAAGGCTGAGCACTCCACTGCAGTGGTGAGCTAACTTGAGGCTGCTCACAAGACAAGATTTGCCCAACTATGTATCAGGTCTGTAAGAGGTACAAGTTACTATTTGGAAGAGTTTTCCTGTTGCCTTCTCTTCTGTCTGTGGAGCAGCTGTGGGGAGGAGGAAGAGAAAGGCTACTCTTCAGAGTGCCGTCTCCTGCCTAAGCCTAAGAACCACACTATGTAGTACGTAGATCTCATTAGGGTATTACCCTATTTGTTCCCTACTTCAGGCCCCTCTTCTCTTTGCAAATCACTCAGAAAGACATCCTGTTTTCAGCAGATTTTTGCCAGACCATTTGAGGGAATGGGATTTCAACCCCTGCTTTGTTCACAGACTACCCACTCCATCTGTTAGTTGTTTGGTGTTTGTGACAAGTGGTTTGTGGCCTAAATTCATAAAGTCTTGCTCTTAGCAGGAATGAATCAATACACAGCTACACTCTTCTACTCTTCAAAAAAAGTCTGGCACATTGTTTTGCTTCCAGTCCTTGATTAGTTGCCTGAAACTTTTGGAGAAGAGAATAATAACCAATAAATACTGAGTAGTGATTAATATATAAATGCAATTTTTCCAGATAAAATCATTTTTCAAATTATTTTTACCATGAAGCGGAAAGAGCACGGTGTTATTGGGTAACTAGTGTCCATAAACACATCAGGATAACGTGGCTTTCCCAAAGCCAGTAGCATATCTAGTCTTCATTTCTGTAAGGCGTGGCTTTATCCCACCCTTTTTGTGGTATTTAAGAGCTCTGGACCCAACATCCTGAAGGGTAAGAGTTAAGCTGTAGTGGGAAGCGTGTGCAAAGTGAAAACTCTTCAATGAGGATCGCTGTAAATAAGAAACAGAAGTTTTCTTCAGCTGCAGTTAGAGGCAGATGAGAAAGTGCAGTATGTAGCAGAGTAGGTTTGGGAGCAGCAGCTTGCCTACTGGAAGAAAAGGATAAAGAGAGTTTGAAGGCAATGCAATTCCGTGAAATGTGTTCACTGGAAGGTAGGTGGCTTAGACCTTTGCCATCTTCCATAAATACAGAGAGATTATGGGCTGTAGGGGCGATAGGCTGAGAATGAGCATGAGGGATCATTAAAGGCCACATCTGTCCAGTTCTGCAGCTGCTTCTAGTCCAAGCACTGTTTCCCCTTTTCCCTTCCTCACTCTGCATCAAGGTGCCTTGTGCCTCCCTTGCACTGCAGGGAGATGCTGACAATGTGGTATAGATCAGAAGACTCACTGGGAAAGGGAAAATTCGACATTGACTAATGCCTGATTAAATCATATGTTTGGGATCTCCTGGGTCATGAACTGTGAGAACTTTCCATGAAAATTATGAGCCATAACTCAAGCAGGCAGCTCTGGGACAGTTGCACAGCTGCACAAGGCATGCAAGCTACCCTTTTGCACTCGAGATTGATATATATATATTTTTCCCCCAGTAATCCTATCTCTGACCTCCAGGTAAAGCTGAAATTTGTCCTCTGGTACCCCCTCTTGCACACAGCCGGTAGCTGGGCTGACCCGAGAGGGAGGGCGCAGAAGCGGAGCCCTGTGGAGGAGCTGCCGGCTCGGTGCCTGCAGCCCCGGCTGCCGAGCCCAGCAAAGCCCGGGCCCTGGGCTAAAGCTGTGAGGTGTGTGGGCCCCTAGAGGGTGCTGACAGCACAACGGAGAGAGGCTTTGCCTGCACAGCTCCAGCTGCAGGGCTGGGAATTGACTTTATCATTCCTTTCAGATCTTTACCCTGTATCGTTCCCCAAACATCCTTAAATTGGATAGTCAACGCTGCTTGCAGATTGCTTGTCAGCATCGTGCCTTCCACATCAGGCAGAGAGTGGGATCAGCCAACTCCGCTGCCTGCTGCCACCCAGAGAGTTCCTTGTGCCCAGGGCTGGGACAGAGGGTGGTGTTTTGGGAGGCGATGGGGAGAGACCCCCTTCCTGCAGCAGATGAGGGTCAGTGGCAAACTTGGGGTGAGGTGGCAAGTTTTTTCCATGCACCCCTTCTCCAAACGTGTGGCTGGACAGTAAAAGTGCCCAACTGCATATGCCTGTGCCAAAGATTACGAGTCATACTTCAGTGGGAGAGAGAGCTGGAGGAGCAGTGGGGTGCTCCACTGGCGCCCTGTGACGTTGTCGTGCTTGCTTTGTGTTGCAAAGAATGCAAGGCATACAGAGCTGCAAAAAAATGTGTTTAAATAATTTATTAATCAAGGGGACTTATCTGCAGAAATGTGGTTTCAAAAATCTCAAAGGGTTTTCTCATCAAGACTTTCTGAGGTAAAATTAAAAAATACTATCAAGGGTCAAACAAGACACTTTCTCGGTGTCTTGCTTCTCCCACACTGTTTATGATGGGAAGGACAGCATAGGAAACAGGCAAACACACATTCATTCCTTCCTGCCAAAATTTCTGTTAGTAAATATCTCCGTCTCCTACCTTTACCATTAGACTGTTTGGCTGCTTTGCAGGATTGCTTTGATACATTGATTCTATTATGGCAGAGCTTACGAAGAGTGAAAGAACATGAAATATAGTTCCCTAAAGAGCAGGTTTCTTGGTCAAGAAAGATTTTTACAGACTAGCAACAGAAAGAGAGTGCTAGCGAGTATGCTAAATAAAAGCAGATACCAATCATAAACAATTACATATGTGCTTAAAAATTCTCCTCCTGACATCTTTACATTTGCTGGTGGAAGTCACCTTATGAATATCAGCAGATGAATTATTCTATATGGGTAAGGAGTTGAAAAAGCAAAGGACATCTCACTTTTTCTTTTAACCTTGGGGAATAGAAAAGATCTGGCTCTTGCATCTCTTTTGAGAACACAGTCACTGCGAGGGAAAAACCCATATGCATTGGAAGGCTTCTGAATACATCTAAATAACAGGCATATCAATGAAATGCCAGACTTTGGCTGAACGATAACCCATATATAAATCCTATGTGCTGTTTACCTCGGATTTACGCTGCACTGCAAATGTAGCTCTAATGGGAAGTTTGCACAGATGGACCAAACCAGACTGGCTAAGAAGTACATCTGCCTCATCCATTTGTATAAGCAGAGCTAAACTGACAGTCTTAAATCTGCAATGGAAACTAGGGATCTTTTTACACTCTGGCTAGAAGAGCATCCCTGTTTATTTATTTGTAGTTAGGACTCAATCTTGTGGTCATCCAAATATTAATTTTAAATAATATTTGTTATGAATGTAATTGCCTTTCTGTGATACATACTCTTTTGCAAGTGGTCTGGTTTTTTGAGAAGGTATTAATTATTCTCACTTCCTAGCTAAGTAGTCTTGGTGCATAACTTTCAGCCTGGATTTTGATTGCAAACTTTCTCCTTTGAATATTCGTTATGCGTCTTGGGTATCTAAACATACAGCATGGTATTGTTTCTGGCTGCTGACTGTATGACTCAGACTTTTAAAGAGTAGATGGATAATTGGCAAGTAACAAACTTTCAATACAAATGAATCATTCTGGCGTTATGGAAAATGCAGGATTCTCAAGGATTTCCAGAAATACCTACTGGCGATATGAATATTCTGAAATAATGAATAGTATTACTCACAGCCAACTTAAGTTTGGCAGTCATGCCTGCAAAATATTTTTGAATAAGGTTTATGCCTGTTTGTTTTTTGCTATTCAGCTAGGACAAGTGCTATCACTTCCTAACTCGTGATTAATTCAGTGTTGCCAAATCCTGTGATTTTTATTGCGAGTATCGTGATACTTGGTGGTTTTTTTTCCCTATAGCTTCCCATTCCTGGAGACATTTAATTAGGTGAGAATCTCAGTTTTCATTTTTATATAAGTAAGCTTCTACTCCTCAAGCTGTGATGAAATTTGAAAATATGACCCAGGGGCATCCTAAAGACAGCCACAAACCCCAGAAAAAATACAAATGAATCTAACTTTTTTCCTTTTTCTTTTTTGTCTCGTGATCTTCAGAGAGTTCCTCAAACATCTGATTCCTGATTTATGACTTTTGAATATTTAGGGATGGGGCTACCCTTAACGAATTTTCCCCTTTCCCTCCCTAAATTTAAAACACTGACACATTTTCTTCAAAGGGGAAGGACTGATCATTGTGGAGCTGCAGTGAGGCCACACGGACAATGTTCAAAGCACTCCCTCGCCACCTGTACTCTTAGCTCAACCTCACTGTGATCTGAACGCATTTTTTACTTCATGTTATTTTGCTCAAAGGTCAAATTCTTTGGTTCCCAGGCGCAATGAAACCCATTACACACTGTGCTATTACAAGGCGACCTTCCCTACGGCCTGAAATAGGAGACACGTTGCCTTCTCAGGATAACCTGCCATGAACAGTAAAAAGTGAAGCTTTGCATGACGAACCTCGTATGATGTGTGCGAACGTGCAGACGTTCATAAGAATTTTTTTCAGTTACAGGAACAGAGGAGATCATCAGGCTTTTCACAGATGAATATTCCTTGAATATTCCCGTCCTAGATACTCCCCTCTCATCCCACATTTTACTCAGTCATGCATGAACCAGTCGTGGTTTCTGTGAATGTACTTGCTGTTTATAAGTTTCCAATAGGAAGAGTGTGTATACTGCTAGAGTAAATAACTTACAGTTGATGGGTTGTTCGAACTGTTTGATTAGGGTTTTTCAGAGCTGGCTGAAAAGCAGGATTTCCAGTTTCTGAGGATTTTTTATTTTTTATAAATTTGACATTGGTCCAATTGGCCTGAATTTTTTTTTAAAATTTCCTATGAACTGAAGAAATGTGCTCTGGAGATATTGGCAAGGGATGTCTCATGCAGCAGTCAAACTGAGGAGATAGTTGGTCTGATTTTTCAGCCTCTTTCCCCCCAAAATGGTTTGCTGCTCTGTTTCCCTGCTGCCAAGCTATAATGCCACTGTCCCTGTAAAACAGCCCAGGCTCGCTCGGGCCTTCGCAGTCCTGCTCTTCCTGTTCGTCCTGCATCTTCTTGCCCCTTGCTACTGCATCTCAGCTGGAGGGCATGAGGGGAACCATCTAGAAACAAAAAATTCACTGCATGGCCCCTCCACAACTGGTGGCCACCCAGGGAAGAGGGCAGCACCCAAGCAGGAGAGGGAAACAGCTCCTACCCTAGCCTGCAAGAAGACATTTTTAGCCGGGGATGAGGCTTTTCTTTCCCCACTGGGCACATTCTAAGAAAATTGATGATGAAATGGATGATTGCTACTGCTTCTGCTGTTTATACCTAATCTGAAGGAAAGACTCCGATCTATTGGGTTTTGGATTAAGCCTTTTGCTAGTAGGGCAGAATTAAAATGGATAATTGAGACAAGAAAGTGATTTTGTCATGGAGCACAAAGTTGAAAAGTGGTCTGGCTAAACTAAACATGAAGAGCAAATACATTTATTGCCCTGACCTGCATCTCTGCTTTGACCTGTGTGACATTTTCTGCCTCCAGACTCTCCCTTAAACTTGTGAGAAGTTTTGATCCTGATCTGGCTGTCGCAGCTGAAATGGGAAGGGAAAAAAAATTGCGAGCAAAGGCAGCATAAAATAGACTATAGTGGAAGGAAATTAAAGATAAGGAAAGCTATGAGAGACTCACTGTTGAAATGTGCATTTCACTGACAGGGCACTCGCAACAAGGAATGATGAAAAGGAGGAGGGGACATATCCTGTGCGTATGGGAAGTCGACGAGCTTTCTTTTAAGCACAGGAAAAAGCACTGTACATGACAGAAGGAGCCCTGTCCCCTGCTAAACTGCCCCAAAACATAGATGGTCTCATCTTGCATGGCTTTGCCTGAGACCTTTTCCCTGCCAGCCAGCCAGCGTGCATGGCAGGGCTGTGTGACGACAGAGGGGCGCCCATTCCCTCTTACCATGGTGTTAGCTTGTAACAACCACCTGCGTGCTGACATAGGCATGCCTGCATCCTCACTTGATGAGTCAGGAAATCCTCCCCCTTCCACTGTGCATAAGTTAAAAAAAGTGCTGATTTAATGTCTTTTTGGATTTGACTGGAGTATTTGGGAGGTTTCTTTCCAGTCAAAACAAAACAAAACAAAAAACCCAAACCACATTGCCAGATGCTACACTGCTAGTATATCATAAAACAAAGAAAGCAGTAATTTTGCCACAGATACATATGGTGCAGGGCTGATGGAGTCAGGCTGAGGAATCAGAGGCTTCAAAGAGGCCAGGAAATAGGCTATGCAATAAGCCTATTTTTCAATATGATTAGAGGCAGTTAAAAATGTGAATTTGTATCACAAAAAAAGTTCTGGGGTTCGGTTCCTGATCAGGGATAAAAAGTAATTTTTAAATGGGGAATGTTGGCTTGATCTTCTGTGTCCCATGCATCTACCGCAGTGACTCATGGAAGCTGCGGTTCTCGTGATCTGCTCTCCTCCAGGGCTGGCGCTCCCCATTCAGATGACTCTTTCCATCATGAGCTGCAGGAGTCCAAATAAAAAGAATACTGTGGTGCACTGTGGAAAATGTGCTCAAGCCGAAGAGCCAAAGAGGAAGGAGAAGGGGGGCTCACAGCACTTGAATTACTGCTCCCATGAGACAATAGGACTAAGAAGATGACTGGAAAATGAGGCTGAAAAGAGACACTATGATTTTTGTTACAACCGCTTTTCATGATTCGGGTTAGCACATCCTGGAGCTAAAAATTTTACTTTTTGTGACGGGAAATCAAAAACTTCTGAGAAAATCAAAACTTTCTCATGGAAAGCGTATTTGGCAGAATTCACGTTTTCTTTTAGCAAAAGCAGTAACGCTTCAATGGGCTTTCTGATCCGTTCTGCTTCCCATATTTAGCCTGGTTTCAAGTTGGACTGAGCATGGGATGCAGTTACTACGTCCACAATTACACTTCTGTAGGTGCCTAATTAACCAGTCCGATCAGCTGTCACCAGGCTTCTATCTGCAAATGTGCTTGCAGTTCTTTTTGAAAATGCTGCTTTAAAAGTACTAGCTCCCAAGAGACTGGAACGGTAAGAATAGAACGATATTTTGAGTGATGACATATGGTGTCCCTTCTCTTCCCTCTAGCTGGAGTTCTGAGCCCTCATACTTGGCAGCCTGATGCATCAAACCAGAAGAGGTCTAGTGGAACAGATTTTCTAGAATTTCAGGCTTTTGTGCGCAAGCTCCCATGCTGAAACATATAACTTGAGTGTTCAGTAGTCACAACAAAGCTCATTCTGTAGTTGCATAACTTCTAGAGTGAGACATATGCACAGTGTGTAAAAATGTGTCCCTTTATGAGTTCCTGGTCTAGTGGACTCATAAAAATAATTAATAGGGCATCCACCATGCTGTACTTCTCTGCTTGGTCTGCGAGACGTGCCAGCTCTTGCAGTTTTGTCAAGCTGGGTGGGATCTAGGGATTTTCCATAAGCCTCAGCTCAGAAACTTCATAGGAGTCTCCAATCTCATTTTGAGAAAAAACACACCTGACCCTTATAGAGGTATTCTTGAAAGTGTTTCAGGTGAACTTGAAGATTCAGAGTATTTGAAGTATTTCCCTCTCTCTTCCCTGTGGGCAGTAGCAGAAAGGGTGAGTAGGGCCTTTCTGCAACAGGTTGCATAGAGTCCACTGACTGCAGCATCCTATGCCCTTTCCTCTCTGTAAATGGAACTCCCCTTCTATATGGCTCCTTCTATCATAAGTGGCATCAGTTCAACCAGCTAGGAGAATGGTGTGCTGCGGAAAATGGAGTACTGCTACAGAACCAAGTGTTTTTATGGGGAAAAAAGGCAATCTATTAAGTATCCTGCTTAGCCACAGAAAGCAACGTACAACCTTGCCCTTGCTAACGGCATACAGGGAGTAATTCCCTGTATCATCATGTTGGCCTTTTTCTTTTGAAATTTATTGTGTTGGTTGTACACAGTATCTTCTCTTTCCTGGGAAATAGCATTTTAAATATAAATCACATTAAAGAGCAGAACAGCATTGGACAGGCAAGATCATTTTGTTCTTCTGAAAGCAGGAGAGGTCTGCTGTGTGCTGCCCTGTAACGTCTCTGACACACAGTAAGCGTCCCACCAGCAGTTGTGGGATGCTACTAAACCTACCTATTTTTACAGTTATTCTGTTGTCCTCCACATCTAATGATATATTTTCACATTTGACACAGTCCCAGATCTTCTTCAAGAGCTATATAAAATTCCAAGGAGAAAGTGCCCGCAGTGTAAAATTAGAAACAGGAAATGACCAATTCAATCTTTTGGCTTTTGACCAAGAGCTCAACTTTCCCAGTGACCAGAGAAGGCAGAAAATTTGCATTGACTGCTCTGAGAGACTAGGAACACAGGCTGAAATGGCAGTTTGCTCATTTTATAGATATATGAATTACTTAATCAGTGTAAATTAATAGTAGCATCTTAATATTTTTTCTCTGCTGCACTGAGTAACAATGGAGACCAGAATCCTATGGATGACAGGCAAAACAAAAGAAATGTGCAAATAAGAGGGAGACACTTGAAGTGTTTTATAGAAGACAGTGGGTTTTGTCCTTCTAAAGGAAAGAAGAGTGGCTTTTAGAGTTGTGAGTTTGGAGGTTAGTTTTCTGTTCTTTACACTGAAACTGTCTTATTTGGACCACAAAACTCCTCAGGAAACAGTGAAATCCTACTACAAAAATAAAGGTGGTAGAAACTGAAGGGCAGAGAGGAAAGGAACATATTTTCTAGATTTTTAGTCACTCATTTATATGAAATAAACTTGGAAAAGGTAGCTTGCTTAGCATTTCCATCTCTTTGGTTCACAGTAAACATCCTCAAGCTCTCCATAATTCTTTCAGATAAAGTAGAACACATCCAAGTTAACTATGCAGATATTTCTAATGTGGAAAAATTTCAAGAGCTCAGTGCAGGTAAGAGGCATCAGAAAGCTGAACTGGGAAGATACACAGATTTGCAGTTCAGGAGATATGGGAGGGGAGAGGCAGATGGCTTGGAAGGAGGCATGTGAGACCACAAACACTTCCTATGCTTGATCCAGTACCAGAAGGGAAGTGTTCCTGATCTCTTTTTTGTCACGTTACCAGATTTCTCAGCTGTAGGGTGGAAAAAACTTCTGAGTGACTGAGAGCAGTCTTTGGGAGTCACTAGTATTGGGTAGCCTAAGAATATTGAACAACATTCGTGTATTTTTCATGTTCAGGAGTGATTTCATCTGGCTCTTCCTTAGTTTGTTAAGCCATTCAGTGTTTTCTCTGCTGAGTTGCTTTTATTATTTTATCCAGCCATTTGTTTCATGTTGCAGAGATATAAGGTACCACTGAGGAAAGGAAAGTATGAAAAAGTTACCTAACCCTTTCAAAAATAGCTCTGTTTTATCAGACTTCTGATTTAGAACTGGAGGTTTAATGAGGTGTGAATATGCTGGTTCTGGAAGGGACCTAGAGCCCCCATATTTTGGTGGCAAATAGTAAAGGCCAGGGCCCTGGGCTTATTTGTTACGTGGGGTCTGCTGCCTTTATGCACACAATCACGCACATCATCAGGAAGAAAACAGAGCCATGACTAAATCAGCAAAATTAACTACGTGACCAGCAGCAAAACTCACAGAGGTTCCCCTTGCCCTTCCCCTGTTACGTGAGTTTCCATGTTTTGGGGAGGAAAGGAAAAAGAATAGCTAATTACCTTGAATGATTTGTTTTACAGCAGAGAATAGAAATTAAGTCTGTATGTGAGTTTGGCACTGGGAGAACAGAGGATGCAAAGGTGGCTGAAAAGCAACTCTGGATTTAGGCTTATTTTGATTCAAAACCTGTGAGGAGTGGATAGTGTCATTTGTGTCATTGTTTTCGTTTGTAGGGAAAAAATAGGTTAGGCCCAGGGTGGTCTCTGAGTTGTTCTACGCTGAGAGCCTGGAGGGCTCCACAGGAACAGGGCTTACCCTTGATACCTCCATCCTGTCACCCACAGCTGCTCTTTTGCACCACTCTGCTCCCTTTTCTGGAGGGAAAGGGAAACTGCTGGAGACCCTCAAGGGTCGTTGGACCTTTTTCCTTCTGTTTGGAGAATAGGGGGTTAAAGACATTGGACTGCTTTTCTCATTCTTTCCCCAGTCCCAAAGAGAGAGAAGCAGATGGGGGTCTTCACCCTTCCTCCAACACAAGGTGGAAGCTGGGAGCACAACTTGTGCCTCTGGCTTGCTGGTGAGCACAGCTCACAGTGCTTAGAGGAGGTTTCTCTTGTTATCCAAGCAGAGAGTGCTGGGGGCAAGGGGAGCCCAGCTATGGCTCCCACTGGGTCGTGGTCCTGGCTCCGGTGCTAGCTGAGCACCGCTGGAGGAGTGCTGCGCAGGGACCAGTCTGCATGGGGCCAGGTAGGGACGCAGGTAACCCAGCCACCAACTTAACTGCTGTTCATGTACTTCAATTGACATATCTGACAGTCCTGAAAAGTACAGAAACAGCCTCAGTTCCAAGCTGTCCCTTTTTGTGTCAGGTAATTTAATTTCTTCCTGGAGGGACCAATGTTCAGATGATGAAAAGCCTTTGTCTTTGTATGGGGCTGTGTGAAATGGCAGCAGATGAAATCTCCCAGAATCAAAGAAAACATGACCACCAACTAGGTCCAAGTTACCATCCTTTGGATTTCCATGCAGACTGCAGCTGTCCTGCTGGTGCCCTTGCCAAAATCAAAGCCCTCCACTCTGACAGCCAGTTAGCGGGACTACAGCTGCCTCTTGGAGAGGAGTGAAACAAGCTGGCACGAGTTATTTTGCATTCTCTCAATGGAAAGTTACGTTTTCCTTCTATGACTGCATCCACTTGGGATACTAAAATAACTTTTCAGTGCCTAATTAAGCTTCCACTTCCTTATTGGGAATAGATGATGGTACAGAAAGATTGCGATCTGCCCAATGCAAATAAGTGGGTAGTCAAGGGATATGAACCATGAATCCCTGACTCCAGGGTCCACACAGGCTAATACCAGACAACCCCAATTTGCCTGGATGTTGGGACAGACACCTGTAGTGGACTGACATTTATTCAGGGATTGAGGCACCAACCTAAGGAAAGCTAACTGAAATGCTTTAAATCTTTTTGTCAGTAGTAGTTTTCTAAAAAAAAAATTTTTTTGCATGTTCCCCACAATTGTTTCTATAAATTCTCTCCCAGATTTTAATCAAACAAGTAATTTTAAAATTTTTCTTTCCTTTTCCTTTTGATGCAGTCACCTGCAGGAAAAGCACGGCAGTATTCCAGAAAAAAAGAGTTCCTTTCCAGAAGCCGTGGGCAAAAATTCTGCAAAGTCTGTAGCGATTGT
The DNA here is from genome assembly GCF_963921805.1 of Phalacrocorax carbo. Lineage (NCBI taxonomy): Eukaryota > Metazoa > Chordata > Aves > Suliformes > Phalacrocoracidae > Phalacrocorax > Phalacrocorax carbo. The sequence goes on from NC_087514.1 coordinate 110,659,537, forward strand.
ATGGTTCTAGTCAATGTACAGGAGCTGACAACAAAGTTCAGCCCTGTATTCTGAATTGACACTTCTACTCTGATGACTCAAGCAGTTTAAAATAGTCATTCCCTCCTCCAGCTAACCCTCCTCAATTCCATTCCACTGCTGTCTTTATTTGCTGTTTTCAGAAACCATGCGATATCTTCGTTTTAATTGACCAGACCAATCATTGCCTGCAACAGAATTCGTAATGGAGAACTTCTCTCTGGTTTTGCCTATGAATAGGTTGAAAAGAGACTAGATATATAATCTGGGATTTGCTGTTGGTCACCGTAAGCTCTGTGTTGTTATTCATAATACATACAATGGTTACACTCATACTTGTTCTATGAGTATATGAATATATGCAGCACTCCAAGTGTAATCTCCAAAAAGTTAATTTTTCAGGCATATTTATCTATCTGTAGAAAAGCTGCTGTGTGTAACTTTTTTGCCATATACTTGGCTTTTACAGAAATGTTTCTTCACTGAAGTTTATGGGGTTAATCTTGATATGTATCAGGATTTGTCAGGATACCCTAGTTTAAGTGGCTCTGAAACTGATTTTTGAATTTTTACTGATTTTGTGGAGCTAACCAGGTGATCACACAGTTGTATCGAGGCTACAAGTAACTTCTTAAATTGTGACCATCATGAGACTCCTGAACTGAACCTTGGGGGAAGGTTAATTTTAGAGGTGTGGAACTGGTTACATTTATGGGTAGAAAAGATAAGCATGGGGATATGTGACCTTGCAAAGGCAGCATTTAAGTTAAATAAAATCACTCAAACCAGGCCTTCCCTCTCAAGGAATTTCATCTTACCTCGCTCTTTAAAAAAAATCCCCAAAACAAACAAACAAAAATTCAAAGCTATGCTAACAGAGGCCCAAAATAGAAATGCATTGCAGGCTGCTAATTCACGAAAATAGGTTTGTTGTTCGTGGTGTGGTGTGGTTTGGTTTGGTTTTTTAATTTTAGCGTTTTAAATCTTGTCCATCCTTTGTACCAAATGCACAAAATAAAATTAAATATGGAGTGGGGTATCTGTTCTGGATACTGATGGAATTACTCTGTGTTTGAGTGAGCCTAATTTCTTACTGACTTAAGAAATGTGTATACTTTTCTAAAGATGAACTGCAAATCAAATAGCAAGGAAGTCGAATCACTTTGCTGAATAAGATTTTTATTTCTCCTAAGTGGTTTCCTTGAGTTGGGTATCAGTTTGGAGGAGAAATTTTCATCTTGCCAGGAGATGTTTCCAGTGTATTACATCAGACAGGAATTTAGGTGGCAATAAAATGAAATGTTATTAATAAGTCCTGTATTTCCTTTCTACTGCTATTACTTGGTAACAAATCGGTATTGAATACACTCTACTTGTATTTAAAGGACTGATTGCCTGCTGATTAGGATATAGGGCTAAAAGCTAGGAAATCAGGCATGATATTCTGGGTTCAGTGGTTTTGTCAGAAAGCTGTTGGTGGCTTTTAGGATTTACACCCCGGGATTTAATTGCCTGACCCCATGTGTCTGGACTTTGTGGAAGCTGGGAGAGAATCTGGAGCTGTGGCACCTACTTCTGATACCAGCAATAGATTCCAAAGGGAAGTGAAGCATCTTAAATTTTCCCCCTTTCTGTGGATCAAGCACAGGCTGACATGGAAGGACCTATGTCAGGTTAGAATTTACTGCCCTGCAGCCTTTTCTAGAGTGCAACATATGTATTGTTCCCTCCAAAAATGGAAGCAAAATTGCTTTTTTTAAAAAAAAAAAGTGTTTGTTTTAAATAGAGCAGGAGCTTCAGCTGGTCCCATGCTCCCACCCTTTCATCCAGACCACTAGCAGTTGGGTCTCTTACCAAAAGCTTCCCACCACAAACGTCTCCCACTTTCCAGGAAATCACCTAACTGCCTGGCTGTCTCTGCCAGGAAGGGTACCCTCCAGCCCTCCTGCCAGATATCCAGCTGGGCGGGACTGGGTTCAAATCCACAGGGAAGGAGAGGGAGAAGGGGAAAATAAGGAAGAAGAGCGAGTAGGATTCTACAGCTTAGCAGGTAGGACATGCCTCTGAGGAGACGGGTGACTGATCCATTGTAGTGAAATTCCTGAGGAATGCATCGGGTTTGGGTTATGTACTCAAATCCTACTTTTCTATTCTGACTAATAGGCTGATGTATAAAGAGCAGGCATTGCCTTTGGCTGTGCTTTTGACTGTTGGAAGTGCTGTAGGTTTGCTCTGACTGCACCTGTGGGATGGAGCTTTGCATGGGAAATCAGAATAATAATGCCTAGGAAAAGGGTGCTGATGGGGCTGGGAGGCACACCACTCTGGAGCTAGCCCCAGGTGTTGCCAGAGGTGGCAGGCGCCTAAGAAAACTCTATTGGCAGAAATATCATCATCCACAGGCTTGGGGAACCTGTGGTCTAGGATTGGGCTTGGAGACTCAACTTACTGTCTCTGGTTACATTAACTCAGTGCGGGTGCTTAGTTTCATCTGTGGATCTGGCCTTAACCTGTGTATCTGTAAAATCTGGAAACTGCTATGCCTAAAATGTGAGGATAGATAAATATGGTTTAAGCCAGACCTTCATTAAGTTAATATAAAGATACTTGTGAGTTTGCACAGGCCTTGGAGCAGCTCGTGTAAATAATTGCAAAAGCCCTCCATGATCCTTCCAATGAAATGTGCTAGATACTCATGATGAGTATCTAAAATACTTATTCTAATAAAAAATCCATTCTAAATTTTGATGGGTATCCCATTTTACTAGTGGTAAGAAAATACTTGAACGACCTTAATTAAAATAGCATGAGAAACATAGAACAATAATTCTTGTCTGCATTTGGAATTGTGGCCATGGCTACAGCATCTACCAAATATGTATGCATTTATGTGAACTCAAGTGGCGTTATTACAGAAGCAGTCACTTTCTTCAGTATAGTACCCAGTTGCTACTGCTGCTTAGTGAACCCAGTGCTACGTCAGCCTCCAGGACAGCTGCGCTCTGGTGTCAGCTCTGACATGGGGTTGCTGAATAGTCTCAGTCCTGTCACTTCTCCTTTCCTGTCCAACCTTCTGTGAAATGAAATTGTATTTAATATTTTCTTTGAAGTGCTTTTCCAGGGCTCTCTGTAAGAGCAAATGCTTTGCCTTGTTTGCAAGAGAAGCTTTCCAAGTCCAGGCACTGCAGGAAGCCTTGGGGTGTGTTAGAAATACAGTGCAATGTAGCCCCGGTCCAACAGAGCATGGGGGTGCGGGTACAGCCCTGACTCCCGTGAGTGGCATCACTGATTCAGTGCATCATGTTTCACTGCTGCTAGAGACCTGTCTTCACCTAGGGCCTCAAACAGCAGAAATAAGAGGAGGCATCTGCTCATATCAAAAAGGAGGAGAGAGTAACTTTTCACTAGTGAGTCCTGTTCCAAGGCATTTCACAAACCCATGCAAAGACCCCATGCAAAGGGTCTCTGTGGTCTGGGTAGCTCAAAGGTAGGGACAGTCAGAAAGTGGAGTAGAGTTAGTCTGGAAGAAAAATCAGGAAAATGTAGGACTCGTAACAACAGCTTGTTCTCTTTCTTTCGGCTGCTTTCATGGGGTATACTTAGACATTATCTTCAATTTTTGTATGCATCAGTACCTGCAGAGGCTGAATAAAATCTTTTTGGGTGCAACGGTGACTGGGGAGGAAAGGGTTACATCAGGTTGAAAAAAAATATAATATTTCTTCTTATTGTACCCTGCTGTATCAAAAATATCTTTGAATTCTTCTGGTTTCTTATTGTCTGTTTAGATCATACACAGTACCCATTATATGTTCTAACCAGTCTTAATTCTTTGCAAATGTTAGCCCTAAAACTGCTTGTATTTCCAGTCCCACTGTCATAAAAGTAATTGACTTCATAGGGTTATTATGCATTTGCCTAATTATTGATATTTCTCTCCACCGTATGATGCTAATTTAACTTTTACTTTTTCCATCTTGGATTTATTCCTGATTTTCTTGTATACTACTTTTTTTTTTTTTTTTTGTCCTGGAAGTATGTTGGCTTAGGCTCCAAGTATCAAATTTAACTGTGACAGGGTTGCTATTCAATTCCAAAGTTATTTTCCATTCTTTATTTTCTTCAGTATTGACATGGGACACAGTTCCAATAAACAGTTCGTATAGCATAGTATCTCTGACTACATATGCATTTCTGCAAGCTGGGTTTTGGTTTTTTCCCATCTCTGCATATATTCCCATATGCAGAAATTGTATTTGTTGGTATTTAGTAATATATCTCCCATAAACCAAATTTTGCCCGAGTTTATTGCTCACTGGTTTCACAATTGTTCTTTATTAAAAAAAAAAACCTCCTAGTTTTTTAAATAACATTCTGTGCACCTCACGTTCAGTTAGTTTTACTATGTGACCTTGCATAATGAAACCTCTCCAGTACCTCAGATAAATAGCAATGTGCAACTGCTCAACTTCCAGAAGGGCGTTGGGAGATTTAGTGCACTAGCTTGGGATATGCAAACAGCCCTGCTTAGCTCAAAGATAAGATGGCCCAACTAATTCAAAGATAAGAAAGTACAAAAGGGAGGTTCTTCCTAGGAACGCAGCATTGTGAATTAAACAGTGCATCTTGGGTTTTGTTTTTAAATCTGCTACCTAGAAAATTTCACTTGGAGAAAATTAGTGGGCTTTTTTTGTCTGCTTGCTGAAATACATGTGAACATTATAGTCATCTGAACATTCGTACTTGACAGGCTTCGTAGCCTTTGTTAAGGTTTACACTGGCTCTAAAATGAATGTATTCAGGAGCTTGTGACTTCTGTGTTGTCTCACAGAGTTAAATTTTAATATTGTGCATTTAAATTTTGTATTTTGAAGGTGTAAGCAGGACTTAACTGATGCAAGAGCCCTGTGTTGGACCTCTGCACAGGGACTGGGCAGAGAGTAGTAACAGCTGAAGCTAGAGTCAAGAATATCTTCTGAATGATGTCACCACCTCAGTGAATATGATCACTTATCTCATTTACTTGCTGTTTTTGAGCAAGGGGAAAAGTCCCTAGTAAAAATACAAGTCTGTTCATGAACAATTCATAAATACAGAAGGGAGATGATATCTTATTAAATAAGTGACACCAAATAATTTGCTCCATCCAGAGTTTTCCAGCAACATGGTTAACTCAGTCGAATTGCATTTCCTGACATTTAATGAGTAATTTCTGGTATATACATTTAACCAGGAAAAACAGGAAATTCACCTCTATGGAGAAAGCCAACAAGACCTGTGTGTAGTGACAAAGTTAAAACTGCAGTAGGAACTTCAACATATTAATTTCCTGGTTTCTTGTTATATTAATTATGCATCCTTTGCCTGCCATTAATTGAAGCCCAAGGCTTTCACAACAGGTGTGTGAAGTTAGGCTTATGTCCTTGTCAGACAGACACTCAATTAAATAGTCTGATTTTTCAGAAATACTTGCTATACTTCATCTCCCTTTTGCTGAAAAGTTGCATTTTCAAATATCACATCATAGGTATTGAATTTAATTTCCCAAATGGCAGCTTGTTTTAAACATTGGGATAGGAAAAAAAACCAAACCAACCCACAGTTAGTTGAGGTAATTATGTGAGAACAGAATGTGTGGCTTTTCTTCGGTTCACTAATGCCTCTGTGGCCAACCTGGTAGCAGAGCTTGTCTTTATGCATGGCTACCATTGCATGCTTTGGAGATGGGGGCAACAATAAGGGCAACAATAAAGGAACTTCTTCCCTTGCTAGTTTTTTTTATATAACAGATCACAGGCAGCAATGAGTGTGTACCGTGTAGCATACGGGCTACAGCCTCTCCAAAATTAGGTTTGGTTATTGGTTTTGATTTTAGAGTACAACATTGTGAAAATATTTTTTATCCACCTGGTCCCTGGGCTTCATGTCAATGAGCTACATCTGGGACATCAGAGAGTTCACCACCAAATCCCCACAAAACACCTCCCAGATTGTTTTCTATGGGGGTTCTTTGCACGTAGGAGCTTTGTGAGCTGTAAAATCAGGGGTCCACAACAGGAAGAATGATTTGTGACTTCTAATGTACAACTACAAAGGACTTTCATTTACGTGAAGGGCTGGTGTTACCTGCTAGTGTTGCTGCTGCATCAAAGGCCAGAATATTACCAGGCAGACAACGAGGAAGCTGTACCCATGAATGCCTCTGTGAAATAGAGAGAAGAGGTCAAAAAATGCATCCTCAGCCCTCAATAGCTATAAATAAGTGCTCTGATTTGCTGATAGCATTCACAAGGCAAATATTTGGTACTGGCTGCAGCACAGCTTGCTTGGTAGGGTACGACGGATTTAGTGCTGTCAGGAAATGGTACAAACATCAAGAGGTTTAAGAAAAACGAGGGCTGTAATAAACAAAATTATTAAACTAAGTGGTACAAGTTCAAACGGATCTCCGTAGTTCCTGTTTCAGGGTGGAACTGGAGAGATTTTTAAGCATAGGAAGAATGAAGTCCTCAAACAGCCTCTTGATGCAGGTATTGGGGCAAGGAAGCAAAGTTATCTTCCCACCAGTCTTGATAAACTTGTGGTAGGAATTATTTAACAGAGTTGAGTGATCCTGGTTTTTTTTTAATGTGTTGCTATCCCTCAAAAGATGATGAAATGAAGTTTGGGTACTCCCTGATTGTTAAGTTGTCAATCGTATTGATATTGTAAGAGTTGCCTTGGTTGGTCTTACCAAGAGCCAAAAAAATACATTTCTCTCCTTAAAGCATAACTTGTGAAGCTTCTTCGCATTCCTCTGAGAAATGGCCAAAGGCTGTGGTAGGAAAGTGCAAGTCACTCCTGGTGATGCTGGGAAACCTCGCAGGTTCCTGACTGCACAACTCACCCCGTTGGGTGGAGACGGTCAGTTTAGCAGTTGTATGGCCAAATCACATGGAGAGGAGCTGCTGAGATGTTTTGGCCTTCCTTGTTAGTATGGGACACTGTTTCTTTTGTTTGTCCAGGCACTTTCACTCCACAGATCCCCTGCTTCTGCAGGGAGGCTGCACATGGGTGGTTTTGCCCTATAGGTGTTGGGGACACCTTTGTGAATTACGGTGTGCATAAAAGGAGACTTCTGTATCCTTGTGGGTAGTTACATGGTTGCTTGTGATTTCAGGAGACTGAATGTGATGATCCACCTGTCCTCTGCCCATCACATACATACGTCTAGATTAGAAAAGCATTCGTACCTTTTCAACAAGTCAAAGAATGGGGTGAAGATTTTCCTTGAATAACTACAAAAAATCTCACCATTGTTTCTCTTTTTAAAAAAGTCAGTCCACCATGGTTTTGCCAAATTAAATTAAAGCATTGTATAATTTTTTTAAAGTTAGAGGGCAGATATTCTAGAACTAATAAAATGAGATTTGGTAAAAGAAAGATGATAAGTGGTTTATAACTATAAAGAAAACCCAGACATTTCTTCTGTAGAAAATGAGTACATTATGCACCTGGAATGGAAAAAGTGTGTATCTTTACACAAACTAATGTAGTAGATTTAAGTCATCCACACAGGCTTGATTAAACTAGGGTTCCCCAAAGAAACATAATTCTTATATAATAAGAACATATATTCTTATATAATAACTCAGTAAGGAGTTATTGAAAAACACCTGAAAGACAATACAGTTATTGGTCCCAGCCAGAATGGGTTCATGAGGTAAAAGTCCTGCTTAACAAATTTGATTTCTTTCTATGACAAGGTCACCCACCTAATTGACCAAGGGAAGCCAGTCGATGTAATGTTTTTGGATTTCAGTAAAGCTTTCCATACTGCCTCTCACAGTAGCCTCCTGGACAAAATGCCCAGCACACAGCTGGATAAACCTGTAATGCAGTGGGTGAGCAACTGGCTGGTGGGTTGGGCTCAAAGGGTCATAGTAAATGGGGTTGCATCAGGCTGGTGGCCAGTCACTAGCGGGGTTCTGCAGGGATCCGTCTCAGGGCCAGTACTCTTTAATGGCTTCATAAATGACTTGGATGCAGGACTGGAAGGAATACTAATTCAGTTCACTGATGACACAAAATTAGGAGGAGCTGTTGACACTCTCGAGGGCAGAGAGGCCCTGCAGAGGGATCTAGACAAATTACAGAGCTGGGCAATCACCAACCATATGAAGTTTAACAAGGGCAAGTGCTGGATTTTGCACCTGGGGCACAGCAACCCTGGATGTACATACAGACTGGGGAACGAGAGGCTGGAGAGCAGCTCTGCAGAGAGGGACCTGGGGGTTCTGGTCAACGGCAAGTTGAACACGAGCCAACAGTGTGCCCTGGCAGCCAAGAGCACCAGAGGGTGGTGGAACACTGGAACAGCCTCACTGGGGAGGCAGTCATGGCACCAAGCCTGACAATATTAAAGAAGCACTTGGACAACGCCCTCAGACACATGGTGTGAATTTTGTGGTTGTCCTGTGCAGGGACAGGAGTTGGACTCCATGATCCTTGCGGGTCCCTTCCAACTCAGGACATTCTATGATTCTATGATTCTAATTCCATACATTGAGTCGTATAAATGGGATTATTGCTTGTACTGCAATCTTCCATAGTCCTTGGCTGCAAAAACGGCTTATTCGTTCTGGAGTAACACAATTCTTTTAAAAGGATATATAGCTGAAAAAATAGTAGAGCATGAACAACAAGAATGACAGGTTTGAAGGTTAAGAACTAGACAAGTGATTAAAACCAGGAAAGTTTCAGTGTGGAAAACAGAAGTCTGGGAAGGAGACACGAAAATACCTCCTCAAACAGGAATAAATGTGTTGGGAGATTAAGACTCAGTTGTTCATTACCCTCAGGTAACAAGGGTAGAAGACATTAATCAACACTTGATCAGGGATGCTGTAGCAGTAACAAGCCAAATTCGTGCCACTTTCCATGGCTTCAGCAGAGCTGTCCCCAGTGTGCTTACCAGTGAGTTTGGTGCCATGGACTCGAGCAGGGAAAGGGTAGGGAGGTGCAGAGGAGCCAGACCTGGGGATTTTCAGCAGCAGTGAGCAGGGAAATTTGCATATGCCAAATCAGTCAGGTTTAAAATGCTCTCCTAAATTCATCAGTGGTCCCTTCTGTCCCAGGTGACCCCTCTGCTGAGACAAGACTTCTCTTCTAATACATATAAAAAGTGTCCTAAAATGTCATGATGGAGAGGCATGGTTGTCCATAGACAAAGTCTGTGCTGCAAACAGTCCAAGGCAGGGTTATCATTGCATTTTTAGCATTAAGCCCTATGGACCCAAGTTAAATCTTCCAATTGTGTATGCCACAACTGGGTTGAGATGCTCCCTCTTTCCTCCTTCTGTTCCTTTGTTCTCCTTCTCTTCTTTGTTTCAATAAAAGCTACTGCAGCATATGCATATCAAAAACCTGAAAGTTGTCTGGCGCTTCAGATCAAGGAATGGATTCAAATTCACTGCCTTAGGATATGTGTCAAGTCACTGCACTTATCTTGCTCTTATATTACTGACTTTCTTGTTTTCACTGGGGGTAGCTTTCTGCTTTTATTCATGTTCAAACCATGAGCAAGAGAAGCCAGTGGAGGATAGCACCTCCATGCAGAAATTGGGCAGGGCTCCTTCTTTCCTTTGAGCTGCAAGGAGAGGACAAAAGGAGATTGGGAGCCCTGGGAGGTAAGAGTGAAATTGGCCTGAGGCCCGCTTGGTAGCAGTGGTCCATTATTACTATAATTGTTATTATTTCTATTTGCAATTATAAATGAGGGATACTGTAGATTACTTTAAATGACTACTGAAACCGACAATAATATAAGAAGTACAGGCCAGTGTGTGAGGGAGCATGCTGATGCCAATGTTTTCCCAACAGTTAATTTTTCTGCCTAAATTTAAATGCATTATGTGACTAACAGTATTTATTCCTTCAGTCTACAGAATTATATTTTTAGCCTTTTTCTCCATAGTTACTTTGATAAGGCTTCAGAGCCCCTTTGGAAAATCTAACAAAACAGAATAATGTAGGATACATCTAAATTCGGCAGACCTTTAGAAACAGAAAGTAATGCTCTGAAAATCCTTCTACTAACCCAGGAAAACATGTTGGCTAACAAAATATTTAATCAGACATATTGCATACACAGGGGATATGCATGTCTATGTTTACACTGTGATTCAGGTCTGGTTAGAGGCAGTGGGCAGGTAGCTGTTTTTGACATAGTCTGTATTTTTTTAATAGGTCCATATATGTGTGTGTGTGAATATGTAGGCTTTGGAAGATTCCACCTGTATCTGCTTGTAAGTCTAGGAAATTATTTTTTCGGAGTAGGTTTATTTTTAATGTGCTTATGTGTGTAAATTAGTCGGGAGTATTAAAGAGAAAAAAAAAACACAATAAAAATTATGAGGAATTGAGGTTTCATGAGATGTTGTACTACTGCTCTGTCTGTAAAAGGCCACATTCTGGATTTGGAGGCTAAATTGACACAGCACTATGCTGCAGGTATCCCTGCCTGTATGGATACGCCAGAACTAAGGACAGAAGTACTAGCTTTGGGATCTGAAGCCAGGCAGTGAAACCCTGGCTCCACGCTACGGTTGTTTATCCCTGGTGTAGGGGCCCTGTTAGTATCTCTGTGTGTCTGTGTGCTGTGCTGTGGTGGTGGCCCAGCTCATCTGGAGGTGGCCTGAAGGTCTGAGCATAGCACTTCTTCGCGCAGTGCAGATGTGCTCTGGTGGAACAAATGCTGTGGCAGTACCAATGCCAGCTTGGGCTTTAGGGTCACTGCAAGGTCTGTCCTGGAAGCAAGGAGCCAACTTCTCCTTTACTCGAGATGTACAGTGCACACTCGCACAACATCAACACTTTGCATGCTGACTGAAGATCCAGTGAGTTCAAACGTAGACCAGTTAGTAGTCTGGGGTGTAAAATGAAACACATGAAATGAAACCGCACATTCTGGAAAATGAGCAAAGAGTTAAAAGTCTGGAGTTAGAAGTCAGGAGACTTCTGACCCTGCCATGATCTCTCTGTGAGACCTTGCACAACTCCTGTTACTTTTCTGCCTCTGTTTCTCCATTTATAAATCATTTCCTGCTCTGTGTCATGTGAACCAGTTCATGCTTGGGCAGTTTTGAACATTAAACACTCTTAAAAAGGCTAAGCAGTATTATATAATAATGCCTTTTTCCCTGGTGTGATGAAGCCTGCGTCTGTTCTCTGACTTGACGGCAGGAAGGAAGGCTCACTCTGAACAGACCAAAGTACATGAGGGATTGATTAAGAAAAAGAAGTGGGGGAAGGAGGGAGGAGAAAGGAAGTTGATGGGGAGAGGCAAGCAGTGGAGAAATGTCGATTAATTGACACATCTTGATGCAGTGGAAAGCTGAATCTGACTTTCAGTAAGGTAACATGAGGCTCATATACAGCAGGAAATCCTAAAAACAGTTTATTTAAGGAGTTATCCTGAGGTTTGGGTAACAAAGAGGCAGCAGGAGGAAGCAGATCCTAGTACATTGAGGTTCATCAACCATTGACCTAACTAGCTGTTGTTACAAAAATGGACCAGAACTGCTATGTGCAATATGCCCTTTAAAGCAAATGTGCGCAGCCCCTGGCAAGTTCTTAGTTTTACCAGTTCTCACAGCTGAACAACTAGGCACACAAACAGCCACTTGTATGTGCAGGCTGGCTCTAGGAGCTACTTCAGACTCTAACATGCTAAGGCCTTGTGCCATGCACCTTGCCCAGGAGATTTTCTCATGTCAGAAAAGGGGTGAGCTTCTCTTCAGCATATTTTAGAAGAAAATATGGTCTGTGTTAATGTAGGAATTTAAAAAAATCATTTAAATATAATAAAAAGAAGGGCTTTTGAGGCATATTTTCATCCTTTCAATTTAAAACTGTGAGAACATCTGTTCTGAAATATGTGACCAGGACTATCAGTGTAAGCTGTGTATCTCTAGGCTTGGAGAGAGACAGATAGATACACACACATTCATGCACACTTTCTATACCTGAAAATGCAATAGTTTAAGATCTGTGACCGGGGGTGGAAGGGGTTACAACAAGACAGCAACATAGTGTAGGTAGCTGGAGGGCTGTGAATCACTTCGAAGATCAAGGCTGAAAGGTTGAACCTTATGCCATGAAAAAAGGGCAGTCAGTGAAAGTATCTGAAAAGAGTGATTGTATTTAGGGTAGCAGGCAAAAAAGGTATTTTTTCCAATTCTGTTTTACATGGACGTCACCCAGGCAAGAGAGGAGGAAGTTGTGGCTGTGAGGAGAGAAATTGCTGAAGGTCTGGATAGGTGAGCAGACACAGAGAAATCACGTTTTAGTATTATGGAAGGAGTAACACACAACAGCCTTTAGGCTGTATGCAGGTGAAAAAGGGAAGAGCTGGGAGACTTTCACATATTTAAGTGGTGGTTTGCTAAATTTTGGGTTGATGGTGACATGAGAAAGGCAGGAAAGCATGATGGCTCTGGAAGATAAGGAAACTTACTTGGACATTTTATGATTGTTGAAATAAATTAAACTTGAGATTACTTGAGGTAGCCACTGATTTACTATGTCTTGCTTCAGGAAATTACTAACAAGAGGAAATAGCCAGGTCTAAGTAAATACAGCAAATGAAAGCATGAGGAAAAATATGGAACTTCAGGTCTAAATGTAAAGTGTGAGAAGCTATTTTGGGGGAAGAAAGTTTAACCTGACCCTAACCCAAACCATCTGTGCCTGTCTTTACTTTTACTACTCTTATCTCTGATCAGAGAGTGCTATCACAACACTAAAATTTGGGATCTGAATCAAAAGTTCAATTAACGCTGACTTCACATTCTATGTAATCACTTAAATTCCAGGTTTTTTATCTTCACCTGTGTATACATCCTCCCTTCCCCCTCTCCAAACCCAAGCCATGTGTGCATACCTGGCAGATTTCCATCCACAGGATTCAAATAAATTTTGGCTTGTTTTGCTTTCCTTGCTGTTACTAGACACCAGTGAGGTGGAGTTTCTTAAAGGCCATCCCTTGCTGCTCTCCAGCTTCAGGAAAGGAGTGGAAATTATGCATCTTCAGACCAGACTCAGTTGTGACAGTGGTGGCCCAAGTTGGACATAATGACACATGTACACACTGTAGTAGCAAATCAGTTGCTGTAGCTATGAATAAGAAGTTGTCTTTCCATTTTCAGGTCACATTTTGCCATTACAAACTTGTAACAGGGTAGCGTATTTTCCCTACAAAGATACCACCAGCCCCTCAAAAGCTGATGACATGGGAGATTTGGTGGCCCTCTAGACCTCATGGGACTGCAAAGAGACGTATTTTCTAGGTCTGACTCTGTATGGAATATCTGGCTAGGGCAAAAGTCCTTATCTGGGCTTTTTCTGTGCACTTTGGACTAGGGTCTTAAAACTTGTGAACACCCCAACCACCACCCTCAGGGGCCATCTGAGGTTGTGGGTGTACAGAACTCCTTGTCTAATGGTGCCATGCTAAATGAGAAAGGCACTTATTGCAGGAGCGCTGCTGAGGCCAAATAAACTCTTAACCACAACTGTTATACTCTTAGTGTATTGAAGTGCTACAGGCCTTCAGAACGCTTATGGCTCTAGAAAGCTCCTAGTCCCACCTTCCTTCTGGGTGAGTCTGAAGCTTATGAAGCCTTATGGGACCACCTTGCCCTTCTGTCCCATGCTTGTCCCACTGGCTTGGGCATACTGAAAGCAGCAACACAGTCTCTGCCAAGCATTGCTTTCACAAGTGTTGGCCTCCTCCCTAGTCATACTGGCATTTCCTCTGGAAAACCATTTCTCTACAGGATTCAGAAGTGTAATCATTTAAAGCTGATAGCTACAGACTGCTGCCTCAATAGGTTCTCAGTCGTAGTCCTTCACTGGAGTGTCAAGCAACTTTTGTGGGCAGATTTGTTCTCTGGCACATAATTTAATACGTTTATGTTTCTGTTATGTTTGGACATGTGTTCAGTAGAACATGAGGCAGATTTGCCAGTTTAACACAGACATAGCTTGCCCTGTCACTCCACCTTCTGAGGGCATGTCAGCAGGGACATACAGAGAGAGCAATGAAAGGGACCCCAGGTTGCTTTTTATTCCCAGTTCTTGCTGCTGACCCTATTGCATAACTCTATAAAATCACTTTAGATTCCACTGCCACTCTATGCATTTGCCTTCCTCACCCATTGTGCCTATCACACCTTACGTAACGTGTACAACATCCTGCCTTGCAGTGGTTCCTACTACCCCTGCCGGCATCTCCAAGTCCCTGTGACACTACTGCAAATAATAGACCTCTCTATCACTGGTCCTTATAATTGCTAACAGGCTGAGTATGAGCATGTGTGAGAGAAGAGTGTTGCACAACTAGAGTGTTGCATGACCTCTCCCATGCCTTATACCCCAAGGCTTGCATGTGGGGGTACTTATGCTTTCTTCATGTCCACATCTTTTTGGTAGTGCTATCATTGTCTAATGCTAAATAATGGCTATAGGTTGTTTGTAAATGTACTGTTTACTTAAAGGGAGCTTAGAGGAGGGAATAAGAAAGAAGCACATAAAGCCCTAGTGATTTTCAAGTGAAATGAAAAAAATGTAGGCATAACTTGGAAGCCATTCTCTCTTGCCTACGCTACCTTCCTATGTCCTTATCTGCTCCCAAGGCATCAGCTCTCCTCTGTGTTTCATGTCCCTTTCCTGGCACATGCCCTTGTGACAGCCCCATTTAAAGTCAGTCCTTTGGAATTTGACAGAAGGAGAAGAGCTGTAACTCTAAAATGGCTGGCTCTTGCTTACTGCACCTTCATCACTGAAAGGCAAGGAGTGTACTTAAATTGTGGTGTGTTTTCCCTATCTTATTTTGAAGGAGGTAAAACACTCTCTTACTGTGATTTGTTTTGGTAAAGAGTCTTGTTTCATCCTACTCGCTTCTCTGTGCTTGCTTACTTCAGCCAAAATGCCATGTGCTTGGTTTTGGTAAGGTTGAACAACACGTTTGCAAGCAACTTGCAGATAGTGAGATCACCCACAAGTCCCTTCCTGATTAAGGTATCATCATCTCATGTTACTGCCTTGTTTGCCTTCCTTTGCTTTATAAGACAGTGAAGGATTTTAATGTTTATGAAAGATGCTGGTTTACTTAACTTCAGCAAGATGAACTATAGCACAGTCCTTGAAGATGCCCTTGTGTAAGAATGAAAGCCCAGTCTTACAGACGGGGCAACAGTTTGAGAATAAAAGCTCCCTCTAGCCATCACTTGTACCGTTCACCAGCTGTAATAAGAATAGTAGCTTCGAAGTGCAAATTTCTAGCACAGACAGCATAGTGTATTTTGCACATTTGTTCAAGGCTAATCTTTTCCTCATCTCCCTGCTTCTATCTTCCTGGCATGTGGATTGGGTTTAACTGAGCACTTTTTAATGCATCTTTTCAGCCCTTCAGAATGGGGTCCAGCACTGGGAAGCTTTTCATGCCGAAATAGTCTAGCAGCTACAGTAATTGAATGCATGGAGATCAGAACTGTCTGCTTGACTCAAAGTCCAAGGAAATCAATTGGAAGATTTAATTATGTTTATTCAGGCACTCTGACGACGCACTTTTTTTTCACCATCATTTCCCCTTCTGTCAATTCTGTCTGGAACACGGGGTCTGTCCCAGGCCCCACATAACATCAACTGCAATAAATAAGTGGAGAAACTATTCACACTTCACACGTGAGAATGTGCCCTCATTTTACAGCCCATCTATCAAACATAAACATACTTCCAGCTCGGGTATGGATGCAGACTAGGAGGATTTATGATCCCAGCTCCCTGAACACGGTTTTAATAAGTGCTACTACAAATATTGCAATAATATAATACGTTTTAATGTGTTGGAATGCAGTCCTGGGGGGACTGTGGGCATTTAAAAAACCCAGGCCAGATAACTAAAGCCAATGTTTTAATAAAGCAGCTAAAACCCCTCAGACCAAGAGCATCTAACAGTACTGAACTCAGCATTCATACAGGAACGGTTTGTTGATTTAGGGTTCTAGAGGAGCTGTTCACAGGTGGACAGATTTGTACAGAGGTTGAAGCTGTTCCAGCCACATGCAAGCTGAAGGGATACGAAAGTTTTGGCAGATATAATGTGGGTGTCCTTTATCGTTTGCTATATTTGGGTATAAAGTTCTGTTGACTTCTGTTGCTATAAAGAGATGCTGTTTGTTGGTTTTTTAAAAATCAACTTGTGAAATAGAGAACACAAATGTGAGGATTAGCAAAGACTATTTTTAGGACTTGTGAAGGAAGAGCTCCTAAGACTTAATGAGCTACCATGGGTCCTACAGCTAAGCACCACTCACTAACCAGCGTGCTGCTGTGGGGCTTGAAATTGCTGTTGGCCAAGCCTGCCGTGCAGCTGGCAGTAGTGCTGCCTTATCTATGTGGCACTGAGCGAAAGCTTGCTGTACGGGGTTTATGTGGCAAGGTTTTGGTAACAGGGGGCACTGCAGGGGTGGCTTCTGTGAGAAGATGCTGGAAGCTGCCCCCATGTTGGACAAAGCTAGTTCCAGCCGGCTCCAATACAGACCTGCTGCTATCCCACCAGCAACATTGTTAGTGCCTCTATACGAAAACATATTGAAGAAAGGATAAAAAGATCTGCACAACAGCAGCTGGAAGAGAGGAGTGAGAATATGTGAGAGAGAAAACTCTGCAGACACCAGGGTCAGTGAAGAAGGAGGGGGAGGAGGTGCTCCAGGCGCTGGAGCAGAGATTCCCCTGCAGCCTGTGGTGAAGACCACAGTAAGACAGACTGTCCTCCTGCAGCCCATGGAGGTTAATGGTGGAGCAGATATCCACCTGCAGCCCGGAGCACCGGAACACGTGGGTGTGCCCTGAAGGAAGTTATGACCCCATGGAAACCCTGTGCTGGAGCAGGCTCCTGGCAGGGACTACAGCCCCATGGAGAGGATCCCTTGCTGGAGCAGGTTTTCTAGAAGAGCATGTAGCCCCATGAGGGACCCACACTAGAGCAGTCTGTTCCTGAAGGACTGCACCCCATGGAAAGGACCCATGTTGGAGCAGCTCTTCAAGAACTGCAGCCCGTGGGAAGGACATATATTTGAGAAGTTCATGGAGGACTGTCTCCTGTGGGAGGTAACCTACGCTGGAGTAGGGGAAGAGCATGAGGAGGAAGGAGCAGCAGAGACAATGTGTAATGAGCTGACCACAACCCCCATTCCCTGTCCCCCTATGCTGCATGGGGAGGTAAGGGGAGGAGGTAGAGAGGTCGAGAGTTACGCTGATCCCAGGAAGAAGGGAGGGGTGGTGGGAAGGTATTTTTAGATATGTTCTTATTTCTTATTATCCTACTCTGATTTGATTGGCAAAAATTAAATTAATTTCCCCAAGTCAAGTCTGTTTTGCCTGTGATGGCAATTGCTGAGTTATTTCCCTGTCCTTATCTCAACCCATGAGCCTTTCATTTTATTTTCTTCCCCTGTTCTGTTGAGGAGGGGGAGTGATAGAGTGGCTTGGTGGGCATCTGGCAGCCAGCTAAGGTCAACCCACCATAACACACTTCAGCCATGGGGTAAAACTGTCACAGGTCATTTGTGACTTTAACCTTTCTGAGAGTTATTTGCCACCTCATTTTGTGGGGACACATTCAGATCTTATCTTAAACCATGGAAATGTCTTTTTCCTTTAAGATTTAGCATTTTGGGTACTGAAAGAGTAAGAAAGGTACGATTCTTGTCATTTTATACATTGGTGCCAAAATTCATTTGTGCATTCAGACTATGTAAATAAAGGGATTTATACAATATATATTCATTTTGTTTTGGCGATGTCAGAGGTGAAAGAAAGGGGTTTGGTTCCCTCTGCATGAACTTTGCAGAGATGTAGACACTGTGAAGGATTTCCTCACCATTCCTTAACAATGCACCAAGGGATGTTTGCTGCCACACTGTTTATGGTGAGGTCTTCTTCTTGGAAAGAAGCCCTGAACTGTTTTTTGTCCTTGACCATAATTTTTCTCACACTCAGATAGCTCTTTTCTTTCTTTGGCCTTCATCCTTGATACCTTTCTTGAAAGTAATGGCAGCCCTCTCAGCCTTTGTCTTGGTCCTTCTAGTCATTGTCTTCTTCTGTAGGCCTCCTAATCAACTGCTTAGTCTTTGTTTGCCTTCATCCCAGATGGAATTTGTCTTTCTTGAACCTGAGGAATGTGAAACATCCATAGTGGTACAGGTGATACCAGGCCTTTGCACAATGCTTGCCTTCCTTGCCTGACACACAAGAATGCATTTGCCTGTATCACATTCGTGACTCACAGTCACCCTGTGATCATCTGCTCATGCCTGCAGGAATATCTGTCTCCTCTAATGTTTCCAAACTGGAGCAGAAACTCATGGTGCTCCACCTGACGTTGTGTTACCTATTTCTATCTGCAGTCCTTCATGCAGGGTTTGTTGATGTAGGGGATGTCTTTTCTGTCAGAGCTTCAGCTGGTAGGGACGATGGGGGCCATAGTACTATGCAATGAGTTAGAGCTTTTTCTGGCTCATGGGTGCCATGAAATCCAGGATACAATGTGGAAAAGGAAACCTACTGTTCTTGAACGATGGTTTTCTGCAATCTAAATTCAGAAGACCTGACAATGAACTTCACTGTTTCATACATTTAATGACATCAAAGCGTGAAGAGTGGAGCCTGAGATGTGTTAAGGGGGCTTTCGCTCCTCAACAGCCTGCTGGAGTCCAGCTCCACGCTGTCATGACCAGCAGATCCAGCCCCCCACCAAAAAGCTAAAAGAGATGAAACAGTGGTGGGTCAGTGCAATGTGGTTCATGGCAATGTGGTCTGTGGGGATATGCTTTACCCTCCAGGAGTGTGAATAAAGGTTGCTGATGATTGTTTACATGAATTCTGCAGGAATTTAGTGAAAAGGAAGGTTGTTGCTGATAATGCTGATGTGGGTAAGGAGGTGGCTGGCCAGACAGCCATCCAGCCCTAAAACGCAACTGCCTCTCTTTAAGAGCCCCTACATTCCTGGAAGATAGCTACAAAGAAGGACTGAAGATTTTGGGGTTTATATGGCCCCGTGAAACCACCTGAGAATGTCAGCGTGATGGAATTACTGATGATGTAATTCAGATACAAAGGAATATTTTTTTTAATTAATAAAAGTAACTATGAAAATCAATCTTCTAGCACACACTTTGTAAATAGTTTGCAAAACTGATGCAATGAGTGCAGAAAGCTGCCAGGCTGTTCAGAAAGCTGTTCAGTTAAAGAATCTCAACATTTTGATGCAAGGTCAGTGTGACACAACAGGCCCTTGCATGTGTCCAAACGTGAATCTGATGGATCAGTAGGCAGAGCAAGGCTAGAGATGAATTCCCTTGCCATGAAGGCCCCCTGTCCAGAGGATTTTGAGGAAAAAAACACTCTTCAAACAGCAAGGATTTCTAACAATATGGGATTTATGGGCTGAAACCTGTGCTTTTAGTTACACTTGAAACTGAACTGGTACCCAGTGCATTTTAAGACCATGTTTTCCTCTTTGCAAAGGGCCACACAAGGAAAATGAATGCTGACATAGCACATCCACAAGTAATTAGCTATAGCTATACTAATTGCATTCCCGTACTGCGGGGGATCGAGCTCTCAACTTAAAAAGGATGATAAGGTACCTGAACGTGTCCAGAGGAGGGCACCAAAGCCGGTGAAGGGGCTGGAAGGCATGTCCTCTGAGGAGCGGCTGAGGACACGGGGCTTGTCTAGTTTGGACAGGAGGCTGAGGGGTGACCTCACTGCTCTCTACAGCTTCCTGAGGAGGGGAAGGGGAGAGGGAGGTGCTGATCTCTTCTCCCTGGTCTCACTGCCAGGACATGTGGGAATAGCTCAAAGCTGTGTCCGTCAGGGGAGGTTCAGTCTTGACATGAGGAAACATTTCTTTACTGAGAGGATGGTCAAACCCTGGAATAGGTTTCCTGTAGAGGTGGTCAATGCCCCAAGCCTGTCAGTGTTTAAGAGGCATTTGGACAATGTCCTTCATACTATGCTTTAACTTCTGGTGTGCCCTGAAGTGGCCAGGCTGTTGGACTAGATGATCATTGCAGGTCCCTTTCAGCTGAACTATTCTATTCTATTCTATTCTATTCTATTCTATTCTATTCTATTCTATTCTATTCTATTCTATTCTATTCTATTCTATTCTATTCTATTCTATTCTATTCTATTCTATTCTATTCTATTCTATTCTATTCTATTCTATTCTATTCTTCTTCCTACCTCCTTCTTTCCCTAGCAGTACGCACTGAGGAAATCTCTGATGACATTTCTCCTGAGCCCCCTGCACTAGCAGAAGGCATTGAATGTGCAGTTGTGTCCCATCCTAGGCGTTGGCTGTGTCATGTTGTGGGAAGGAGGCATGTACCTTCTGTTGGGGCTGACAGCCGTGGATCATCTTGAGATCATTTCACCATCTGAACATTTGCAAAAAGCAGGTGTGAAGTGTGGTTTTTGAAAGTCTTCTGTGTCCACCCAGTTTAGCTGGGTTTCCACAGGATGGCAAAATCCCATCCCTCTGAGCCTAGCGAGGTCACAGATCAAGCCCTCAGCTTGAAGCAACACTTTAACTAAAGGGTTGCAACTAAAGGGCTGCAAATCTTTTTGAGGTGAGCAATACCTCTTCATTTCCCTGTGGATATTTTTTTCATCCCCTTGTAGTAATTTTTAGAAGTGCCTGAGTGAGGTGTTTTCCCTTGGAAAAACATGCAAAAACACAAGAGCCTCAGAACAACTGAGTACTCCCTCAAGGCAAAGGTCCCCCTGGCCCCATACTCTTGTCTCCAAAGGGGCCAAGCATAAACATCTAAAGGAGAGCATATGAGCAGTGCAAGTGTCCTTGTGCCAGGGCCCTGGGGGTGCTCATAGGCCTCAGTGGCTGGGACTGGCCTCCCCTGGGACCCCCAACCCCAGCGTCTCCTGCCAAGGGCCCAGGGAACGTGTCTCAGCTCAGCCTGGGGCCTTCAGTCCCTGCCTGAGCCATGCTGTAGGTGTGCCCGTCTCTGCCCCTGCCTCCTGGATGGGCCTGGCCCCAGCACTGCAGAGACCTGCCCTCCTGGATGGAGCCCTCTGCCCTAGGTCAGAGCTTGTCATCCGTAACTCTAGAGATAACATAGCATAGTTATTCTATTCTATTCTAGTCTAGTCTAGTCTAGTCTATTCCCTGAGCTCATCATCAGTTGAATAATGATGAGACTGTTATTTTCCAGGGGGTTTTCAGCTCCAAAAACACTTTCAAGGACACAAATCACAAAGGTTAGAAGTGGAAACAGGAATTTATTTTATTTTATTTTATTTTATTTTATTTTATTTTATTTTATTTTATTTTATTTTATTTTATTTTATTTTATTTTATTTTATTTTATTTTATTTTATTTTATTTTATTTTATTTTATTTTATTTTATTTTATTTTTCTGAATCTCAATGCTCACAAGCATTAACAGAATATGTATGTGTAGCCAGGAGCAGGCTGATGCATCCTTCATTTTAGCTTGAAAAGACATCCCTTGTAGTCTGGGAAAGGCAAGTCACAGAGTTCCAGAAAGCAGCAGCAGGAACACAGGCCAAGCAGTCCCAGTTTCCTGAAGAGTGAGAATGTGAAGAATGAGGGTCAGGACTGACCACACACAAAAGAAGAAGAGGAAGAGGTATGTGGGGCCATGGATTATTTTTCCAAAGTATGACACATATTGATGACAGGCATCTTTTTGCCTTCCAAAACTTGCTCTGCTGTCCTTCTTGACCAGTGATGCAAGAAAAGCACTCTCATGCCTGCCCAGTGCTTATATTGCATGAAGGGAGAGCTCAAAAGTGGCAGCTCCTGGTGGTGCAGCAAGCCTGGAGCCCTTCCAAGCACAGGCTGTTTTGCACAAGCAAGAAGCCCAGGGAAATCACAGAATCACAGAATCACAGAATCACAGAATCACAGAATCACAGGTTGGAAGGGACCTCAGGGATCATCTAGTCCAACCTTTCTGGGAAGAGCACAGTCTAGACAAGATGGCCCAGCACCCTGTCCAGATGACTCTTAAAGGTGTCCAACATGGCCGAGTCAATCACTTCCCTGGGGAGATTATTCCAATGGTGACTGTCCTCAGTGTGAAAAATTTCCCTCTTGTGTCCAATCGGAATCTCCCCAAGAGCAAATTTTGTCTATTCCCCCTTGTCCTCTCCTTTTGACTCCTTGTAAAAAGGGAGTCTCCATCTTCTTTGTAGCTACCCCATAAGTACTGGTACATGGTGATGAGATCCCCTCTAAGCCTCCTTTTCTCAAGGCTGAACAAACCCAGCTCTCCCAGCCTACCCTCATATGGCAGGCTTCCCAATCCTTTGGTCATCTTGGTGGCCCTTCTCTGGACCCCTTCCAGCCTGTCCACATCCTTTTTGTATAGAGGGGACCAGAACTGCATGCAGTACTCCAGGTGTGGCCTGACAAGTGCTGAGTAGAGCAGGATAATGACTTCTTTATCTCTGCTGGTGATGCCCTTTCTGATGCAACCCAGCATCCTGTTGGCCTTCTTGGCCGCAGCAGCACACCATTCACTCGTGTTGAGCTTCCCGTCCACCAGGACCCCCAGGTCCCTTTCCACAGAGCTGCTCTCCAGCCAGGTGGATCCCAGTCTGTGCTGCACTCCCAGATTATGTTTTCCCAGGTGCATGACCTTACAATTCTCCTTGCTGAACTTCATAAGGTTCTTGCTGGCCCACTCCTCCAGCCTATCCAGATCTCCCTGCAGACCAGCTCTCCCTTCTGGAGTGTCTATTTGCCCACTCAACTTGGTGCCATCAGCAAACTTCATCAGGCTACACTTGATGCCATTATCCAGATCACTTATAAAGATATAGAATAACATTGGGCCCAATATCGATCCCTGGGGGACTCCACTAGTGACAGGTTGCCACTTGGAAAAGGAGCTATTTATCACCACCCTTTGAGTGTGGCCTGTCAACCAGTTCCCCACCCACTGCACAGACCACTTGTCTAGGCCATAACTCATTAATTTCTCCAGGAGGAGACTGTGAGGGACTGTATCAAAGGCCTTGGAGAAGTCCAGGTAGACAATGTCCACTGCCCGCCCCATGTCAACCAGGCAAGTCACTTTGTCATAGAAGGCCACCAGGTTTGTCAAGCATGATCTGCCTTTAGTGAAGCCATGTTGTCTTTTCCCAGTCACGTGCTTCAATTGACTTATGATGGCCCCCAGGAGGATTCGTTCCATAACTCTCCCAGGGATTGAAGTAAGGCTGATCCTCCCTCGAGCCCTTTTTGTAGCTAGGGGTAACATTTGCCTTCCTCCTGTCCTCTGGGACATCCCCTGTTCTCCATGACTTCTCAAAGATTATGGAGAGTGGCCTTGCGATGATGTCAGCCAGCTCTCTCAACACCCTTGGGTGGATGGCGTCAGGGCCCATTGATTTGTAGGGGTCAAGCTCCTGTAGTAATGAATGTACTAACTCTTCCTTCACCGATGGTGGGTCGGTGTTTGGATCAATCAGCAATTTTGTTCCCAAAGCCTGGGACCCGACAGTGTTGGTAAAGACAGAGGTGAAGAAGGTGTTGAGGACCTCTGCCTTTTCTGCATTGTTGGTGATTGACTGTCCTTTTCCGTTTAACAGTGGGCCTATGTTTTCCTTCTTCTTCTGCTTATGGTTGACATGTCTGAAGAAACCTTTCTTGATATTTTTTATGTCTACAGCAAGTTTCAATTCAAATTCGGCTTTTGCTTTTCTAACTGCATCTCTGCACTCTCTGGCTATGCCCTCGTAGTCCTCAGCGGATAATCCTCCACTTCTCCATTTCTGGTGTGCTTCCCTTTTGGATTTGGGTAGACCCAGGAGGTCACGGTTGAGCCACGGGGGCCTCTTGTTCCTCTTACTTCCCTTTCCTTTGTAGGGGATAAACTGGCTTTGTGCTTCCAACAGAGAGTTCTTGAAAAACTCCCAGCACTCACAAGCTCCTTTGTCTTCCATGGAAGCTTCCCATCAAATCCCTCCCAACTGAGCCCTGAGTGAACTGAAGTTTGCTCTTCTAAAATCCAGAAATGGAGCCAAAGGAAGAGCAAAGCTCGCTTCTGCTCCAAACTTGCAATGGGCAAGAGAGCCAGAGAGAGCCAGGGCACTAGTGGCACCTTGGAGGTGCAAGAGCAGCAGGCGAGAACCGGGCGAAAAGGGCCCAGAGGAGCCCTGACAAGGGGCTGTGCTCAGTGCTACAGAGGACAAGAAGCAACTCCTGGGGGCCACGTTGGGGGCCCACCCTGGGAGCTGAGAAAGCTTCCTCCCCCCGGATGCAGGGCACGAGGGCCACCTTCATGGAGCACAAGAGCAGGCACCTTGCCAAAATGGCCCAAAGAAGCCCTGGCAAGGGACTATGCTTAATGCTGCAGAGGAAGGCAAAAACCCCCAGGGATGCTTGCTAGCGTACCGTGGGAGAAAAAAAGCCTTCCTCCCCCCAGCTGCAGGGCACGAGAGGCCATCTTCGTGGTGCACGAGCAGCAGGCAGTGACCCAGCTAAAAGGGACCAGGGGGAGCCCTGACAAGTGGTCATGCTCCATGCTGCAGAGGAAGGCGAAAAACCCCCAGGGACCAGTGCCAATCTGCCCTGGGGGAAAATTCCTTCCTGACCCCAGTGCTGGCGATCGGCTACTCCCTGAGCACGTGAGCAAGATCTGCCTCCTCATCCCACAAGCTGGTCATGCCTCCCAGGAGATGCCTAATCCCTATTCTCCCTCAGCCTGGAGCCAACTCAGGGGCTTCCGAGAGTGGCCAAATGCCCCCAGCCTGATTGACCCTGGGGGCAAGAATCCTACCCATGCCTGGCAGGGCACCAGTGGACGCTCCAAAGTGCTGGGAGACCTGGCAACATCTGTGCATCCCATTTCTGACGGCTGTTGCCACAGGCTCCACAGGGGATGAGGATGGCGAGCTCTGCAGTGCTACTCAAGAAGGCATTCCCTCTGTCTGGCCAGTGCTTATCCAGCTGAAAAGGATTTCCATGCCTCAGATAAGCTGTGGAGGTGGCCCTGCCAGGAGCTGGTCTTGTAGCGAAGAACCTCCAGCGTCCTCATCCAGCCTCCAGTCTTCCTCCACCAGCTCCCTCCAAGTAATTCCACTGGCTCCTCAAGGTCTTCCTCTCAGATGTCTTCAGGCTGCCGCCAGGCCAGCTCTGGCAGCAGCCACGGGACGCTGCTCCCTTTTATCCTGTCCTGGGGCATTGTGACTGCTGCGTTGCCGGGTGGGGGCCCTGTGACACGGGGATGATGGGGCCCCCCATGCGCAGCCCAGTCCACTGCACCTCCACGCGGCATCCTTCAGAGGAAGGCCTTTGGTGTTTGATGAACTGTAGTTATGTCCCTTGAAATGAAGTCTTTGAGTGATGGGATTGTAAACTGTCGTGTCCTGACTTTCCCTCTGAGCTCCACCACCCCTTAGGAAACATGTGCCATCAAAAAGGAGGAGGTGATAAAATTTGGTTCCAGTTGGGAAGACTAAAGCACTCTAAAGCACTTTTATAGGATTTCGAAGAGATTCACTTAATGTTATTCTGTCTCTTACTTGAAAGCATGAATACACAGAAATTGGTCAAACTGGCGGTAACCTCTTCATGTGTCAGGGAACACCAGAGGGCTATAAAGTTGCACTGTGTGGAAAATTAAATTCTAGCAGAAATTACATGGGTATAGCCAGCAACATTAGTGAGATTGGACACTGACCAAAATATTAGAAAAACAAGTGACCACAAACCACAGAGAATTCTCAGACCCACAGCACACCAAAAAGCGCTCCAAAGCAGAATTTATTACAGCCATACGCTCTTGGATATGAATAAAGTGCACAACTATTTT
Source organism: Phalacrocorax carbo (assembly GCF_963921805.1). Classification (NCBI taxonomy): domain Eukaryota; kingdom Metazoa; phylum Chordata; class Aves; order Suliformes; family Phalacrocoracidae; genus Phalacrocorax; species Phalacrocorax carbo. Next base: position 110,685,469 of record NC_087514.1, read on the forward strand.
GAAGGACTTTCAGTACATTTAATGTTTTACCGAGTATCAGGCCAAACATTGGGCTTGCCTGAAGACATCCTGATGATGTAGGCTTTTCTCTCCCTGAAATATCACTGAGTGATTTAGCAAAGACACCAAAGCAGAGAGGCTCCACAGAAGTCAATAAGGTCTGGAGAAGCAGGAGAAGTGATAAGTAGAAAAGAATGCTCTGGTGCTACCCTTATTTGTCCTTACTTGTTAAGAGCCTGATTCTGCGGTTAGCTACGTGTTTTCTCTGGTGCTACGGGGACATCTGTGTGAACCAACTGCTCAGCAGTGTAAATCTCCTGCACTGCTGCCTTTATGGGCAAGTATCATGTTCCTGCCCAGAGTGAATCATTTGATAAGAGCAACCTTCTGCATGGATTCTTCTCCTCACTGCTTTTTTGATGAGAACTAGGTTGTTTTCATTTTCTTTTTACTCATTGCATGTCCGCTTGCCTCAGAGATCTCTCCCAGTACCGTATGATGTGCTGCACTGATGGCTGCTGGTTGCAGTGGGGCTCCGAACCAGACTGTTGTCATGGCTCTATGTATAGGATCTCAGGCTCTTGCTTGCTCTCCCCCTGGGGTGTTTTCGGTTGCTGTGGTCTAAAGTAGCAGCAGTGGCTTCCAAATTCAGAGTGAGGATATTGGAACCATGTGTGTGCGCCTGCCTGGAGCGAAAGGCTTTGCTTTGTATGCCGCTGAACACAGCACTCCCTGGCTCCTTGTAAATGGGCAGGGAGCAGCACAAACTCCCTTCCCTTGGAAAGGTGCCTTACCGAAAATGAACAATGGTAAAGATTTCTATACTTAACAAACTACCGCTAAATGTGCATATTCCAAACAGGGCTGGAGCGATGCCAAATATGGTCCAGCTTATCTGAAGCACAAAGTGCCTGTTTCTGAGAGAGAGGGTTAGGGTTGCAGTATTGAAAACCTTCTTTTGATATTTGCTGCTCTGGGGTTGGGGGAAGGGAAGACATTTTTAAAAGGCATTGTTGGAGGCTCTTTTCAAGGAAGCCTCAAACCTATTTGTGTAATAGAAGTGGGAAGACAGAGAACTTTGTGGGTATGGCCTTGCCTGTATTAGCATGTTAACCACTGAAAAAATCCAGCTCAGCATGAAGTGTGTGATAGGAGGCACAGAAATCACTGATTCTATGGCTTGTATTTAGTGGGTCATCCCAGCTCAATGACTGTAACATGGTTTCCTGTCCTATAAGTGTTAATTCTGAAGCTATGTCTCGTGGCTACAAAGTTTTGCTAAGGATTCTCAACAGTAAATCATGGGCTACCCCATCGCCTTGCTCATAGTGTTGCTACATCACAGAGTTTTACACAGCTGGGGAAAAATTAGCTCTGAAATTAATCATGGCAGACAAAACTCAGGGAATTAATTTTTATTTCTTCTTGTTATTTCTTCTTGTTATTCTTCTTGTTATATGGTAACATGTTTAGTAGAATCATCTGCAGCCTAATAGTTAAGCAAGGATTTCTCTGCTTATCCCAGTTTTTTACTCTGGGTGGTGTCTGCAGAAGAAGGATGATTAAGTGATAGAAACTGGGAAAGGAGTATCTTAGTTTGGGTGTGCTGAAAAAGATCTTCCAAGTATGGGCACCAGGCCAAGCGATATTGCATGCGTTTTGATTTCAAGGCTCTGTGTCTGCCTAGGATAAGTGAAAGGCATGTCTTAAGCACTTCTAAATAAATAAATGTCATTTAGGTATGCAGTTGCCACCCTCAGAAACTTTCCAGTGCTTCTCTTTGCAATTAGATGTTATCTAAACTTCCCTGCACTTAATACAGAGAATACTTAAGCAACCTGTGAATAATGAAGTATCTTTAGTTAGTTACCTCGGGCAATTCAAAAGATTTTAGAGGTGGCTGCTCTAGTACAATAGCTGCTATATCTTAATGAAATAACTTGTCATTATTACAAGCCTTTTCTAAGGTCAAGGAGCAGATACTTCCAATCCTGAGCATAAAATGTCAGGAGTTGCAAAAAATGAATCATAAGACTGATTATAAAAGAGTAAGATTTTTAAAAGTATAGAATTTCATTTCTTTGTGTTGAATACTCTGTTTGGAGCCCTTAGATACCACCTTTTGAGGACTTTTTTGCACCTACCAGGGCTAGAAATTTTTCCTTCTAAAATGAAACTGATATGAAACTGATATCCTCAAGTAACCAGACGACTTCAGGGGTCAGGTCTTTCAGGAAAACCTCATCCATCTCAGTAGTCATCTCAGCAATCATCATCAATGGTCAGTAGCATTCAGGACCTCAAAGTCCTATAAGTCCATGAAAAGCATTTCAGCAGCCTATGGGGTAGGTAAGTCCACCAGCCTCATCTGTGGGCTGGTGGCATGAGATGAGGGTGCTCACGAATTATCAAAAGGCTTTCTCCTCCCTATTGCTGCTCCATGGTGGAGGGGTGTTTCAGTGCAGGATAGGCGCGTGTTTATAGCAACACTAGTCACCCAGCACAGGCACAGCAGATACACCACGAGGTGTACTGTGGTTTCCATGAAGGGACGGAGAAGACCCTGGGCATGGAGGGAGGCCACAAGTACTCCCCACCTGTCAGCACAGATGCAGGCTTTTGGAGTTTATCAAATGGCAGCTCAGCTCCCATTGTTTAGACTGGACTGTGTCCTCCCTTGCATGTTCTGCTTTGTAAAATGACATTGGAAACACAGATATTTTTTTCCTCAGCATGGCAATTGATAGTGGAAACCATTGATTTATCGTCCCATCTTCTTATCGCTACATGAGGGTTTGATTATCAGAGGCCTCAATAGTTCATCCTCCTAAATCCTCATAGCCTGTAAAAATTTCAGTGTTCCTACAGGCTACAATCTAACTTGACAAAATGTTTGCAGCAAAGGTTCTCTCAAGTGAAATAGACCTGGTTTAATATTTGTGAAATGAAAGAGGGCATATATTGTGAAAAGAAATTATTAGCAATGGCAAATTCATAAGTACTTTCACCTCTTTACCTGGTAGGTGACTGACAACTGCTGCAGTACTTACTCATTTCCCTTTTGATTCTGACCTTGTCTGATGAGTGGGAGTTGTTTCGTTAGTATCTCTCATACACCCTGCTTCTCTGACTGGCTGGGCATGCTTCTTGCCATCATGAGTGTCACTAGAAGATAGCTGACTTATCTTTTTGAGCGTGGCTGCATTGTGGGTGCCCAACCAAAGTTTCCTTAACAGCTGTTGGTAAAAAAACAATGTGTGTTGCTCCTTGTAATTTGTTAAGCGGGGGTGGTATGTCTGCTTCCTCCCTGAAGGTCCGTACGGGAGGTCCATGGGGAGGACAGAGTATACATTTGGGCTGATGGTCAACACAAAAAAGGGCAGGCAAGGCTTTCCCCAGAAAGCAGGAGTAGACATTAGAAGCATGGACTTTCCTTCAGGGCCTATAGTTTGGCTAACCTTTTAGAGCTCCCCATCAAAAAGCAAAAGATACGTTGAGGCAAGTTTCATGGGGAATATGTCAATGAAATGTTGAGCTTTCAGAACTTTGAAAAATAAATTGAAGGCTTATAAATTACACAGAATGAATTATAGCATGCTGGAAATGTCAGGAAACCACACTGCTTTCATTAGGTTTTTGTTATAGGATTCTCAAGTTTTCCCAATCAACAGCTAACCTTTAGAACCATTTTATTACCTACATATAACTTCTGGATTGCTTTTATGCAATTCAAATCTGGAAACTACTTAAAATATCTAGGAGAAAAACTGTTGAAAATTTTGGATTTTTTTGAAAAACAAAGAGTCAAGATTTCTTTCCAGACTGTCCCACATACTCCTGAATTTGAGATTTCTGTCTCAACACAATTGAGGTGGGAATGCTGTAAATTTTCTCTGTGGTAGAGCCATGACAGCCAAATTACAAGCACGAGCTGAAGTACCATCAGACTTTTGGAATCCACAGCCCAAACTCAGCAACAGTAGGGCTCCCTTGAAGATAAAAGTCAGAAAAGTTTGAGAAAAGGGTTTGATTTGAACTCAATTTTCTGACACCTACTCAGCCTGAGATACTTGAAACTGCACAGCTTAGGGGTATCTCATACTCTGCTTGTGCTCAAACACTTGACAACACAAAAAAGTTGCCAGGAGAGAGCTCCAGCACTGATGTTTTTGTTCCCAGGTCCAACAGCTTGGGTAGGGCTGTGGAGATCTCTCATGGGGAAGTTGCATCAAGGTGATGGATTGAGACGCAGAGATTAGGCAAAACAGGATGTTTGAAACCCAGCCTAGTAAAGGCCAGACAGGATTTGAACTTTAAACAAATGGTTCTCATTTTCTCTTAGTAACTTAAATTTACACATAATCTGGATAGAGTCAGAAAGATCTTCCTAAAATATTCTTCCTTTTGGCAGGGTGCTGTCTTCTGAACCTTGTTTTCTTCTTTACATCTTCAGAAACATGATCTGGGAGGGATGACTTGTAACTGAAGTTCTCCACTGCTGGTATTAATAACAAAAAGCCCGACGCATAGCCTCTCCAACTCCCACCCGCCTCTGACAGGATCAGGCCCTAACACGGCTTAGAGACAGATGTTCTAGGAAGTCTCAAGTTGCTTAATATTATTTGTTCACACATCCCAGCTGATGCTAAATCTTGTTAGGGAGGTGTTAAATGTCTGAAGACGACAGAGGCACTATCCATTCCCAGAATGAGTCACTGGGATGGGAGAGCTGAGTCCAACTATTACCACCCGCCAGGGCTTCCGAGACTTCCCCCATTGCTCCCCCTTCTTCATTTTAATGGAGATATTAATTCCATTCCCATGAATTGGAATTTGGACACAATCCCTGATTTTCTTATGACATATTAATAGCAAAATTGGAAAGGCACAGGATTAAAAAAATAATCTGGTGCATGGTCAGAAATGTATAATAAGAACAAAAATCTCAGTTTTCCTTAAAGGGAGGGAGCTATTCTTCTCCTAATTAAAAACTCTTCTGAAAATATATGACAGCTCCTTGCATACAAAGAAGTGATTCTGTGTGGGGAGCTCAAAGCACTTTCTGATCTCTATATGCCTTCCCTGAGGAAAGGGTACTGAATTTGTTTATTCTCCTCATTTCACAGATGGGGAAGCAGAAGTACAGAAGTGAAGAGACTTGCCTGTTGTCAGCTGTGGTCAGGCATCAATCCAACCAGCCCTGATTTCCAGGCTCTGCTTTAACCCATCAAGTAGACTCTGGTTCTTCCTCCTCATCCTCTGCGGTGTCCTTAACAGTTTTGCCATCTCCCTCTCATGTCTAAAATGGGGCCAAATGTCTATCCAGTGCTGTGCATAAGGGAGTGGCACACCATACAGCTTCCCAGTGTAAAAAGTAAACACAAAATGCTGTTGTCCCAGACCTCAGCTGTATGCACACATGGTGCACAGCCCCACTGAAACCCATTTAATGTGTTTAAGATGCATCATCCATGACTTATAGGTTGGATGCAGGAAAAGAAAAACAAAACATCACTGTAAAACAAACTATGATTTCAGAGAGTTGCTGAAAACGAAAAGCAGGAACAGGCACCAGGGATCTTTCAACAAATGTAATTTAAAGAGCTCACTTTCAGCTCTCTGGGCACTTTGACAAGCATTTAGTGGGATTCAAGCAACTACCGAGTAGTAACGGGCAGCCGTCTGTGCAGCATGGCTATGCTGGGGCAGGAGGGAGCAGGTCACATGGGAGGGAGAAGTGGGGGTGACGGGAAGGAGCAAGGCTGAGCGATGTGTGCCGGGATCTTGTGTGAACACTGGCCTGGAGCGCATACAGCCACCTGTTGTGACTTTCACAAGTCAGGGAGTGAACACCCCCTTGGTAATGAGTCTGATAATAAAACTGCCCTCGCCAAGCCAAACAGCACACCGTTTCCAAGGCTGGGGAGGACCCCAAGGGAAGGGCTGCAGCTCCAGGTGGCTGAAGTATAGGAGAAAGTGGGGAGGGGGGAGACAGGACTGGGCTGATGGGAGGGAGCAGCTTGGCAACGGTTGAGGTTCACCCAGAGCTGCAAAATTTCTCTCGGCTGCTCATTCCTTGGAGGAAAACTGCTCCTTTCTGCCTGCCAGAAGGGATTTCTTCCTAACAACCAGCACCAGGCTCTGCCAGCCCCTCAGGCAGCCATTTGCAGCTTCACTAGGATGACTGTGTGCAGCAGGAACACCTTTGTGAAGACTGTCCTACCCACACCTTTATTTGCCACCTCCGCAGAGCCAGTGGTTATGCCTGGACAGGCTTTCTTCACCTTCTTATCCTTCCCAGCACCTCACAGTACCAACAGGGGAGAACCTTCCCTTCCTCTGCTAGTCTCTGCATGGCTTGTGTTTCCATCTACCTCCACACATAGTCCTTAAAAACAGGCATTGAATACAAGTCCAGTTTTCTTTGATGGCTCTTTCACAGAATCACAGAGGTCAGAAGGGGCCTCTGGAGGTTGCCTCATTCAACCCCTCTGCTCAAAGCAGGGTCATCTACAGTGGGTGGCTCAGGGTTGTGACTGGTTTTGGTTTTGAATATCTCCAAGAGCAGAGACTCCACAGCTTAACTGGGAAACCTGTCCCAGCATTTAACCACCCTCCATTTTTCAGGCGCTCCTGGGTACTTCTCTATTTGCTTTACAGCATGAGCGGTGCAAATGCTGTTGTGGGTTTTCCTGGAACTGGGTACTTTGATGGCATAGGGGCCCTCCTTCTTTATGTCTTGATAGCTGATATCCCCTTCACCCCCATCTGCTCTCCACCAAATCTGGGTTGTGTATTTTAGGCCCACTTGGGGCTAGAAGTAGACAGCAGTGAATGCTGTTACAGTACATCAGTTATGCATCTGCAATTGTGATACATGTGTGATACATGCATAATTTTTTTTTTGTCTTCCTATAGAGATTTTACGTGACACTCTTAGACATCAGCGTCTTTTGGCTGGTTATACTCTACTTCCCCACCTGCTTTTAATGTTTCTGTATCATAAACAAGCTTGAAGTTTTTGTAAAAGATTATTTGTGTCTCATAACAGTTCTAACTTTTCTTAGGAGAAAAATGCTTTCCTTCATTATCTATGTAATAAGAGAATCAGATAGCATTTGATTAGGTGATAATTGAGTTCCTGAGCAAGAAAACTTTGACAACAAAGAGATCAAATGGTTTATACCACTGGCTGAACAAGACCAATTCCTAGTAAACTGAAGCTCTCCTTCCTGTTTCTGTCACATTAAGAAATGGGCTCAGTGGTGTAAATCTTGCTGTGGAGTTAAACTACCCCATGGTTGGCTCCATCTGGCACAAACACCGATGCACCCCTCCAGCCACTGGTCTGGAGCAGCTTCCTATTGCTATCTCTCCAAGGCAGGAAACACCCCCACGCACCGGCTTCACTCCCTGAGCTATTTCCTGGGACAAGGATCCTTCCTACCCTTTGGGAGGAGATATGTCTTTTAGGAATGGGCTGGAAGTGCCAAAAACCACCCACTCAGCCAGCTGGCAGAACTTGGTTACTGGCCTCATTGCCTCCAAGCCCAGTTTGGGTTTGTTTCCTCTGAGTTTGGAGCACTGGGGGGCAGTCGGGCAGTTTTAACCTTTTGTGCCAGCACAGCAATCTGATGATGACACGTGGTCTTCCAGGGTATCAGCCAGCTGAGGTCACTGCCTTGCAAAAAACCCAAGCAGTTCATGAGTTTTGAGCATGACTTCTGTGAACCAAACCTATGCTCATCTCAGTCAGAGTTTGACACCATCTCTGATGGGGGGTCAGCCTCGCTGGGCCAAATGGTGTAACAGTATAATGTTGCTAAGCGGGGCAGTAGTCCTTGGTTTGCTGTACCACCTTTGTATTTCTGAGTTTGCATCATGGCATTGTGCACTGTTGCCAAGGGAGTTGTAATTCAGAAGCTGGAACATGTAGAGGTAAAGTAGACGCAGGTTAAATGATGTTTGGGAGCTTTTTTCCTGTTACTCTGCCTTGGTGTGTAAAGCAGCTCAACCCTTCTGCTGCTTTTGTATGCTTTCCACCAGGTAGAGGCCTAATCCGTTAGAGTTTTAAACTAAATGCCCATGAGTGACATGCCATGCAGGAGAGATCCTCCTGGGCTCATGTCTCCAGTACAGATGCAGAGCAGGTGGTAGTCTCAGCCAAAGGCAGACCAGAGGCTCTGTGCTTGTGTCCAAGAGATGGCTTAGTTTTTAGTGCTTGTTTTTGACCCTTGTGATTAAAAGAATGAGCCGGATCCTCTGGGGAACGTGCTGAGTAGATGAGTAGTACTAAATTACATGAAGAAAGAAATAGAAAAAGGCCCAAAGACTGTTCAAAACTTGGTTTGAACTTGGGCCAGGCCAGCACTACAGAGATAGTAGCCTTGAGGGAACCATGCATCCAACGGGCTGCCTATTCTGTGATGAGGAGGGCCAAAATCAAAACATTTTGAGGGACATTACCAGGAGAAGCATGGGCTAGACACAAAGAATCATTTAGTACCTAAGCTGTGCTGAAGACATTAGGACTGACTAACTCAGAGTGCCTCAAACTTTGAGTGATTAACCAAACTTGGGGAAATGCACTAACTGAACTCCCTGCCTGTGAAAATAGGTACAGGCATGGCCCTCCTAAGTATGTAAATTCAGTGGGAGAATACATGCCATGGGGATTGTATGCATGTATGTGCATACATCAAGGTATTTAAAGAGACATGACAGATTTTCAACATGTGCAACATACTGTATGTTGAATATCATTAAAATGTCATCTTTGTAAAATAATGCTTGTGTGGGACATTCTGGAAATATATTAATCATGTTTACAGCCATATATTAGGCTGAATGTGTTATGTATTTTTCCTCCTTAGGACATGAGGTAATCAACCCCAGATCTGTAAGATTTCCTTTGCTTGATTCGATTAAATAATCATCAAAATATATTGATTTTATATATACGAGGTTTGCAGTAACATTTCTTACATTAGCTAAGAAATAAGCTCTCTGATTATTCCTTAAACTAAAAATCCAAGAATATACCAAGGTAGCTTATGCACAAAATCAGTGCATTAAGTTCAGTTTAGCTTCATAAATGAAACACATACATAGAAACCACTCTGGTTCAATTTGTAAGACAAAATCTCTTTGTATATGGAATTTTAATGATGGATAACTTCAGGTAATGAATAAATCTTTTTTAAAGTGTAAAATGTAGAAAAATGGAAAAAATGAAGTATTGGTTATGAGTTATTGCTTTGTTACTTACTGCGTGTGCATTATCATGTTTAGTAATGCTACATTCAGCATTAAGGTGCTCATTCCAGCTTTATATCAAGTAATACTTAAATCAAGTTACCAAGTGGAGGGTGCAGGTTGTTTGTAGGGGAATAGACAGGGATCGGCGACCGGAAGATCACGGGCTGTGACGGAAAGATAGACTCCTCCCCATAGGAGTGGCCGGAACAGGAACCGCAAGAGCTATATAAGCCTGTGACGCAGCTAAATAGACGGACATTTTGTATCCATCATATTGGTGTCTGTGCATCACTGTCCCCAGGGTGGGTAGAGCCCTGTGTCCCGGAGGTATGCGGCCCAAGATAAGTTCTCCCGTAGAAGCGTACAGCTACAGTTGTTTGAGGAAGTCTCCTTCGTTTACTGCAAAAGAGTAAATCAGCTCTGAAATTATTTCTATTCATTGCTAAGGTGGCTTTAGTTTCAGCTTTAAGAACAAAGGGGGTCAATTAGTGATAGCCCAAAGAAGAAAAATCATGAATATTCAGAGGCCTGAAAGCATGACCTCCTGAGGAAAGACTGAAAGATTTGGTTTTGTTTAGTCTAAAGAGGAGAAGACTTAGAGAGAAAGATGATCACAGCCTTCAAGTATGTTAAAAGTTGTTCCAGAAGAGGATGGGAATAAACAGCTCTCAGTGTCCTCTCTGGACAGGGCAAGAAGTGACGCCTGATGCTGGGGCAAGGACAATTTTGTTACAGCCTGGAAGGAGGTACCAGCACTGGTCTCTGGGATGGAGATGGTGGAATTACATGTTTTAGGAACAGGTTAGAAAATGTCAGGGATGATTTAGATATTTCTTGTTCCTTCTTTGATCATATTCCTTCTGGTTGGAATAGGTGATATGATAAAATCCCATTCTCAAAAAAGATACCTCTTTTTGAAACCCCTATTTTCTAAGATCCTAAGTCTTTGTAATGCAGTAGGAGGTTGATGTGTCCATATAAATTCTTACCTCTGTATTGTGCAGTATTATGCTGTGAAGTCATGTATTTTAAGGTTTATGGCCATGAACATACTCTGGACACAAACAGAAAAACTATAAATGTAAACTGTAAGGCTATATTAATCATAGACGTTCAGGTACTGTTAAGTATTGACTGAAGTAAGTTAAGATGGAGACGGTACACAGAACAGAGCTGGAAGGGACAGAAGACTCTTTTGGAAGAAAGTCTCAAAGGAGGGAAGTGGTGCTAGTGTTGCAGGGGGGCACACTAAGGAATATTATTTTTCTGTAGAATGCAGGGAAACAGGGAGAGCAAAATACATGCAGTCAGGAAGGCCAGAAAGGAAAGTGTTACATTAGGGTGAGTGAGAGAGAAAAGAGACACAAACCAGGCTGTCAGTAAAGGTGGAGAAAAGGGCTCCAGTTTGAATATATTAACTGGAAAAGAGCAGAGTATGAGCAAGAAACCAAATGCAAGGAAGAAAGGAGGGATCCAAACTAACACAGACTAGAAGTATATTGAAAGAGAGATTAACATAAACTACCATGGAAAGGGAGTGAATAGAGAGAAACTAGGAGAACAAAGTTTTGTATTTACCATGTTTATGGAAGTGTTGGGATTTCCAAGCACCTGTGTCAATAACTAGACAGATATATGAGCCTTAACAGCATGAGAGGCTTGACAAGATGTGATGACTATGCACACAAACATAAGATAATTTGTTCTAAAATGTAGATAAATACTTTTCATGAACTGATTTTAATCAAAAATCTGGTTTTGCATTAACAGAGTGTCTTGTAGGATATGGTCAGATGCGAGCTGTGTAGGACCAAGCAGACAGACTGTACTGTCTGTTAAGTAATTATTTTTTCCCCACATTCATTGATAGATTTCAGAATACTTATAATGTTCCTTTTACTCGTGGCTTCCAAGTTCAGATTGCTAAGGAAACATGAGTCCACAGAGTAATGGAATCTGCAGCCTAACCCCAACAAAGCGTTTGTTTATAAATAGGAAGAGAATATCCTAATAACAGGAGGCAGATGTTAAACATCTTGATTCATTTCAAATCTACTCAGTCTAACTCAATGAGCCCAAAGTCAGGCAACAGTGGACAAACACAGCTTTATTTTTATCCTAGTGGGTCACATTAAAATATATGTCATGTCTTCTGCAGCTTGTGAGCTGACTACGAAACAGTTTGAACAAATTTTGGGGAGAAACTTTCAGGATTGATTGTTAAAACTATTTAATCACATCCTGATTTTCACTATTATTGTTTGCTTAATATTTTAAACATTCTGCGTATTAAAACCCTCGGGAGAGCCTTGGGGTTTGTTAGTTTGTTGATTATATTATGCATAGTTTCCTCACCACCATCCCTATTAAAGCCAGTGTTACAACATCATAAATAGCTGAATTTTTATATTGTCAGTGTTTTTGGTGATGGCAATTTAAAAATATTTCTAACTGTTCTTTTTCTGCTTGGCCATGTGTACACTTTCAGTGCTGTTCGTACACAAATAAACAATTGGGATAACACTGTAAAGTTATTTTTGAACTTCTGCCTGGGCTTGAAAAAGCTTAATGCACAAAACTCACCAAGGTGAATGGAAACATTCCAGCATATTTCAGTGAGCTCTGGATCAGACTCTCGAGCTCAGTGCTGTTTCAAAGCCTTTTTTTTTTAACATATTGTAACAGGCAATGTTTACTGAACTTATCTAAGGTTTCTAGTGATTAATATACATTAGTTCCAATGTGTTTTGACTGGCTGATGATTAGGTATCATAGGGCAATTTCTTAGGGTTTTTTTATCCTGCACTTCACAGGCATTGCACAACACTGCTCCAGCTGTCCCAATGTCCAGATGTTGGCTGTAAAGCTCTCTGAATTTAATATTGTACGCAATCCCCCCCTTTATATTATTTTTTCCCCAAACTGGCTGAAGCTGCAATGTCTGTGTTAGCTCTGTTTTCTTACAAGGACTGTTTTGAAGCAGCTATTACTCCGATGTGGTTTGGAGGGAGCTCAGATTTCATCAAAACCTGGGCACAATCACTTCGTTTGTTTGAAGCTATCTTTCTCATTCAAGGTGAAAGAGCCTTCTGAAAATGCAGGATGCATTCTGCTCCTGCATCGGCTGGAGAGCCTTACATTTCTGTTTTTAATCCTGCACTCTTGCCACAGTCCCTAGTTAACTTTAGCATTACTAAACAAACACACCCTCCAAAGCTTCTGCTTGGGACCCTACAGAGGAAAGCAACTGTCTTTGTTTTAACTATTTCTGTCACATTAGGGTGAACAATTTCTTCCAATTGGATATTTCACAGCTTATCGTACATCCTTTCTATGCTTTCCCCAATACTTTCTTTTGCATGTCTGTAATGCCTGCCGGTTGAACAACTCGGAGAGCATTATAGGTGCTAATAAATCTTCACAACTGCTCTGTAAAATAGGTAGGTCTCCTCATTCCCATTTGGCCCTTGTTTGAAAAAGTAAGAATGGATAGGTGTTGAACCATGAAAGCATGTGGCAAAAAAGGGCAATTTTTTCCTTTCCGTTATTGTCTTTCAACTGTACTTGCAAGCTGTTTGCTAAAAAATGTATCTTGTTTGGGAAGAAAGCCATTAATTGTCCCCAGATATTTGACAATGCTTTTTGGTGTTGGCAAGGGGCATGCACTTTCAGTTGCTGTATACCACTTACTGCTTTGCAGGTCTCTTGAGAGCTCAATGAGGGTTGGAAAATGTTGCTAATTCCTCTAATCTTTCAGCATAGAGTTGAGATGGGGCATGAAGTATGTCATTCAAAGGATACTTGAGCAATATGATTGGCTAATGGGGAGTCCTAGCAGCAGGTACAACATTTTAAATATGCACTATCAGAACACAGGCTTTTAAAAAGCATTTCTCGTCGCCCTCACCTCAATGTTTGCAACGCTGTAGATAGCTTTTCTAATTGTAATAAGTCACAACAGGGCATGCCTTGTTGGGCCATAATCATACTTCTCAGGCTGCTGATAGCACTCCTCCTTCGGGTTCATGGCTGGCGTACACCCGAGGAGTGCAATTATGGTACAACAATGATTGCCCTGTTGTGCCTTATTATTCAAGCAAGGCACTGAAGCAAGTGTTTGTGTGCATGCACATGCAGAGACAAAGTACATCTGAGCAGGTCCTTACCAGATAATTAACAAACTTTTATTAACCCTATCCCAACATTTTTTTAATCTGAATGTACCTTTTATAGCTGTCATTTTATCCTACTTGCCAGGTAGCTCCCAGGAAGCCCACCAAGGACACAATTTTTCTCAATTTTTCGTTTACTTTTCATCAGTTTTGTTTTTTTTTTGTTTGTTTGTTTTTTTTTCATTTTAGCATGAATTTGAGTCCTGACAAGGGTGGCATCCTGCCAGCCTTGGAGTAGGAAGGTGCCTGTTCAGCTATAGGGCACGTAAATCACGACCTGTGGTAGAGGGAGTTCCCCTCACATCAGGTGGAAGGCTTGAGCTGAGCTTTTGTGTCCTGATGGCCCACTGTTTGCCCAGATCAGTAACCAGCATGTCTTGGTAGTGCTAATAACCATGGCAGGTCTTAAGAATAGCCATGGCAGGTCTTAAGAATAGCCCCCTGCTCTCCTCACACCCAGTCCAGAAGCACCAAGATCTCATTTCAGAGAAATCCCACTGCTTTTTCATGGCTGGACCTGAACTGACAACATGAAAATGAAAAGTGCAGCTACTCTACCAAACCCTTGAGTTATCCAGTCCCCTTTAAAACTTTTTGGTGTTATTCTTTAGCTTTAGGTATATTTGGTGATGCAGAATGTGAAATATATTCATGACATATAGAAGTGTGACATACAACAAGTGACGCCCTTGTCCTGCAATAACATCTGTTGCAGTGGCCTGCGGCATGGAGCTAGAGGACACCCTAGGGTCAGCACACCATCATTTGTCACTGCAATTTGGAATTAAGGAAGCTGCTTAAACAACACACAGAAAAGAGGCACTTCTCTCATTTTTCTAGGCTTATGCTGTCAAATTTTTAAGTCATAAGAACAGAATGAGTTCTATGATCCACATGTTTTTTTGGAAGATCTCTTCCAACTCTGAGCATTTTTAATTGCAGATGTTGTTAAGATGTCATTTTTAATGGTCTTATAAAAAAGCTCTGCCATTTCCACATTCTTGAGCTTTGAGCAGTGTGCATTCTTCAGCTGCTCAACAAAAACAACCCATCTCCCTCGGTCCCGAGGATGTGGAGAATGGGAACACTCTATCTTTGCAGACGAGCTAGTGTTTGTCATTGCACTGTGGCACATACCCAGTTCAGGGGCTGTAAATTTTCCCTGAGAGGTACAGCTTTGTGAGAGTTGCTCACAAGTGAGATTCGGTGAAAGCTATGCAATGTTTCCTGAGATTACAGATTGCTAGGCTGGGGTCAGTGTTAGGACCACAAACATAAGGTGTTTGAGCTAAAAATATTTTATGGCAACTGTGAAACTGGTGAAATTTTCCATATTTGCTGCTGTGTTCAGTTCTTGTAATGGTTACAGAGGATCTTGGCTCCCTTTTTACCCTCCCTCGATAGCAAAAGTTAATCACTTGCACATGGACTCCCTTGAAAAAAAAGTAATGTTTACTTGTTTTCCTCTCTCGTGTTAAATTTCATTTCCTCTGCTCCTACCATTTCTCCGTGCTGTGAACCTATTGCTCATTGGAGTATAACACACAGAGCTGTTTTTCCTGAACAAAAAAGTGATGCTGTTCATTTATTTTGGAAAGGCCACTCTGCCTGTCCGAAGGCAGAATCTGTGCCTTGATCCCTGCAGCTCTTCTGGATTCTCTCAGTTGCAGTCAAGGGGCGAAAAACTTGAAGAGAGCAAAAATACTGGTGTGGATCTGCACCTGTAAGCCATTTCTGCAGAGAGGTGCAGAAGGACTGGGGGCTGAGATGCCAGATTCACTGAGCACCATTTTTGCATTCACAGGAAACAGGCTAATAACCTAGTCTGGATCTTGGGATTTACATCCAGCTGTAGAAAACTACCAGGAGGGACCCTAGTGATGGGGAGACCCGGCGCATTTCGGCCTAACTGTTGTTGATCCTGGCTGCAGGGTAGCAGCCCAAGGCAGAGAGATGCCAGGGGACAGGGCATCCCTGCACCCCTGTCAGTCCCAAAGGAGCCCTTCAGTCAGTCCCTTGGAAAACCAGTGTCAGACAGCCTCCTTTCCCTCTGCCTGCTCCCAATGGTGTAGGATTCCCCGTCTTCGCTCTAATTCCCTAATGTGCTGTTTCAAAATGTTTTGGCTCTTCCTGTGTTTGGTTATGAGGTATTGGTCCAGTTCTTTCAAAGCAAGCACCTCCGATCTACATGTTTTTCATGCCCAGTCATAGGATTTCAGGGCTCAGCATGGCACACACCAGGCTGGTCTCTTAAATGAAATCTCTATCTATCACATATACATCCTCATCAAATTAGTCTCCCCTTCCCTCTGGATCTGCATGCTGACCCTGCTGCTTTGATGTTACAGCACTGAGGAATTTATAAGACATGGTATTTTTTCCCAGCAAGAAAACATGAGCAAACCATCTAATATGATAATTACTGAAACTGATTTACATCTTGTGAAAAGATTAGGCAGTAGCTGCTGCTGCTGCTGCTGCCGCCTTGGAAATGTCCCATAATGATATCAAACTTCAGGCCTAAGGAGAAGTACAAAAAGGCAGCTTGAAAACCTCTGGATGTATATCTTCTGATAAGTCTCCATGGATTTTCTGATAAGGCTGCCCCTGGAAGGATTCTTGCTTCTGGTTCTCTCACCAGGCAGAGGGATTTTCCCCTCCTTGCAGTTGTGCTTCCAATGAGCATTTGAATTTGGTAAGACTTTAAAGAATCACAACCAGAAAAAAATTAGACTGAGACACAACTAACGTTTCATCTGCAGCATTTTACAGCATTGGCCAGCAAGTCACACAGAGCTCTTCCACAAACGAATCTGGAAAACGTGGTTTCAGGGAGAAGCCTGTCTAATGGGTCCTTCAGTATCTCCTCTTGTCTCTCTCCAGTTTTTGGAACCTCATCTTGCAGACATGTTTCTGCAAATAAATAGCTTCACATGAATAATTTTCTATGACTGTGTAAATCCTTGAAGCATCTTGAGCCTCTGCTGTAGATATTACGGGGAGTTTTGTCTCTGGCTCCAGTTGGTGTATAAGGGCAGCTCAGGTACATAGTTTACTTCCTCCCCCTCTGTTTAGACACCTCTCAAGTAAGGTATATGTAGAGTTGGGTGAATTACACAAAATATTTAAGGCCCATGCAGTAATTCTTACTGTTGTTAGCCTGCTGAGGTTTCATAGGCAAATGATTTTTACTTCCAAAAATAACTGAATTTCAAACTTGAAGGGATGAGCATCTTCTGAAAATTACATTATTGCTAAGAAAGCCAAATTCATACAATCTAAAAGAAAATCAATAGCAGGTGAGTTGTTTTAGTGCTGCTATTAGATAGGGAAGACAAATACATCAAGAGATTATAAAAAACCTTCTGATGAAGTACAGTGTTAGGGCTTTTTATATTCTGATAGTGTAAAACATTATGAACAGAAGACATTAAATGAAACAAAAGGGCCTTTTAACATCTTAGCATATGAAACTCACAGTCATGTAATACTGAGGTTCATCCAGTGACGGGAGTCTAGCAGGGTTCAAATAGTAGTATGAAAATTTATCTGGACTATGATAGGATCACCAAACAGCAATACTATGCATTAAGCAAACTCACTAGTTTGCCTCCCACCCTTGCCATCCCCCCTGACTAACAAATATAGTTTTTGTACAGAGTAGTACTTTGCCATGGACATATGCCACTGCCTGGGTCAGGGAGCGTTTTGGTGCAAAACTCTGATCTGTTTAGATGTTCGTGCAAGCACTGCTGGGTTTTGTGTTCGGTCTTTTAAGCTATGAGGTACTGTCAGGCTGCACAGGCTGAAGAAGACGGGCAACAGTTTTTCAACTTCCTATGAGTGACGAGAGGTAGATTTCAGGACATTTAGGATGGGGGCGGGAAATGTGCAATATGTATTTTCTAGTTTTAATCACCTTGAAACCGAAGGCAATTGAACGTACAAAATGGATCTTCATTGGGCAAAAAGAGGTATATTAATCATATATTTTACTGTACGTGTAGTTTACTGTGTAATGATGTTTTATAGAGGTGCTGTAACCCAAAATAGTTTGTCCACAGTTCTTATAATGGATCAAGCTAGGGCTATGAACATGGATACCTTTCATAAGGTATCTAATTCAACTCACTTAAAATGCTTAAGCCAGAGACATGTATTATTCTGTGAGAAAAATAAATCTGAAACAAAAGCTTTGGCCAAAGCTAGCGTTTTGGCTGAAGGCAGTGGTGAGCCCACATGCCTCAGAGGCTGCTTTCTAGAGGGTGTCCCAGCTGCTGGTGTCCCTAGATACATTGTCCTTCTTTGTGCAACTATGTTTATTATCATATCTCAGCCCAAAATGAAGGTTATTCTTCACATTTAGATATTACATCTGTACATCCCTGTAAGGTCCCATCAGTGCAAAGAGGAAAGGTTGTTTTATGTGGGGATGACCATGTGCTACTGGGGCACCAGAACGGGATGTCTCTTCCAAAGCTCCAGTTTCCCTGAGCTGTTTCTAATCTCATAGAGGCTCATGGAGAGCTACAGAGCTCAGTCTAATGTAGATTATCAGAATTACTTGACTTGTTTGCTTAGGAGCTCACTGGCACCAGGTTTTCCCTGATGGATGCTAGGATCTGTGTGGAAAAGCCCTACAGGATGTAATAGGAATCTCTGCAGAAACATTAAAAGGCCCTATTTAAACTGCTCTGAAACCTATAGAGTTTAATAGAGAGTAATATCCTTTCTATTGTTGTTTTTAACTGTCCTATATAATTCTATATTAAATTCTTGAGAAAGGCTGTAATTTTCTATTAAATTCTTTCAGGCTTTTCCACAAGGGTTCAGTAACATTTTTCATCTTTCCCAGAAGTCAATCACTTCAAGCCGCTAACCATATGTACACATTGTATACACACACACACAGAGGCATGTACGAATGTTACACCTCTGGAGTTCCTTACTCAGAGCCACGTTCAGTTCCCTGAGAAGTGACTGCCCCGAAGAGCTCCCCCCTTGCTGCCTGTGAGTGGTCAGCCCTGGAGAGAACATCACACACTCCTCCTCTGGGTCAAAACCACCTTGCTGGGCAGGTCCCCTTTCTCTGCTCACCAGTGACAGGCCCTCTGCATCTGCCTCTGTTACCTATGGAGTAAAGGCTGGTAGGTCATTGCCCAGCACCTGCACCACAAGCGTGCCCACTGGGGATGCTTGCCTTCTCACCAGGAAAAGTCTTTTGCAGGGGAAAGAAAAGCACACTCATAGGAGGCAGGCAGCAGAAGCCAGCAGCTGAGCAGCAGTTCCAGCTGAGCTGCCTGGATCACATGAATTAATCTACCCCTTTTAAAACATTCACACGCTGATCTGATTTTGACTGCTCCCTGCACCCAAGTGGCTTTAAAGCTTGGTGTGGTTTAAAGAGAAATTCTGACGGCACTTTCTCTGCAGATTCAGTTTATCCCAGCGCTGGCACTCAGACCACCTGATGTGCATGTTATGTTTGTTTATTTTGCTGATACCCTGAGAAGGTCGTTGGCAGTCTGTTTCCTGCTCTTTGGATACATATGCTGCTGCAATTGCTCTGCTCAATGTACAGTATGCAGGAAATATAAAGTTCAGTAAACAAAACAAACACACACAATTTGTGAATTGGAGAATATTTTGTTCTTCCTTCTGGATTGCAGTTTTACTCCCATGTGGGGAGTGTAAAAGGGATATCAAGCTTCCCTGTGAGAAGCCTGGCCTGATCCGACTGCAGTGCTTGCAACAGCTATCTCTTCCACCCGGGGTCTGACACAGTGCCCTGGAGCTATGTGTTTACCAGGATTTGATGGCACTAAGGTCACAACCTGGACCCCAGCTGTAGAATCACTCCTTCTCCAGTTTGGCTTTGCAGATTGGCTTTGGGTCCTCTGCCTGCTTCCACTGCAAAATGTCTGAGTGTGAGTTATCAAAAGACTTACCAGCCAGGCTCGCATTGTCGTGCTTTTTGTTTTTTGTGCTCCTGCGTGTGGAGCTGAGGAAAGAAAATGCATGTGAAAATTGCTCACGTGGTGTTCATCCCTCGGAACCCTCAGCTTGGCAGCTTATTCCCTACATTATAGTATGGCACAGCCAAATAGGTACTTCTATTTTGAGTATGGGACCATTCTGCCATGGTGCCATGGGAACTTAACCTCTGGGGCACACAGAAAACCTTGGGCCCACGCCTGCAGCCTACCTGTGCAGCACCCACGTGTGCTCAGGAGGTCAGGGGGTATGTTGTTCTTATATACCCTTTTTAGTTAGCTTTCGTGTAGCCATAGCCCAGGTGGTGATTTTGAAGGATGCGAGAGAGGTATGCGAGAGCCTCATGGCTGGATTCAGGGACCTTCAGCTGGGAACATGAATATTTTAGCTGGGTGAATTAGCTTTCTGTAGCAGTTTTGGGTGTGATTAGATTTGGGGTGAATACCTAGAGTGTTTTACTGCAAAGATAAGCCATTTGGCTTGCTACTGCTGTTCTCATCTCAGCTTCATTACGTGTCTAATATGCTAGGGTGCCAAGGCTCTGGACTAGGAACTCTTTTAATGTCTGGATGACCAAATCAAAGTGTATAAACAACAGCGAGCAAATAAACATATATTAGTATTTGTATATCTATAAATAAATAGGGCATTTAATAAGGGCTTGTACATTGAGCTGTCCATGCATAGCCATCTGCTGGGATTGTGCCTGCCAGAGTACGAGAGTAAAGTATGAGAGATATGGAACAGCTGGGAATATACACACTAAGATACACTTATCAAGCCCCCTGACAGCTATTCGGAGAAATTCCCAGACCTGTGGAGTGTGAATGTCTTAAAATTTGGAGGAGCAAGGAATAGAGTACCAAAGTTTACCCATCAGAAAGTGCTGCTCCAGCAGTAGTGAAAGTCTGTGCTGATTCCAGTAAAATTAATGGAGTTGCAGTAATGCAAAACTGTTGTGAGATTGACATCAAGTACTTTGCTTTTCTAGGAGATATTAAAGTTCTGACCTTTTCCCTGGGAAGTTTTATTTCTTTTTAACTCTGTCCATAGAGTCACCAGATGTGCTGTGTTACTGGGATTGTCTTAGCCATGCGAAGCATTCCTGGAGTCCCAGCTGATTTGCAGAAACTGGGATCTGTCCTGATTTCAGTAAAACAATGGGATTTCCCAAGGGCTTTCCCAACTATCTTCTCCATTCTAGCAGCACATCTACGTGGCCAAGCGTGTCTTCTCCTTCTCCAGAAACCTCAACCCACATCTGCTGGTCAGCTGAAAGCCTGAGACAATCACATTTCTGCCTTTACGGTGGAAAGGTGCATACTCTAACAGCAGGAGCTCAGCAACAGCAACAGTTTCAAGCCTGACACGTAGGGGAAAATGTCTTCATCTTTGCTTGAAGGCACTAACAGCAGGGCTGTGAAAGGGGCAGACCTAGTACAGTGACTATGGAAGGGATAAAGAAAAGAGAAGAACCAGAAAACCCAGCAGAAGTGAAGCTAGTAGCATAGAAAATTAAGTAGGACTGGAAAGTGAAGGGTAAAAGGAATTACAAATGGCATTTTTGGGGCTTTTTTCTCTGCAGAGACAGAGTAAGGTTTGTAACAGATAAAGACCATTTATATAAATGATCTGAGCTGGCAACACAGGTTTAAAAGCTAAGTCCAGGATCTTCTGACAAATGAAGGGAACTGATCTTTATGCTTGATATGAGACTCAGACCAGGAATGTTTGCCATGATTTCACATTTCCTAATAAAAGCTCACGGTGCCTGACATAGCATCCTACTCTTGTTAAAACAGCAGTACAATTTTTAATGAGCAAGTGTTGAAGAAATTGCTTTAATGTCCTCTTCAAAAAACAGCCCCTCATATCACAGCACTCCTTAACACCCTACACAGAACTGTAACTTTACAGCCTCCCTTGAGCAATGCATGGTGCTTAGCTGCCCCAGACCTGTGCAAGCAACGAGCCGCCACTTGGTCACAGGCTCTGTGCCTGGAGTCTAGCAGGAAGTAAGTACCTCTTATGCCTGTAAGTGAAATAAGCTATTGCACCTCATTTTGCATTCTGCCCGAGAGGAGAAGGCTCCAAGCTCAGAATATCTGACAGGCTTGAACCCTTTACATGCGAGATGCTGCAGGTGCAGGCAGCGCTCTGGCCAGGTGCAGACAGACTGGCTTCCAGGTGCTCCCCTTGAGCTCCTCCAGGTGACAACTCCTGCCCCTCTGTTCCACCTCCATGCAGGTTGCTACATATAATAAAAATCTTAGGCCTGGTAGACAACTTCTGTGGTCACCTTTTCCAGCTTGTGAAGACTTCTTTCTTCGAGCTGTGTTGTAGGCTGAGGCTCATTCCATGTCTCCTGCCCTTGGTTTTCTTTGTCTTCCTGTGCCGGATGTCTTTTATTGGCAGTTGCCTTTTGTCTTACCATCCCAGATCTGTAGCTACTTCATATAACAAGTATTCCAGTGCAACCTAGACATTGCCTTTTGCCCTTATTTTATGTAGCTATTTGACAGCAAGGTAAAAATCCATTTGCACTGTGATCTCAGGTCTTTCACTTTTTTGTGACAAGCAGGCTGCTGGCTCTCACTCTGTTCCCTTTCCCTGTATGCCTTGCACTGCTCCTTCTCTGGGCTTTTCACAGGAAGCTGTCATGTTTCCCTGTTCCTTCAGTCAATGCTGAGTAACTATCTAGTCCTTGGGAAAATGCCTCACGTCAGCATGTGATGGGCCATGCCGTCTGATAAGCAACATACTTCTGTCTTCTGTGTCTTTGACATCAGTCTCTGGGCTGTCTCTGCTGCTTTCACAGGTATCCAAGGGAAGATGCATTGCAATCGGATTCCCTTTTGGTGCTGAATTACATGAATGCTGCTGCAGGGCAGCATGGGTGGTTGGCTGAGCAAAGGGTGTTAGGTTATGACCCCCTACAGAATACAGCATCAGGTCCCTAAGCTTGCCTCCTGCCCTCATGCCCCCTGGAAGACCTTCTTCATGGGGATGAGAGCAGCAATATGCTGTTACCGTATAGTCCCTGATGCTGAAAAGCTGCCTGTCAGCACTTCCCCAGGTTTAAGTTTGAGTTTTTTGAAGCTGTAGAATCTGAAAATTAGAAAATAAGACTTTATAGTCTAAATTCTGTTTTCATGAACTGCAAACTTTTTTTGGATCACCTCATGTGGGACTGCAGCCCCAGGTGTGAAACACGTACCAGTCTCATGAGATAATTTCCAGCCTCCTGGGATGACTGCCAGTCACCCTGAGGCAATGTTACTTTTCCTAATTTAGCTGGAAGCAGGGAGTTACCTCTTATATGAGATTCTTCATGTGAGCTGATCAGCCCTGGGATTTACCTCCATTGTGTCCCCTGGGGTCTTTCAGCAAAGAAGCAAAGATGTTGCTGCCCCCTCGTGCCATGGTACACAGCAGCTTTGAGCATCAATGGAGAAATGCCTCGATGCTGTTCTCGGAAAAGTTTGAGGAGATCAGAGCCAGGAGGCTTGTTTCTACGGGGTATTGATATCTTGTGCTAAAGCTGGATTCTTGGTCACATGTGTTGTGGACACATGCATGGTTCCTAAGTCTCGATCTGAAACTCCATGCAGTAGTTTCCCATGTGTGCTGACTTCAGGTCAGTGCCCGCTTGCTACTTCTCTTATGTTACCTGTAGGATGAGGTTCTGCACCTATTCTGACTATACCACCGCCTGCCCCATGGCTCTCAGTCTTTTGTCCATTGTACAGCCTCTGGAAAGATGGCTGCCTTTTTCTATATCCCAGGATTTCTTTCATAACCCCTGCTCTGGTGATTTCCTTAATGCTTTCCGGTTTCTCAGGATGTTTTGATATCATAATCCTGAATTGCTTCTTCTGTAACAGCAATGTCATTAGTTACAGCCTTGGTGGCTGTGAGTTGCTCTAATGAATGGTTCAGTTTACCCAGCAGGCTGGTTTGATGCCAGAGGTATTTGTGACCAGCCAGAGGTACTTGTGTACTTGCCAAAAGGTACAGCAGAGGTTGTCAGGCGAGTTCCTCTAATACGGTGTGTCTGGGTTCACTTTTTGGCATTGCAAGCGGGAATGCTCTGCCCCAGAGACCCTGTAGAGTACATCTATAATGACACTGGTTTTCAAACTGTGTAATGGTGTGAGTCTGGCATACCTGAAGTCTTCCTTGTCACTGCTAGGCTGGAAGTTACAGTGGGAATAAAGATGTAGCTTTGCCAGTGCTTTCCTTGGAGTCTCCATCATGGGTAATGGAGCTTCACATTTCAGCAGGCTCAGGTTGCCAACAGGGATCTGTCTTTAACCTTAGTTTATTCAACGTGTCTATCCTTGACATACGTCTGTATATTCAGCAGCAAAGCTGCACAAGGGACTGTTTTCCCCTCCCTTTCATCCTGAGAATATCTGGCATGAAACTACAGTCCTATCCAAGGCTTGTCCTGTTCTGACTACAATGTTTTCTGTAAACCCCAAGTGATAACGTCTCCTGGTTGGTGGGTTTCTCACAGCAGCCAGAATTTGCCCACCGGCCTTTCAGTGTTTTCCCTGTACATGGTTAAGATATGGTTATGTGTCTTCAGTCAGCTATTGTTGCTTGCCCATGTTTGTAGGATTGCATTGCAGCTGATTCCACCTTCCAGCTGGAAGCAAATTGGTTTAACAGCACACTTGCAAATATGGAAAGTTGAACGCTTAGCTACCTCCTTCTGCAAAGTGTGTGTACTGATTATCTGTAATATCTGCTAAGATCTTGCTGCAATCATCAGCAAAGCTCTTAACACCATATCTACCCAGAAAATGAGAAGATGACTACGTAAACATTGCACAGAAACAATACCAGTGAAGGCCTGGACACACAAAATTCAGCATAAGTGAACACAAGGTGTGCAGTAGCTTGTACAGCCCTTTGGAGGCCTATGCTGTGCATGTTTGTTTGGCTAGCAAAATTAAAGCTGGCATGAAATCATGAGTTTGCTGTATACAACCTACAGTGACATCTCTTTTTTTTTTTTTGCTGTACAGATATACAGTGTGCCCCTCCTCTATTTTGTGGCAGTTTGGGGTTTGGGTTTTTTTTGGTCCTATTTTAGCACTTTGCCCTCACATCCTTGGTTGGGTTGGTTATTTCTCATTTCTTTCAGCTGTCCTTGCTAGCTGGAAACATTTTCCTCAATAGCCTCCTTGGGATATTTGAATCTCGCATTTCACACAAAACGACGGTCTTCATGAGGGAATCCAGATTCATGTGTGGATGCCATTAGTCTCAATCTGTAATAGCAGTATCTATTCAGTCCCCATTGTCTTGATGAGTAAGAAGAGGATTGGTAGGAGGGGGTTGGGAGAGGACCACTGTCTTTGCATGGTCTCATTCCTCCTGGGGTGAGAGCCTGCTAATGCCTTTCCCAGCTGCTACAGGGCTCTCAGGATTGCTAATGACAGCAGTGTCTCACTTGTGCCTTGTTCCTTTTCAGAAAGGAGATTGTCAGGTGCTCTGCTTTCTTGTTCTTATCTTCCATAATCCACTCTGTTTACAGATTCAGGTTACTCTTCTTCAGGGGTTGTACAGTGATATCTGGCTAGAAATTTCTCTCTTTGGTGATCTGTCTCTCCATGCTACCTGCTTGCCTCCTTTTTATATGCCATATCATTTACCTTGTAAACACATATTTTTATTAACTATTGGACTCACTGAAATAACCACTGCCACAATATTTAATATACTTTATTTATGGTGGGAAGCTAGACTGAATTGAAAACATACAGAAGAAAAGCGATTGAAATTTGCAAAAGTCTGTGGCTTTGATAATGCTTTTCTCTGAAAAAAACCTATTATATGTAAAATGAAATAGGCTTTTATTAAAACAGTTAATCACAGAAGTAGTAGGCTTGAACAGACATAGACTGGTCCTCTGACCTCTTCCCTTCGGCAGTCCACGTGCCTTCGTCCAGCTTCCAGGAGGGTTGTGACTGTCTCCCTGAATCACCAGCTGCCTGCACTCTCGGTGGGATGAAAGAGGGCTGTTCCCTGCATCATCAATGGGAAGGAGAGGAGGAAGAGTTGCTGCTTCTGTTTCTTCTCCCTGCTGCTTTGCTCAGCAGTGCCAAGGGAAGAGCCTTGGCTCACTGGAGCAAGCCAGGGCAATATAGATAAGATGGAGCAACAGTGTAAGTGTAATGGGAGACTGAGGGCTTCTCTGTCCCACTTTCTCCTGTAGGCCTGGAGATATAAAGAGGCTGAAAGTTTAGCCTTATAATGCAGTGACATGTTCAGTTTTGATGCGTGCTCCTGATACCGAGAGACATGTAAACCCCACAAATCTTTTCTGGTTTAGCTGTTTGTCACAATAACTCCCATGTAAGCTTTCCGTAGAACTGAGCAGTGAAACCCTAAGTCACCTGAAGTCAACCGGAAAGCTCTTGTTTTCCTGGCTGGTGCAGGGCAAGGCCTCTAGCACGGCTGGAGCAGTCACACATTTCAGTTTTTTTCCTTGTACATGTTACGACACTGAATGCAGTTTAATTTTTACTCTGTGTTCAGTCCTTTCAATGTATTATTGTTAAAGACACAGTATCTGATTATCCTGAGTGCACAATAACTGCAAGTGGAATAGCATTAACTGCTCTGAACAAAAGTAATTTGATAGCTAATTACACAGGAGGGAAATGAACAAACCCTGAGTTAGATAGAAATTTCTGCTAAAACCCAGGTATTTTGGATGGATTTAGATATAGAATTTTGCTTATTTGACACAACAATGCATCATGCTGCATTTATAGCCTGCATTATAAGAGTACAGCTGGCTGGGGGATAATGAGTCTCCAAATTCATAATTTCCACTTTAATTACACTTTAGATTAATATTTGTTCCTTGAAATTCGGGGGCTTGGGGCAATTTTCTGAGAGATTCTTAAAGAAACAAATCTTATCAGTAGAAAGAGCATCCTTCATGCAGACGCTTTGATAAAGACCCACCTAGATAATCACTTTATTGTTTCAGCCTTTCTTCTCTGATGGAGCTTCTTGCTTGTAGAATACAAACGTCCATCATAGTTTATAGTTTATACTAAAAACGGCCCACGTGGAATCAGGTTTAGCGAGTAGATGTGAGTAGATCTGGGACATGACCTTCCCTTGGCTGGGGCCAGTCAAAGATTTTTCTGGAGAGAGTGAATTGTTGTTAAGGCAAAAGTTCTTCAGTGATTCAAATATGGCCATTTTTTTCAAACTGTCTCAATACGGATCCAGATTTTAGGTTTCTGGTTTAGCAACTCACTTTCAGTCACCTTGAAGTTTGCATGAATTTTCACAGAAGCCCAGAAACAGAAAAATCTTACAGTAATCACAACATTTGTCCAGATAGATCAGAGTGGATACAGTATCTTGAAGGTTTCCATTGGTAGTGTCTCCTAATTTTTGCAAATAGAGAAGTTTTTAGATAGACTTTTAGAGGTCTTTGAGCCACACACCCAAGTTGGAAAAGGGCCCAAGTACAAGAAAATAACCTTGAATGGGAATATTTTCAAGGCTTACAATGCTGACATCTGGCTATAAACTCTGGGCAGTACTCCGGCCCCTCGCTGTGAGGCTGAAGACAGACTTCAGGCCTGTTGTGGAGTTTATGTTTGCAAGAGCGCTGGATGATTCAAGGCTACGTGCATTTCACCAAGGTTTCCAGAGCTGGGTCCCAGGGGAAGGGCGGTGGATGTGATGGCAGACCGAGTGCCGCCACTGCCTCTCCCCTCTGAGCTCCTTGTTGTCCTCCTCACCCTCCTCACTGCCAGAGGCACCAAGTCATCTTTAGCTGCATGCAGCCCATCAGGGCCAGGGAACTCTTTCTCAAGTATTGGGTCAGGCCTGTGTGTTTCACTATTTTAATGGGATCCTGCAGTGCCATCCAGGGTACTGCTTTTTCACACTGTCATCTCAGACCCATCCAGTCTGACAGAAAAACCTTTGATTGACACATTGTTGGAGCAGCCTTTGGACCAAATCCGCTCTTGTACTTGTGTGAAACTTGACTTCCTCAGAATTACTCTGGAGTTGCAGCAGCATAATTGAAAGTAGAATCAGGCATCAGAGCCCCCTTTATTCCCCTGGCTGAGGAGAACTGAGTTATCAGTGTGAGCATTTGAATGTGAATGAAGCTGAAGAAATGGAATTCTGTAGCCAAAGGCTTCAGTGAAACGCCTTCACCAGCATTTAACGCAGGCTGACGATCCTCTTTTATACATAAATTCAATACTGAGGAGGAGTACACCCTGTCACTTAGTGTATAAAATCACAATTAATGGACTATAATGGACTTTTAAGGGGAAACCCTGTAGAACTGATTTATATCTCATAAAATATTACATTAAACCTTTCTCCTCATACTTCTGTTGTATTCCCACCTATGTTTTAAATGCAACTCTATTTCTTGTTTTACGCTTGTGCAAAGGTGCAGGACAGTGAAGACACCATATGAAAAGGAGAATTTAGGCTAAGCAGTCATTTTGCAGTGACCATGATCCTGTTGATGTAGCACATGATTTTCTATTTGCAACCAGTTTTTAAAGAAAAATACTACAGCAAGGGAAGAAGGACAAAAGATAAAGCAGTGAGTAGGGATCTCTCAGTGTTATGCTTGCTCTTTCCTTCTGTCTTTGGCAGATATGTTTGTTAGACCTGTGAAATCCCACAACATGTGGCAGCCAATGTGCCGCAATAAGTCAGCAGGGCCAACCGGGTTGAAAGGGATGGCAAAAGTAGCAGCTCATCATTTACCGTCCTCAGCATCATCTACGTAGATCTACGAAGGGGCTCTGACATTTGGTGCAATGCGAATGTATATCTAACTGGAGTGTATTTGCCCCATTTGTAATAATTTCTTCTAATGGTATATTCACTGGTAGTTTATGGCAACCCAGAATTTCTACCTGTATCTTTGATACAGATTAAGTCATTGAGGCTTTTGCATTCAGGCACAGCAGAATCAGTCAATCAGAGACAATCCACTTCTGTCAAATATTATCACGATTAGATATAGATCTGGTCCTGACTTGTGCTTGCACTTCATTTAGTTGCAAGATGCTTGGAAAAATGGGCACAGCTTCTCATTGAAGTACACTGACACAGTTCCACTGACTTAAGATGAAGCTAGCCCAGTTTGAACCATATAAAGATTTAGCCTGTGGTGAAATTCTGTTCTTTCCCCCCCCTCAAATATTTCACTAGATTTCCTGGTTTTACAACAGCTACTCAATATCTGGTGGCCTAAAGGAAACATATAAAAGTAGATGACTGCATCAAGGTATGAATGTGTAAGGACCCCTGGCTTGCACCACTTCCAACAGAGTGAAGAAGAAAGGTCAGGCAAACACTGTTGAAATCATGATGCTTTCTCATGTGGTTATACCGAAACATGTCTGCTATCAATGTGTTGGGGACACTCCAAAATCTGATTATTCCTGCTTGCTCTGTCTTTATCATATATGAGTAATGATTATTTGTTGCTAAAGCCCTTATTGGATAAGAGCTGTAGACATAATGAGTTGATATTTAAAACTGTTGCTCAGTTGTAAAGGATATCTGCATTTAGAAGCAGGAGCTGCATGTCAAAGCATCAGAGCTCTGATGATGCTGTTATTAAATGAAAATCATGTCCCATTTTAACTCTACTGTTCAGCTTTAAAGGATTGAACAAATCAAACTGAATTTTGATCTAAATAAATGAGAATCCTAGCTAAGAGAGTTAAATAAATTCCTCTCAGGCCTTTCTAGACAGGATCAAGGCCATCTTCCACTCTCCTGGTTCTTGAGACAGGAATATTCATAGCTCTTAGAGATCTTCTTGCTGTGTATGTGCATATGAGCATATATGTTTTGACATTACAAACAGAAAAGGGAAAGAGAACAATATAACTTGATGTGAAATTCAGGGTTGAGAGGAGGAAGGGAGAGCACTGGTGCAGGAAGCTTTTTTTTCCTCCTCCAGCAGTCAGTATATCGTAGCTGAAATCAAAACCCTATAGCAAACTCCCTGAAGGAAGCAGCATAATAAATAGGTCTTTAAGGTCCTTTCTGAATGACATGGAATGAATGCCCCTCTCTTTCCCCTTCTACCCTCCCAAGGTAGAATTAGAAAATGATTCTCCATGTAGAGATATGTGATCCGTGCTAATGGCAGCAAATGAGAATGCCAGCTGCTGTTTCACCCTCTCTCGCACCCCTGCCCTGCTCCCACCTCCCCACAGTAACTCTGGCAGTAGTTTCATGCTTTATTTCAGGCTTACTGTTTGAATAATGATAATAATGTCTTGCACTCCTGTAGTGTCTTTCATCTGAGGACTACAAAGCAGTTTTACAAACGTTAGCTCTATAGGGGTTCATTCTGCAATGTAGTAAGGATGATCACAGGACGGACTATATAGTCATATAATCACACAGTTGATTATTTACCCTTTGCAAATCTATGCCATCTACATCTATATCCATCCCAGAGTAAAACATCATGATAGTCTTTATAAGGTACAATGCATATATGCATGTATTATGCATAGAAGAAAATTCAAATAAAAACTTACTGCAGTGTTCCCAGGAGGAGGACACCTATTATATTTATTCACTCCGTATTATACTATGAAAAATAGAAAATACTAAGGCATTTGTGCTTCATTATCTAAGACAGGTTTGTATCAGGTCCATCAGGAATCTGTGTTCTCTCTACTGAATTAAAATTTCTGTGGCCTTGTTGCAAAGTACCAGGTCCAAATACTCTGAATCATGTGACACAGGAAAGGGTGAACATGCACCCTTGAAGCAAGGTCCTCTTTATTCTTGGAAAGTTTGGGATTCCTGATCTGAACTATGCAGCTTGCAGTTCCCATCTAATCTAAATTTTGCTGATGGGTTTTGTTGTGTTTTCCTGTTATTTTCATGCAGGGTAAGGCCAAATTCTGCCCTTTTTGCTGTTGATAAGCAAATTTCACTACTTGCAGTTACCATAAAAAATATGAGTCTGCTTGTTATCTTTACCTCCCAAAGCTTCCAATTTTTGCTGGAAAATTCCAGAACTGCACTTTTTCCAATCAATTTTACATCAGCGTAACAGGATCTCTCATGGTATGTCAGAATTTTAATTTCTCCTGTCTCCATCTCGGTAGTGAAGGAGCTGAGTAGAAATGAGAAGTAGGCTAACGAGACATTTTGAAATCAAATTCAAAAAGCAATCTGAGCTAGAACTAAAAGTATGTAACCCAGCAGCGTATCTTTTTTACAGCTTAGCTATTGACTCATTTGATTTTGACCAAGTCATGTAGGCCAGGCTTTTCGAAAAAATGTAAGAATTTTGGCTCCCTCCATGCTTAGTGCCAACTGAAAACATGCTAAACCTGATTTCCATTGTCACTGCCCCAGATTATTTGTTATGGGCTCAACATCTATAACTGGGCACTGTGTTTTGACAAGATCCTGTGCCATCCTAGTTACCTGAATAAAGCCCAGATAAAATATATGGGACCTAAGATAGTCTCATATTTTGATTCCTCAGTGAAAAAAACAGATCCATAGGGAATTCTGCCATCTTAATGTGTTTTGCGACAGGCCATGCCTTTTGCTTGGTTTATTGAGCTGTATTTTGTTAAGATCATTGGCAAATTTTTTTCTGGAAAAAGCAGAAAACTGTACTACAATAAGCTGCTACTTCTGAAAGATTTGAGAGGTCTTAGGAGACAGAGTCACTGGCCTTGAAGACTGTTATTCAGCCTGGCATTGCGATTTGACCAGAGGAGTGAATCCCAGATACACAGGAGAACTTGGCATGGCTCAGGGTAGATGCTTTTTCAAGAAATAGCTGATAGTTGCCAGGAAGAAGCAAAACTGAAGCAAAGGAACTGTGGGGATGTTTGAAGCTTCACCAGGTTGCTCTCTGGAGGTGATGATTTTCTAGACAGATGGCCATGCATGCAGATTATTTGTTACTTTAAAATCTATTTCTTTAAAAGTTTCGTTTTTTCAATATACTTTTACTTGTAGGCTGACAGCTGGGCCACGTTATGCCTGTGATCACACTTACGCCAGTAGCCACGGGGACTCAGATTTGGTCTGCCCTTACAGAGGGCACCACAGTTAGATCCCAGCCTAGGAAAGAAAGCAGTCATACCCAGGGGGAGGTGCAGAGTTGGCCTCTGGAAGAGAATGAGGTAAACTGGCAAAAAAGAAAAGGAACAGAGCTTCAGCTAGCCTGTAACCAAGCAAATCCAACACCAGGTATATGTGGGACATTGTTATGACGAAACACAAAGACTTTTTAATTGAATAGTCAAAACAGCATTGGTACCTGGAGTTGACATTAGGAAACAATGACATACTAGTGAGATGCTGCCTGGTTTTGTCGAAAACTTTTAAATTTGTGGTTCCGTCTGTTGAATTAGTTTGGTATCTTTTCTGTTCCTACCCCATAAACTCCCCAAGCAAGGCCCAAAAATGCTCTCCAGAGTTAGCACTAAATCTCTATTGATCCAGCCAGGAAAATCATTTCAGGTTTCTCTCCATTGGATTTGAGTCAGCCTAACCTACCTTCTTGGTGTTACGTTACTTGTGACAGCTCCCAGGAAAAAGGGTCGTATTCAAGACACAGACAATTCCTACAGCCATGGCTTGAACAGAGAACAAAACAGGATTTTTTTTCTTTGAAAAGGTCTAGCAGTCCTTTTCAAAAGACAAACAAATTTTCATAGGAAATAGCCCCAGAATTCCCACTGGGAAACATGTCTTGCAGCTGTGTGACAGTAAAAACACCTGCCTGGGTTGTCTTCCCACCACCCCTCTCCAAATGTTTGCCTCCAGCCACTTCTGATTTGTGGACCCATAGAAAGTTTCCCATGTAGGTGTGGGCACCTGTATAGGGTTATTGAGCCTGGTGACAGTGGCTTTCCAAAAATCATATTTATATTTCATGCAGGTGTTCCCCAGGGGTTGTAATTTCCAGCTTGTCTATGCTTCATACACATCTGTGGCTGCACTGCACCCTTAGGTTCGTTGAATGATTCCCTGGCCAGGGAGACCAGGTACAAAGTAGGAATGTTAATGTGCACTGGGGTCTGGTCCCTACACCCATACAGGCATAAGATAGGCTGTATTACTTGAGCAGGGAGTTTCAGGGGGTTCAGCGGCATAGGTGAAACCTGATTTACCTTTTGGAGACCCCTAGGAGTTGTCCACAAGTGTGGAAGCCATCCCCCATGGGCCTTGCAAAACGTGTTAAGAATCACTGAATTGCATTGAATGACACCAAACACCGGAGCTACACATAGAGAAGTAAAAGCTGGGTATGGGTGTCTAATGACAGGAGTTAAAGGCAATGCAATTCCCTGAAGGGCATACTGGTGCAATGCTGGAGGAGCAAGCGATTCATGCAGGAGCTGTGAAGTTTCCTTTTTCCATCACCTTCAGGAAGGCCCGGCAGTCCTTGCTGTGAAGGCATGAGAGTGATGCAAAATGCTGTGAGTGGCTGAGCTGTGCAGTAATCAAAGCCACCCTCGATATATCAGGATATATATCTGATAAATTATTCTGCCTCAAGGTCACACTTCCATCCACAGGACAGTCTCCAGGATGCCAGGGAAGATTACTAAAATGAATCTCTGTATCATCACAATGTTCTTGGACCATCACTAGCTTCTCAGTGTTTTAGAAGTGCCACTACAGCGAGGTTGGGTGACACCTGCATGTCGTAATAGCTGCACAGATGCATTGAATTACTCTAAATACCTGAGTGGGCTGGGAAGGCCTTGCATGGAAATGCGAGATTCAGTACCTAAATCGCCTCGAGGTGCCTGCCAGCATCCTCTTGCGTAAGTAACGGCATTTAATATGGTTACAGACAGAGGTGTGTACTTAAGCACG
This sequence comes from Phalacrocorax carbo, assembly GCF_963921805.1. NCBI lineage: Eukaryota > Metazoa > Chordata > Aves > Suliformes > Phalacrocoracidae > Phalacrocorax > Phalacrocorax carbo. The sequence goes on from NC_087514.1 coordinate 110,718,789, forward strand.
CGTCTCTCAGGCAAAGAAGTAGCTCTCAGATGTGTGCCTTTACATACTAGCCATGTCCAGCGCAAAATGTATTTCAAGCTGTTCGTTTCCTTAGCTACTGCTACCCTGTAAATAACGTGATAGCACCACTATTTTCTAGTACATTTTCCCTGCGGGGGAAGCAAAATAGTTTGGACTCAGGGCAGAACGTTGCCTTCAAACGTACATGCACAACTGAGGTGGATTTCCATGGCACCTTGCCCTGAATGTATAATTGCATTTGGTTTTGAACAGCTTTGTTTATTTGTGTATTTTGTTAATGTGTTTTGCACCTCAGGCGTGTACTTTACAAATGCAAATTCCTTGGCTTACTGTGGTAATTTACGGCTTTTAAAGGCTAATTTTGGACCATTTTGCAATGGTAAAAAGCACACAGTTTGTGAGATCCTTTGCCAGGGGGGCCTTCTGCGCCTTTTAAAAAAGGTGCAGGGCATTCCCACCTCCCAGTGAAATCAGCTGGGCTCAGACAGCCAGAGGGAAGCCCCCGAAGCCCTGAGCCTGGCAAAAAGGAGGGAACTCAACCGTCCTCCTCCTTATAAATCGCTATATACAAGAATACCCAGGGCAGAGAGCAGAGCATGCTTCTCTATCCACTGTCCGAACACAGAGAGAGGGGACAGGATGATCCTGCGCAAGGGAGGTGAGAAGGCAGTGGCTGGTTTAGGACGAGCTGAGAAGATTCGGGGAGGGTTTTCAAGCAGGAGTTAGCTTTCGTTTTCCCATCACTAGCAAAAGCCTGCCGTGGCACTGACGGGAAAAGACATACGGGCCTCAGCTTTGCTGTTAACAGGTAACTTGGGGTTACCGGTGCGATGGTGCAGGACTGGTGCAATGCAGGAGAATTAACCCCAAATTGTAGATGGGTAAATAAGGCAAAGAATGATCTCCAGATTTCTTCAGATATGTGATATGAAGCCTAAATCATATCTCTGACTTTCTGCAACATTTCTTAAACATGCAGCACCTTTCCAGCAGCTATTCAATGGCAGTTCTCACTGGGGAAGGAGCAGGCAGGTTTCTGGCCTGAAAACCTGTTAGAAATGCTTTGTAACTCTACTGAATTGAGGGCATTTGCCCAAGTGTTATACTGTACCAAAACTGGGCCCAGGATTGCTGTGTTGCAAAATGTTTCTTTCCTTTTGTGTAACTGCTTCTTGAGGCAAAAACATTCGATTTTAGATTGTAAATACTTAAGAAATAGGGATTATTTTTTTTTGCTTAATTCTTTGTTTAAGAAATAAGAAATGGGAAAAGAAGGGCTGCTTAGTTTTTAAAAGAGCCACTGAGATTTTAGAGCTATTCCAAGCCTTGGGCTTAGTTTTCGAAACGATGTCTTTGAGAAAATAGCTTCCTAATAAAATTTTAAAATTTGGAAGCCTCCATTCTCTGGAGTTTTTAGGGAACTTGGTTTATTAAGGAATTTTACCACTAATGTTTCTCTGCAATATTTATGCTGGCATGTGAAAAGGGCCTTGCAATGACAATGGAGCGTACTAGTCCCCTTTGCAGCTAAAGACCAGAGGGTCAGAGAAAGTGCTCTAGTTGCTTTGTTTATCGATTCTGTTTTGTGATGAGAAAGTTTCTTTAAGCCAGCTCTGCTCAGCCCAAAGCCCTGTTTAGACATGGGAGTCATATCTCACTGATCCAGCTACTCCCAGCTTGCATCAGCTTTACCTTACACTGGTGTCTTGTGCTTGTGAAACGAATCGCTGAGGCTCATGCCGTTTTGACAGAGAGCTTAAAGCAGCTCAGCAAGTCAGTTAGACTAAGTGTGTTAGGGCACACGGGGTCTGATCTGTTAAACTTTTGGCCGCGCAGCTCAGTATAATTGTGTTCTTTCCTCTTTACAAGCTGCTAGATTCCTAGAATTGGTTGCTTATATATACTTTCTCTCTGTCTGACTAATAAGATTTTTCAAGGCTCACAAGCCACACAGCCTTGAAAGAAATCCTTTCTTAGTTGCTTAACAAAGATATGTCTGGATTTTTTACAGTGAATGTGGGTAGCTGCCACATTAACCTCTGAAGCTGCTTTCAGGGTTCCTGGTGTATTCTAGAGGAGGGCAGAGAAAAATAGTTCTTTGGCCTTATAAGAACAACAGTTTTTGAAGATGGAGTGAAAAGTTAAAATTACAACTGATGATATTCGTAAGGCTTAGGGGCTTTTTCACCTCAGAGGGCCTCTCAGCTGATATCATCTTTGTTTCACCTGGAGGAAAATGAAAGGCAGGAGATGCAATTCTGCAATTCACTGATGAGTGCACAGCACTGTGGTATGAATCTGATCTCTTGAAGTTGGCACTCAACCCAGGTCACTGCCTCCCAGCTGTGCATAAGGCACGGGGCTGTGCTTCCCGCCCTGCCCCCCCCACCCCAGCCCGCAAAATGGTTATGTTTCATTTCCTCCCTTTTGGGGTTGAGTACACAAACAGAAATAATCTGTGAGATTGTACTGTAAGGCTTCCGTCCTCCCTGGAGACCTGTAGGGATCCCGTAGAGGCAGTGCTTTTCAGAGAAGATAGCAGCAGTCTCCATGCTTGCTACATGTCACCAGCCCTCTAAGCCTCGGTGAAATAGGTGAATAAAATATGAAGTGTTAAGTGGTAAACTTTTAAGGTTGCACTGTTCCTGCAGGAGACCCATAGCATGTTGCCAGTAGCATTCCACATTCAGCAGAAAGTTATTTCTAATGGTCAGGGGTTTATTCCTTCATGTAAAAGCAAATGATGACCTTGATGATGTGGGAGGTGAATGCCACCAGAGAATTAAGGAGGTGTAATAGTGTTTAATACTTAAGAGGTAGATTTTTCTTTAAATGTCAATGCAAAACCATTCCGTTTTTTCCCCTTCTTTTCTTTTCTTTCTTCTTCATTGGAAACTACTGGAAGAAACTAAATACGTGTGCATCCTTAAATATGGATGAAATGCAAGTGAAAGCTGTTGCAGAAGGCCTAGGGCCTGGTTGCCCACATGCCTTATAAAGTTCAGCGTATCCAGAATCAGGTCTCCTAAAGCTTCAAGTGTAACTCTTGTCATAGTACAGTTTGTCGACCTGCAGAATAATAAACTCAGAAATAAAAAGCCACCCTTATCCCAGCTACAGGAGTAGTAGATGCTGACAGTGTTCACCAGTGCCTGATGCTGATCCAGACTTCTTAAATTTCTAGCTTTACTCACATTCAGCCTTCCAAAGGGGATCATTGTAAAGCCACACTGCCGAGATTTACCTTGCAAACTCCGCTTAAGACTGAGAATCAGACATACGCATAGCCTACTGAGTTAACCCTAGTGGTCTGCAAAGGCAAGAAGATCTGAGAAATTTAGTGTTAAGGCTCAAACTGTCTGTAGCCCTGTCCTTCGAACACTATGCTTTCTGCTACTGGTAAGTGACATTTGTAGTGATTTTAAGGATCCCTGAAAAAGTGGTAGCTGTTTGTTAACTCTTTTCACCCTGGCTGAGTTTGCTGATAAAGGACATGTGGTAGTCTCTACTGTGAAAAAGTTAATGGCAAAGATTCAGGGCAATAATCTTGTATGCATTAGAGGTTTCTATTAATTTTGATTTCACGTTCTTTGAAGGGTGAGGGAGAGGAGAGACTAATTTGGCTACTCCCTAATATTTAATCTTAAAGGTTGAGTTTTGGGTGTTTTGTTTTGTTTTTCTGTCAAAAATAATAGCATGAAATCTCTATTGAAAAAGTATTTAATCAGAATACTGACACCATTGTAAATTTTTTTTTCTTCTATACTAAGATTGTATTTTAGCAGTTTGTTATAAGTGAAATAACAGTGTGGACATGATGTAATAATTCATCATGTGGAAGACTTCTGAAGCAATTTCCGTTTAAGGATATTGTACTGTTCTAAACAGTGTGGTATCTGCTTTGCATATTCAAGCCAGGAAGCGTGACTTTCCCTCTCTCCTCCTCCCCAGTGTGCTGAGGGTAGATGTTCAGCTGTGGTGTACATGGTCATAAGGGAAGGGTTGATCTGAATGTGCCTGGGTCATTTCACACAGACTAAGAATCTGCTACAGTCTCTCTTTGTGTGCTTTGCATGATTGTTACTCAGTAGATCATGAATCTCCAGGCTATAGAGCTCAGCACTGGGAAAGCCCTAATGTTTCTAACCCAGATCTCCACCCATGCAGAGTGTTGTTCCGCTGTGCTTTTACCTACCTCTTACAGTCCAAAATATCTGTCATTACCATCTTTGCTCTGGTGGCCATTCCACAGCCTAACATACCCCACTGCCAGGAAACTCCTCCATAACTCTTATTGCATGTTTTTTTACAACATTTCTTTGTCTTTTGTGGTACAGCACCATTCTCTCTGCTGTCTCCTCTCAACTTGGTGTTCGTATCCTGCAGATAGCTGTGCTCTCTCCCCTCATGCAGTCTGTGCCTCTGCACCCATTGCTCATTCAGGATGTGCCATTAGCAACTGGCCTCTCTTTCTGCAGCAGTTTTGCTGCCCTTCTCAGAATTCATTCCAGTTAGTCTTTCAGGTAACGACATGCCCAGAAATTAAGGCTACATTCCAGCGTCTGAAATGAAGCTTCTGGTGACTCAACCCAGAATAGCTTTGGTCTGTTTCACTACTGTATTACTCTTTACTGCATGTCCAATTTGCTGCACACTATTACTATTAAATCTCTGTTGACATTACCGCTTTCCAGGTTTCTCCCTCCCATTGTGTGACTATTTCCCATCTGGGCTTTTCTCATGTGGGAAATATTCACACAAATTCAAGTCTTCAGCAGAGCTTCCCAGCTGCATTAGGCATTTCACCAATAAATCACTGTTGCAGAGAAAACTGACTGAAGCGGCCTTTCAAATCCCACATGCAGTGATAGCTCACCCTTCCCTATTCCCTTACTCCCAAATCCTGTGTAACATCACAAGCAAAATTTTGAACAGAAAATTGAATCAGGCAGGAGTTCAGGGAGGATTCAAAGTTGCAGTGCTAACAGTTGGTGAGGATCCACATGCTACCTCTGAAAGACATTAAAAAACTAACTGCAAAAACAACACTAAGTTTATTTTTGCTGTGTTAACCCGAGGTCATGACCTACTGTGCAGCCACCAGGATCCTTTCCCTGTTCCTTAAGTTTTGGCTAAGTTGGTGCTGCAATTTAGTGTTGTTTAGATGTGGTAGAGTTGATTTAGATGCCTGGCCACCCTGCAGTGTAACTTACAAGCACCTCATAAGGGGTGCTCAGGAGCGACAGCCTCTTCCCAGTGCAGTGCAAGGCTGGGACCGTTCAGAAAACAGAGCAATTCCCATGCAGATACTGTCAGTGTGATTTCAGCCCTGATGATGAAGACAGAATATTTCATCCAGGGTCCATCTGTGTCACCAGTGAGGATGCAAGAATGGCCAAGGTGGTTCAGATACCTGGACTACCTAGCCCAGTGCTCTGTTCCCAGTAGTGCCCCTAAGAAGGGTGAGGGTGAGAGCAGGGCAAGCACATGTGATAATTTCTTCTTTCAGCCTCCAACTATTTTCAGCTCAGGGGATTTCCTGGCCCTGGTGAAGTTTATCTGTTTTGTAACCCAGGGGATTTCTATTTCACACACATGTCCAGTCTCCCCTCAAGCCTATGTGAACTTTTTGTGTCCCCACAGCTCTTTGGTAAAAGCTCTACAGGCTCTCTAGTTGCTGGGTGAAAAGTCATTTCTCCGTGTGGCAACTCCAGCACCATTTAACTCTAACTCTGGTTCTTGCATTGGAAGAGGGAGTGAGCAGTCATTGGCAATCCAGCCACTCCCTTGCTACCCTGGATTTTACAGACCTTCATCATATTCCTACCAAGTCCAGGCAGAAAAGTCCTCAACTAGTCAGTGATTCCTGATTCCTCATATGAAAGCCATTTCACAGCTTTGAACATTCCTCTTTCCTTTCTTTGAGTCCCTCTTCCAGGTCAAGTTGGGTATAGTAGGGGGGAATGAAGGAATTGTACAGTGGCACAATGATGTTCCCTCTTTCACTTTTTATTAATTTTCCAGACTCTCACTGAATTGAATTGCCTTTGCATTGGGCATGCAAAGCCAAAACATGCAACAGCCTGTGTTGCAGGAGGTAAAAAAGATTTTATTGTATGGTCACTGCTGGAATTAAGTTTATTAGCAATAGATCAGATCTTAGATGAGAGATTACTAATAAAATTCAGACCAGTTCCTGGATTTCTTAGCTCAGGAATAGCTGTAAATTAAGCAGTGCCAAGGCTTGAGTGCTGGAGCACAGTCATTTGGACCGTTGTTAGTGTGCTTCTGGGTATGGTTTTGGCCTGCACCAACCTGCCCTCTCCCAGACAACTCCTGAGCATGCTTCAGGAATTAGCATGGGCCAGGGAAGGTTATCCAAAGCAGTCTGGCTGCAACTCAGGTGCTGCTAGTTTCTTTAACTATGATTTAAAGGATGGAAAAGACTAATACTATAAACATGGTCAAACCATGCCAGCTGGACTCAGAGCCAGGGAATGGGCCCTGGCTATATCTATAAGCTACCTTGTGGGGGTGGAACAGTGGTGTTCACAGCAGCAAGGGCAGGATCTAGAACAGGCATGGAAATGGGTAGACCTGACTGTGGGATACTGAGATGTTAATACCAGCGTTGGTCATACTCTCTGTGTTTGGGGGTAACAATGAACTTCTGTCTCCAGAACTTTCTACCTGCCCACTTTCCTCAAGCATCCAAAATTGGAGATGATTGAATTATTCTAGTTGAAGATTTATACATTTATTTTACTGCAGGGCATGAAAGAATTCATGTTGGGGGGACATGTTGATTTAATTGATTTTGTTGCTAAGCCAGTTTAAGGGAATCCATCTATAACCTGAGTGGAAAGCAGTCCTAAGTGTTGGTTGCTTTTGACTATGAAGAAAGCCTATTCATGTACTTTACAAAGGTAAACACAGCTCGGATGTAGAAAGGTACAAACCTTCTCCATTTGCCTCAGTGATGTATTACCCCAAAGCATTTCAACTGCTTTAGCTGTTGCCGCTGCCATACTCAGTTTGCTGATCTATCCTAATGCATCTCTTCTCTATCACTTGCAGGAGCACTGGCAGCATAAAAAGAAATTTCCTTTTACATTATTTTACCATCTGGGGTAACAAATAATACATAAAGTAACTGTAATGGAAAGTGATGAGGGACAGGAAGTTTCTCATTTATTTCAGTTAAATTAAAATGTGCATCCAGAACATTTACATACAGTTAATGCACAGTTGGCAGGGGTTCCCCTGTTTGTGTGGATCTTTTACACAGCAACAGGCAAAAGAGAACATTTGAACAGATAAAAGAAATTAGGCACAAAGAGCAGAGATTCAGGTCTAGCAAGTAAAACTTCAAGTGCTGGCAGAGACTAAGGTAAGTGTTCTGGAGAAGGATTGCATTGAATGTTTTATGAAGAGTTGTTTTTATGAAAACTGGTGAAATAATGACCGTATTTATTTACTGATACCAGTTCAGTGAGGAGAGGCCAACATTCCCAGTGCATGATTTGCATTAGTCATCAGTCATTTATTTTACAGCTATGATGTACAAAGAAGCTCAACGAACAGTAAAGACCTAAAATCAAGAACCCAGCAGTTGGGAAATGCCAAAATTAATGTTACTGGAAACATGGATAAAATAGAACTATTTGGAAGTGGTGGAGGCAATGGGCACTGTGGTAGAAACAGTAAGAAGTGGGTGTTTCATCCTCTTGTAAGGTGGTGCTTGCCTTTCTACAGCTTCAAAATGTTAGTCATATAATCTACAAACTCTTCTGTCAGTCTGAGTCTAAAAAATTGGTCCTTTTATGTTAATATTTTAATGATGAAATCTGGAGGCTATTGAATGTTGACTGTACCTGAAACTCATGTTGACTCTACCTGAAACAAGTGCTGCACTGTTTTCTGTTACCTTTAGACTCTAAACCACTGCCAAAATCCAGAAGCCCTCAGATCAACGTGTCCTTTTGGTCCTCCCTTTCCAAGGGGCTGAAGTTCTTGCCTTCATCTTTTTCACTCATCCCCAGTAAACCACAGGTTGTATCTGTATTCCCCAGACACATCCCTGGCTGCGCAGACGTGCAGTTCCTGGGGATGCTTTTACCAGTTACAGAGCACCTTGGCTGACTAGGACTGGTCATGCTGTGATTTTCCTGATCAGTCCAGTCCTGGGGCTTTTGTTTTCTGTGCTCGGCCTGCTGCTCTGAGCAACGTGTATCTCCTGATGTCTACAATGTTATTATGGGTAGCTGAAATCAGCCAGCCCCGGTTCTCCTTTTCTGAAAGCTACCAGTGATTGTACAGTGTCCTCAACATCCCTGGCAGCATACATGCATGGTATCTCCTCTGAGGCCTTCCAGGACCAGAAAGAAAATGAAGTCACAGAAATTTGTGAAAGAAATTAGTTTCTGGGGAATAAAACATGTAGTAGTTTCATTCAGTGATGTGTGAAGCATTGTATTCCTAAATAAAGAACTCGTGTATGTAAAGGATGTCACCTGCAGGAGGCTGAATTTGGAGCCTGCAAGGGTGGGGACATCTTATGCTTGACTTTGTGGCGGGACTGGGAATGACATACACACCAAGAAGGCCATGACACAAACCCATCTTCTGGCCTGTAAGGGAAAAAACAGCTTGATTGTTTTGTCTGGGAAAAAAAGGAGAGAAGATATGGTGCATAAAGAAACTTATCTGGAGGGACGCTTGTTGACCTTGTGAAGATGAAAGCAGACTCATCTTCTGCTGAAACTTTGTGTCATTTTGTCCTTCAGGTCTCTGGTGGCTGTGCAAGTCAGTGCACTAAGGCATAGAAGTTAGCCAGAGGAGAGGTACTCTCATATCCTTCACTGGAAAGCCAAGCCCAGCACGTGGACCACCAGTGAATGTCAGTGTGAAGCAGGCAGGTTGCAACATATCCCCTAGTTAGAAGTTGTGCAGGGCACAAAGCCCTGTTCTGTTTATATTGCCATAGAAGCGCTTAAATCATATGGGTGTGTCTGGTGCTTTCCTATCTATCTCTTGGATTATTTCTAGTGATGGGGACCCTGACAGGCTGCACACAGCAACGTGCCTGAGCAGGTGAATGGTAGTTTAGGGGTCAATTTATCTGATTGTTGTAGGAGTGAAGTTCTTCGTTCTTCCCTTTCCATTCTTTCTGTTTGATGATCTGTGAGATCTCTGGAAGCCAAATGGCCTCTGAAAAGTAAAATTATCTTCATGTGCAAGGAGTTTTTTAGCTGTAAGGTGTAGCAGATCTAGTATTATGCATTTAGAGATGATACTAAAATTAATGTGATTAACTTTCTTTAAAATCATGGTTTTTTAAAGTAATACTTTTTAAAGTACTTTTTCTTTTTTCTTTTTTTTTTTTTGTTTTGTTTTCTAGCCTTAAGTTCATCCTTTCAGACTTGTCTCTGCAAGCATAAAACCTGCTTTTTCTTTTAATGAAAGCTGAGATTTTCACAACTCCAGAACCTGGAGCTCTGAGCAAAACAAACGTTAATTACAATTATGAGAACTGGCAGTACTAAGAAGGCAAAGTCTTCAAAATGCCTTCTTGCCTCTACTAGCAAAACCTTTCTTTTGCTGGATTCAGCTAGAACTAGCCACTCTTCACCTAGATTATAATTTAAGTTACACCAGGAGATCTGGGAGGGGATGAAGAGGGTAGCTGAGGGTGACAGTGAGATGTGGACATTTGGTGGTGTTTCTGTTTTTGTGGCTGTTCTGCTTCCCCATGACCATACACAGCCCCAAGAGCACATACTGGTACCTGTTACTGGGGATGGGCAGAGGAGGAGAAGAGCTTTGAGATCTTTTAGAAAAGAGTAATTCTGGTCTGTAAGAACTCATCCTGATACCTTCTGAAATCTGGTCTATACTTTCATCCACTTGAAACAGAACATTCAGATTGAGCCAGCAGATACCTAGAAAGTGTTAGAAAGAAAAGCAAACATATCCTTCTTCAGCCGTTGTTGCATTTTCTAATTTTTGTACTGCAGATGTATTTAAATACTGCAGTCTGGTTCCAAACCACTCTTCAGCTAAATACTGGGCAGTCATATAACAAGCACATACTCTGAGTATAAGTCTGTGGAAAAATGTGGTTACCCACAAGAATAGAGACTGATCACCCATTTCCTTAGTCTTCTAGAAACCTTTACGTCTGTTCTTATGGAAGTCACAGAATTTGTTGTCCAATCATGCGCTCATGACCTTCTCCAAATGGCTATAATATATGAAGAAATCAGAAGATAAAAAGATCTTGTCTAAAAATCTAGGCTTATTCAAATATAGTTTTCATTCAGCTCAGAATACTTAAAGAATTTGTTTGCAGAGTTTATTCTAATATTTCCATGTTCCCATATTCAGAGGTGCAACAGTTCAGTGGAAACAGTCTTTTCAGAGACGTGATTATTGATAAAACCTGTATGCTGCACTACAGCTGTAATTTATGGGTGACCTGATTAGGGGTTTTTGTCTTACCAAATAAAGAGTATAATAAATTTGTAAGATCCTCAACGTAGCCTCTGCAAATTTCTCAAGAGGAATATTCCACCCCCCTTCCTTGTGTATTTATGCAGGGTTTATGTCTGTGAAATTAACTGAGTCACAGGTGGTAACTGCGATTGTCAGTCAGTATCCTGTTTATCTCCTATAGTGGTATTAATGTTTCTGCCAGTGTAAGATGTTTTTCTTTGAGTTTCAGAGGCAGCAGGTACAGGACTGTGAGCAATAAAAATATGCATATATATACACAAACACACACATATATATGCATGTGTATACATACATACATTACAAATATATATTAAAAACATACATAATATATATCCCAAAAGTTTTTCAGAGTTTCTCTTACAAAGCTTGAATAAATTGGTGACTCTGGCTGGGTTTTCTGGAGACTTTCCAAGCCTAAAGCATGTGTGGAAAGTCCCAGGATTGCCAGTCTAAAAATGTAAGTTAACCTCATCTTCCTGTGTGAGCCCATATGCGCAGATTCGCCCCCCAACCCATGTACCCTACTTCCTTTTGCATTTGCGGTCCTCATCAAGCGGGTGTCATCCCTGCTCCAGCATCGAGCCCTCGACGTGCATTCCTCCAGAGACACTGAGTTCCAAACCTTTTTTAGAAAGACCCTGCTTGTAATTTTTCCAGCTGTAAATACACGATAGATGGATACCAGGCACCTGTTGCCTAATTCCTTGCCAAGTTTTTCAATTTTAAATTGCATTAGATACTTGTTCGGGGGAATCTTTGTAACTTATTAGCTGTCGAATGTGTGGGAAAGCACTGGCCATGTATGGGAATGGCAGAAAACTGCTTTCTGAGGTATCAGAGAAAAGCAATAGCACACACTTACAGTATAAATATGAAACACCATCTGGTCTTAATTACTGTTGAGGAACGTACATATATCATGCATGGAAATTATATCCATCAGAGGAAATTCCTCTCAGTTATATACCAGTGTAATTCAACTGAATCCAAGGGGTTTACTCCAGAGTCACCTTGCTATAACTAAGAATAGAGCTTGGTCCATCAACTGTTATGAGCCTATGTAAGAAAGAACATACAATGAAAATATGTGGCATACATTTAAACTGGCCATTGCCGAACTTATACCTCAGCAGAAAAATACCTGTGAGACAGAGACAAGCACATCAGAGGCCTACTTCAATAATATTTAACTGTCTGAAATGATCACTCTAACTCTTAGGAAGAGCTATTAATATTTATTATTTGCATTTTAGTTGTGTCTGTCAGTCTCAGCTGAGAAAGATAACTCAGTTGTAAATCCCTGTGTTCCTGCAGTATCCATTAGAGGATTCCCAAAGCAATGGCTGACATTTTAAAAGCTATGTGGATGGCCAGTATTGAAAGGAAAAAGTCCAGGATGGCAATCAGAGGGAGCTACAGCTTGCCTTGCACAAGGCTTTTCAAAAAGATTCTGTAGAAATTCTTGGTATCAGACCCTGTACTTCCTAAATTATAATCTTTTAAAAACACATACATTTTGCCTTCTTTTATTTAATTGTTCCATTTGTATACGCTGTCAAAAACAAGGCCACCTGCTTGTGTCCTGTGGTGAAGAAGAGAGTTAATTCGTATGCTATACATTTTACATATAATAGTGCAAATATATGATTTTTTTAAAAAATTAACTAATTTGACAAACTCATTCGGCCACCTGAACCTCTGTAATATTCCTCACGGATGCATGGTTTTTTCCACTGCTGCATTACTGCAATTCGTATACGTACCAAAAACTTTTAAGACTGATTCTTCTACCAGTTTAGCTCGTTGTGATGTACGGCAAACCACAGCTTATAATTTTCCCATTGTTACTTCCTTGTGATTTTTTCTATGGCAGAACATACTTAACTGCTGTTAAAATCCCTCTGTTATGCTCCCAAAGTGTCTTCTGACTATATGCCTAAATCAACTCAGTTATTTTCAGCTTCCTAAAAGCAATCTGTATAATCGCTTGATGCTCTGCATACTTCTAAGCTGTGCTAAGTTGGCATATAAGTCACCTGCAGGCAATGCCAGCTTTGATTAGCCGCCATGGAATCCCAAACAGATTCCACTTCTGCCGATCCCTGGGTACATTTACATTTCACAGTAACAAAACACACTTTACATATTACTTATAAATCCCTTTTCTAAAAGGACAATATTTCTAAAAACAAAGAGGGTCTTTCTATACTGCCTTAGCTGTAACCTGTTTGCTAACCCAGTGATTTGATAGATGCACACTGTATGGTCTTCACCAGTCAAAGTACAGCAAGTAGAGGTCATGCTTGATGATGAGTTCCCCGCTGCTTCGCAGAGATGTGACAACTTTTGTGGGGTTTTTCAGATTAGAGAAAGTAATACTTTCTTTCAAATCGGTAGCATGAAGCTGTGCAGAAATAAGTCCAGAGATATTCTTGTTTTAATGTTGTAGCTAGTATGATGTAGAGGTATTTCATGTCGTCTAATAAGGCTGCTCCATTGGTTTTAGAAGAAAACATGTCGTCTTCTTACTCCTTACCATTAGTACATGACTAATAATTTGTCATAGGATGAGTGAGACTGTTGCTGTAGGTGGAAGACAGCACTGTAGGAATGCCGAGGTACTGACCTATCAGTGAATATTTAATTTCTTAGTCCTCTTCACAATTCCAATTCCAGAGTGCAGACTCAATACATCCTCCCTATCTCTGTGCTAACTAGCAGCCAAACACATTTTTGGTTTTCCTCTTCCAATAAGCGGCACCGAAAGCATGTTGCCTAACTTCTTTGTCTTTGCCTAAAGAGATTTGAGAAACTGGCATGATCTCTACCATGCTTTCTACCAAACATGAGTGTTCTTCAATCTCACCAGCCTCCACACCCCATTCTTCATCAGGATGCTGGAAGTTGTTATTTTTGTCCTTCTAATTAAATCCATGCATCTTAAAGAAGCTGAGAGTAAAAATTACATGCAAACAGGCCTTCTAGTGAAGAAAGCCTTGTGTGTGACTTCCTTTCAGCAAAGCATTGCGCAGCAACATAGTGGAAGGGTTCCCATGCATTTTTGAAGGAGGCTTGTGAAACTTCTTTGAGCTTTTTTCTCTGCTCCTGAGTAGATGTTCCCATCCCCTCTAATGCCTAGTTTAGCACAAACGTGGCAGAATGGGATGTCCCAGTAATCAAAAGTTCCTTTTGAATTTTGCATGGATTATTTTCCTCCCATAGGGATGGCTTGCTGTGTTCTGCTTCTCACTATGAATCAACTTTTTCCTGCAGTGATGGCTGAGACCTACATCTTACTGCAAAGAAGGGACTGTGAAAGGGAAAATCTTGTAAATTGTGGGGTTTTGGACCTCTATCAGACAAGCTGAGTTTATGACAGAAGGCTGCCTTGTCTCCAGGATAATTTCTGCCTACCATCAGATAATTTAGGAAAAAAGGACCAGATCCCTTCAGAAAATCCCTAAGTTTCACTTAGAGGTTCTGCGGCAAATAGCTTGAGATTAATAACACTTTGAAACTTGCAGGTAGCTAGAACTGTTTATCTTCTGAGGTTTATATATTAAGTTCATTCCAAGGATCTAGGCTCTCTCCTGTGGCCACAGAGATAGAAAAGGCTGACTGTGGAGGGTGCTATGAAGAAAATACATGTGGAAATTCACCTTCTCACGCACCGTGGTTGGGCAACTGCTGCTAACTGCAAACACCTTAAAAATGGAAACTGTTTCCACAGACTGGAATATTTGTCAGGCAAAGGGGTTTATGGTTGGCTTTGCCAGTTTTTACAACCAAGTCTACTCATAAATTGTGACTTTTAGGAAAAGTAATCTTTACTATGTCCCCCAAATTCTGCTGACTTTTGTCCCTAAGCCGCATTGTATTCTAAAAATCAGACAGTTGGAAAAATACAGCGAGTCAATAAAAAGAGTATGTTAATGAAAAGAAAATGCAAACAGTTGTTATATTTAGGGTACAAAACATTACATGTTAACTGATTTCTATTACTGCAAAAGAAATCTATAACTGTGTTAACTGCGCTTAGCATATGTTTAATTTCTTAATTCTGTTTTCACTTATGGCACATTTCAATTTCTAACCTGTGATTCTCCCCTAAATATGGTCTGCTTTAAGGAAAAATGAGGACCTTTACTCTGGAAACTATGAGTGTTTTGTTCCAGTAATGAAGAATCCCTTGTTTCCTGTCCCACACAACTCCTGGTGTATAGTCGTCTGGAGTCTTTGCCTCTTTTAGCAGGAATTAAAAGGGAACTTTATTTATTTATTTATATGCATTTGTTGTTTCTAATGATGTGGCAACTACCGGGCCTTTTAATCTTTCTGAGCAAATGCAAAATTGTCTGTGATAACAAAGAATGCGAGTTATCTTCGGTAATCAGTTGAAATATCTACTGCTCAAATTCCAGGTTTCCTTTGATTTATCACTGTCACATTTCACATTAAGGCACCCCACTGTCCATTTTCTTAATTTCCTTTCTAATTGCAGCTCCTCAGCTCAGTAATTCACAGTTGCACCGTTTGTGAAGTCTTGTTTTTAGTTTATTCAGCACAGTGCAAAAGTAACATGATGGCTAGCCTTTCTGATAGCAGTAGTACAAAAAACTTTCTTCTCCTTCATCTTGCAGTTGTGGATCAGTGGTGAAAAGGCCGTTTAGTACTGTACATGGTAAAATGGGTTAGCCTGTATTTGTATGTTGTTGTTAATTCTTACATTAATACCTTCCAAACTAAAACTTGTGGCAGTAAAAGTGACATGTGAGCAGACAAGAAATGCTTTCCTTCAGGGATGTTTAAACAGGCTAAAAATTGGACTGGACATGAACGTTTTGCACAGATAATGTCAGTTGGGCTCTGCTGCAATTTTGTTACAGCATTTCTAATCATATTGTTTCATGTTTTTCATTAATCTGAGGTATAGTAATCAACTCCAATGTTTCAGCTATGTAAGGAAAACATGAGCTGCCTATCTAAGGCCATTGAGACTATCCTTGTGTGCACTATGGAAACATACACACATGTTTCTCTGATGCCTAATCATGTTCCTCGGAAATAAAATAACGGTGCTATATATGATTCTTAATTGATATATATAGAAACAAGCTGTTCCATAAGCAACGTAAGTAATGAAGCCTGGTTTCCTTAAGATTTGTGTTCTTTATCCTCAAAGCTTCAAATTCAGTTCCCTCTGAGTTAACAGTAACAATGACTCACCCATTGTGGATAATATTAGAAGTAAGTCAGGGCTTAAAGAAAGCCGTTTTCTACAGTATGGCATAGCAATGTTTGTTAAATCTCTGCAGGAAATCTCTACTTAATCATCCTCCATGCAGAACTGGGTAGTATTGTTTAAAACCAGAAGACTCCAACTGCAAATCTACACATAAATGATGTCAAGTGTGCAAAGCAGTTACTCCAAGCCCAGGCAAAGGGCACCCCTTTGCTTCATGCAGAGAGAGAACCAGAGCTGTCAAGTGATGTCTCCAAAAGTCCTCCTAGGGCTTCAGCAATCACCTGGGAGATCTATAGCTTTTCACAAGAAGGATGGCAGATACATAAAGGAAGAAAATGGGGAAAGATGAGCCCATTTAGGAGTGCTGTGTCATTTGTCCATTTTGTGCTTGAGTAATTCCATGTGATGGAATTTCTGTATCATGTAATTACTGCTGATTTACACGCAGATGCTGAGATCACAGCTGGGCCCAGTCTTACAACTGGCAATATTCCTGCCACCCTTAGATACAGACCTGTCTATTCATAGATGCAAATACAGATTTACTCTCTTTAAGATCATGTTAGAAGACCTCTGACAAGGGATGAGTCTCAAAGAGGACCTTCTGTGAAGTACCTAGCTAAAGCCATCGAAAGAGCTGAAAGAAAAAAAAAAAGAAAAGGGACCTAACCATGGCAACACTGTGGTTTGTAATGCTTAGTTTTCAGAAGCCCATCCACTTTAGGACTCTTGTCCCTTCCTGAATGGGAAGAATTAGTTTGTGATCAAACAGGCCCTTTGTGTGCAGGCAGTTTTCTTGCAGCTAGCCCCAAGGAAAAGTAGAGGATGTGGGTGTCTGCCCATTTTAGAGCTTATTCAAAGATGCTGGATGGCATACAAGTCAGTCTGCAGAATCTGAAATCTTTCTCTTGTGGGAGATATTAAAACTCTTTCTTTCAAAACTGAAGGAGAGATCCCTCCCCATAGTCATCCAAGGGTTGCTTTCTGTCAGCATCTTATCTTACGGTTCCCTAGCAGATACAGCAATGACCTACTGAGTGGAGGTCCTCAGTTCAAGTCTCTCCTTTTCCTTTTGGCATCACCCCCAGCCAAACATAAAGAACTTTGACCACTAGAGACTGTTTTGGGTGACATACTCTCTACTCTTCATTCTTCCCAGTACAGCTGTATGCCTTTGCAAAAATTGGCTAAGACTGCTTGGCCCATCAGGAAAGACAGAAAGCACTTGGGTGCTCTGCAACGCACTCTGGTGCTATAGCCCTGGTTTGAGAACTGGGACAACTCGGTTCTGGAGTGTAGTCCTGGGACCGTGTCCATGTGTTGTGGAAGGGCTATTCCCTGTAAGACAATTGCATCTGGGGTAAGAGGAGAGGAGGGAGGTGTGAGTTTGCGCCTCACTGGGCAGGGGAGAGAGCTGAGGTGGGACCCTGAGAACTGGCAGAAAATGAGGAAGAAGAGAAAGTGGGTGGGAGCACAGCCTTGGTCACCATCCACTTCCCACAGGCTTTGTCATCAACGTGAGTGGTGATACACCTGGGAGGACTGGGGAGCCCAGGCCTGCTCTCAGTCGCAGAAGTCTCCACTGCTGCCCAGGTGAACCTTGAAAGGCAGATGCATGTGGAAATGCACATCCTGGAGCTCAGCCAGGCTCAGAGATGAGTTATGTACCTACCTGCTCTTTCCTGGCAAGCCAAGGACCCTAGAGGCTGCGCAAAGACACTATTTTAAGGAGCAAGCCTGGATTTAAAACTCAAGACTTAGGGAGTTGTAGAGTACAGACACCAGGTTTAGATAGCAGCTGAACAGACCTGTGAACACTGCTTATAGTAAGGCTAATCCTAATCCTTAAGGAAATAAATTTCTTGGCACAACTCTCTCTTCTCTGGCCATGGAAAGAGAGAGAACAACCTGCTTATCAAAACCATGTTCAAACTTGATGTTGGCTTGATAATGGTATGTGCGTGTGCCAAGCTTACCTGCTGCAACTGAAGTAGCGGAGGGACAGGAGAGGTTGGAAATGATATCTGTTGGGAAGCAGGAGAAGCAAACAAGACACTCTTTAGACACAAGTTAGAGACAAGTCTACCCTGTAGTTTCTTTTTCTTTCCTCATTTATTCTTCCTCATCTGGAGTTGCCATTCCTCTGGGGGAGAAGGAAACACTAACGGATGTCTGAGATCCTGTCTCACATCATGTCTCCTCACGTTGCCCTCTCAGTAACACTAATAATGAGTCTGGCCTCAACACCCCATTTATTTCCAGCTCACACTCCTGTCTCCATTAGTTTTCCCTTGATGACTTTGTGTGTGTTTCCAGAGCACCTAGCAAATGGGCCACAGATCCTGATTACGGATCTTTGCACTAACTCATTAATAACAGCAGTACTCAAAAGAAATGAGAGTATTAATCAAATATTTTAAAAGATGCCAATCCCCATTTCTGAGCTTCCTAGTGTGTTTTGTCCTTCATGTGTCTGTTTTTTAGACTTCCATCCTTCATGATAGAAACTACCTTTACTTCGTGTATCACCCACTGCCAAGGTCGGCACTGATTAAAAAAAAAAGGTTGGTTAATACCAACCTAGAAAAAAAATAGTCTCGGTTAATACCTATGGTAATAAAAATAAAGAATACATTTAGCAGTTAGCAGTTTACAATTCCTGGCTGCCAGATGGTTTCTTCTGCCATTGCGGATCTCTTTGTGATATTTGGCATTACGTATGTCCCATGAAGTTTGTGTCACATTATTACATCTTTGCTTTTTAACCGCTGTTAGTATAAGAATGGACTAACCAGAAGGCTCTGAATGCAGGTCTAATAAAACTGGATGAAGATGGATCATGAGAATGACCTGAATGCATAGGGGATTTATCATATAACTATGAGAAAACATGTTGGACTATTTGTGACTAATTTTTGTTTGATTTATGGATTTTGCCATCTTTTATAACCTTCAAATGAATAAAAATCACAAGACTTTTAGGCTCTGCTAAAACAAAAATATTTTTTCCATTGACAAACTTTATCTATGTGAACTTTTCAAGCATTTTAAAAGTCCAAAGTTCCTGAAGTTTTTGAGCTAGGCTACGATTTGCTAAAATAACAAGGGACCCTATAGGAAAACTGATATTTTTTCTTCTATTTAATTTGCCCTAATATGCTTGGTTTTTTTATTTTTTCAGTTTGTTTTTAAATTCTGGGCCTGAAGCAATACAAACTGTCCCTACAAAATGTAAAAATTAGTGTTCTTTTTCAAAAATATCAAAGAAAATGCTTTTTTTTTTGACAAGTGTTTTGATTAACCATAGTATGATACAAATCCACAAATTTAAAAACATAGAGGTAAGAAAAGTAGTCTGTTCAGGGAGAATTCCTACAATAACTAAAGAAAAAGATTAAAAAAGGGGAGGGGAACTAGAATCCATAACTGAAGGAAAAACTGTAATTTAACACCTAAACATATGTGTGTATAAAAGCATACCTTATAAAATGCATAGTTTTTAGAACTATATAAAAATTTTTTACATTTTTTGCCTGAAAGAATGTGCAAAAGACACAAGATTATGTACCCCAGCTGGCTCCTCTCTGTCTGGGAGGTGAGTTGTTTGGGATGTCTGTGAATAATGGGGTTGCTACACAGAGCTAAGATGGGCTGTGGTGTTGCACCATCAGTGAGCTCTTTGGGAGATAATTATGGTCTGGTTGAAGCCCAAGGGACTGCTGGTCAAATCCATCTGTCTTCGATCCTTTCTCATGGTTTTCCCCAATAAGGATCTTTTTATTTTGTTTTCTGCTGCCTACCACACTTCCTGGAATGAGAAATCTCTTAGGATACAATGCTCAGAAGTGAATACACTGGTCGTGCACAGATCAACGTATAGTGAAATACAAAGCTAACTGCACGTTGCTAACTGCAACTTACTCTGCTTGGCCAATACTTCACTTCCTCAATGTGCCATTGAGGCATATCAGTAAGGGAAGAATTTTGATTGTGCAAACATTCATAGATATTTCAGAGTCAAGTGCAAGAATGAAATTCCTTTTAGGCAGAAAGTTTTTATGAATCTCAATAAGCAAACAGATACAGCACCCCATGAGTTAAATGCCCAACCCTGTATCTAAGTTGTGGTGTTCAATTAATTGATTATCCTTGGGTTGTCATTAGTTCTTGTATCTGCATGGAAAAATGAATTATAATTTGTTTCAGGAAATTTTCAGTAATTACTAGATATTTTGCTGTCTTTATTTACAGAAGTATTATGTAATTTTGTGCTTGATGTAGTTACTTTCGGAAAAAAATCAATAGCTTTAATGTCAGCACATCAGTAATGACATTGCTAAATATGAAATTGTAGTTCAAAAAGGAAACAAAACCAATAACAGGGAATAATTTTGCTTCAGGAACAGAGGGAAAAATAACATGGAAAATATCAGTAGACCATTATGTAATCAACCACGTGGTACATGTTCACTTAGCACGTGGGATACTGTGCCCATACGTGGTGACTGCAGACCAGTCAGGACCTAATAAAAGTAGGAAAAAATCGAGGAAGGGAAATATTGATAGCATATGGAGGAAGCAGCAGCCCTAATATGGGGAGGGAATACAGAACCTGGTTGTTGTATGAGATGCTCCCAGTTATCCAAAGGGAATCAACACAGCTAAGGACCTTCACCTCTCCATTGCCTCATCATGAATATGTGCCTGAGACTGCCTGGAAACTACTGGGTTTTCTGAAGAACAGTGCCCCAGGAGGGCCCACTGGCAAAGGCAGTCTCAGATTTGCTGTCTACTGAGGGCTTGGCTTCTGTACTGCTGCTAAACCGGAGCATTGATTT
This sequence comes from Phalacrocorax carbo, assembly GCF_963921805.1. NCBI lineage: Eukaryota > Metazoa > Chordata > Aves > Suliformes > Phalacrocoracidae > Phalacrocorax > Phalacrocorax carbo. The sequence continues at coordinate 110,739,408 of NC_087514.1, forward strand.
CACTGAGGAAAAAAAGAGTAAGGTCTGTGAGAGAAGTACACAAAATAGTGGTGAGGTGCATCTGTTTGTCATTTTTCAGCAATAAAAAGCAGAAGACAATGAAGTGAAGAGGAAAGCTGTGAGCCCTGTTGTCAGGCAATAGGCAGACCTCAGCTGAGTACAGTGACTCTTTGGCTGACTCACTTGTAGCAGTTAAGAATATAACCCAAGAGATATGAAATTAATAAGTCAGTCCTTACTGAATTATTATCCTCTGGAAGTTTTTTGGCATTTCAAAGTTGAATATGGTAGTAAAGCACACACGGGTTTTGGTTCTGCTCTACCCTGAAGAACTGAAATAGGATGGAAAATGATGACAGGGCAGTTTTTCTCAGCCACTTTTTATGAAGCAGAGGAGACTCCGCCTCAAAACGTATAATACAGAGAAGATCATAGACTCTACTTCTGCTATGGCCCCCGGGAACTCCTGCTGCGACCTTTTGTTGTTGTTCTGGTCTGGTAGCAGTCTACACTCACTCTGCATGGGTAAAAATGACAAGATGATGTATAGGTACTGCAAGATCAAACTTTAGAACTTCTTTCCAACTTTTAGGGTGTTACTGGCTCCAGCAATATTTCCTACAGTTAATACTGGAAATAGCTCTACCAAAGGTTATTCCATCTTAAGATTACATTTTATAGTAAAGGAAAAACAGATCAAAACCACATAGTATAGACAGAATATTACAAAACATTGTGAAAATAACATTTAAAATTACTTTCAAGTCTCATGCTTCATGGATTCATTTGTGGCAGTGAGTTGTATGTGCTATTGTCAGTGGTGCCCTTCATTTGGGGTTCTGTGTGCCAGGGGCTGCACCTGTGTATAGTGAAATAACTACTCCTACTGCAGAGATCTTTCAGCCTCAGTGCTGAGCTAAAAAGGAAGTAATTTCTATTTCCTATCCCAGGGCAGGTATAGCAATGAAAAAGGCTGAGGACGACAAGTGATTCTAAGCTCTTCTTTAAAATAAGGTTCATCAAGCCTTAGTTCAAAGGAATTTGGGGGGCACTTGTAAGAGCCAATGAAAGGAATGCAAAAATGGACTATGCTTAGATATTGCAATACTATGTGCCTTACAAACATAGCCCCTTCTTTTCATATATCTAAGAGGAGGTGCATAAGACTGTTCTTCACATACCTAGTGACACATTTACTGCAGACTCAGACATCCCATCCTGAAGTGCCCAGCACTGATGACTGCCATGGAGAAGACCCAGAACAAGTGGAACTTCTGGGGTCACCTCACATGCATCAGGTGAAATTTAATGGGTTTTTTTGTTGTTGCTTAACTGTAATTTATAAATCAGCTTCTGACCCTAGCTTAATTCCTCTAGCTTAATCTCCATTGTTTTATCTTAATTTATATTTCTTCAGCACCTCATTTAGGCCATGAAAGATTTGCCTGGTGACTAATTTGAAGAAGGTGTATGAAACCATTGGTTGGAGGGAGAGCAGCATGTGCCACTCTCCAGGTTCCAGCCTGACCAGGACTTGACCCTTTTGTGCTTTTTTGTGTTGGGTTTTTTTATTTCAGAAAGTTTTGATGATGGTGCTGTTCAGGAAACAGAGTGAAATCCCATTGTTTTCCCAGATTATCTCCTCAGATGCACTCCTGAAGTATATTGCTTGGTCCAGCTGTAGATCAACCACAAATATTAAAGCAAATATTACTGTGGGAGCCTGAAAGTGCAAATGCCATTCAGAGTAGTCACACATACTTTGATGTGGGCACTCATTTTATATTTGCTGCATTTTTTTACTCTAAATATAGTTTTGGCTCTAACTGTTTTCACCCACTCTCTCAGGTCAGATTTCTGTGCCATTGAATGACAGTGCATAAATGTTGTGCACCTGATGATTCAGTGTGTGCTGTACCATAACTTAGGGTGCCAGTACCTAAAACGAAAGCATGGACTTGGGAGGATTCAAATGTCAAATGCATACATGGGTCACTAGGGAATTTGAAGCTCTGGGATTAATTTGTTTGGTTATAGAGACAAGTATTATCCAGTAATCCAAACCTCCAAACTAAAAAAATTAAGTACTTGACTCTGGATTTTGAGTCTGGCACATCTGCAATTTGAGCCAATGTGAGGCTTGTTATGGCAGACAAGCTAGGGATAAAGGACTGGGAAATGCCTTGTTTTGAGGCTACTATTATGCCTTTGTAGTGGAGGAATTGGAAGTACTTTCCTTCCCTCATGCTCTATCATTTTCTTCATCTCTTTATTGAGCTGGTTACAAACATACTGTAAATCTACTTGTGCAGCAAAAAGGTGATATCTAAAAAGTTATTAATAGCATATGTGCACCAATTCTTGACATGCTGTTGCCAGCACTACAGTATTCATTGATATCTCCCATATCTTAGGTAGTATTCTCTCTTTTTCTCTCTCTGAAGGAACAATTTCTTTTCTTATTTCATGCACCATGAATATTTACCATCCACAGTTATTTCTTCCGTTTGGCAACCTTACTTCCAAGCTGCACCAGCCACATGGCTTGGGATGATCTTTAAAAATACTGTGCAGGATGTAAGAAAATTGAAACATCCCTAGCGCAAACACCATGCCGAAAACTTGCAGAACCTTCCTTTTGATTTCATTAATTTTGTCTTTCTTACCACCTACGTGAAAGCAAGAATAAATCTTGTGCAGAAAATGGATGAGTACTGTTCCAGCTCTGTGTGCAATCCTACCACAGCCAGATGTTTCCACCTGAGTGGTCAGCAGTGCAAAGCTTGATATGTAACAAACTGTGTCCTCCTTGTCCACCTTCCCCCCATAATTCTCCCTCCTGCTTGGTGTCCTAACCAGACTAATTCTTGCCTGCCGCAGTGCCAGTGCCAGTATGCCCACCTGCACGACCAGCAGCTCTGTGTTTGGAAGCTCTTCTCTCCAGCTACAGAGGCAAGAAAATCAAGATTGTTTGGTGTAAAAAGTAGGATTCATGAAAACCTAAAACTGAGAGGAAGTGTGTAAGAATGACCCAGCAGACCCAGTCTAGCTCAAGGCCAACTGTGTGGCAAACTTCCTTCATTACTCCAAAAAACCCTAGCAAATATAATTTTTGCATAAAGCATGGATGACAGATGTAGTGTGAAGTAGGATGTGAAGTGAGGCAACAGCCTGGGAGACAGTCCAATTAGCAAATGGACATACAGGTAGGAGAAGAGGACCATAGTCCATAGTGGAGAGGAAAATGTCACAAGTAGACTAGATATGTGGAAAGCAATGTAGAATATGAAGGAAAAAAATCATGAAGGGAGAGAGGGAAATTGGGGCACAGTGGATGCCCTAGCATAAGGAGCTTGGTGTAAAGCAGGGTGAAGCAGAAAGTGCTTCCTCTGTTTTGCTTTAAATCTGTGTTTTCATTGGGTGCCTTCACTGGCCAATTTCAATGGGTGGCTCTTACTTTTTACTACACTAACCAGACAACAGCAGTTAATAAACACACCATCCATTACTTTATTGATTTCCATCATGCCCCCTCACAGTCATCTCCCCTCAGAGATGAAGAACCTTAGTCTATTGAATCCCTCTTTGTCTGGAAGCCACTCCATATTTCTCACCACCCTCATCCTTCTTTATTTGTTTTCTGGCTCCTTTTTTGAATGGAGGGCCAAGGAGAGGAAAGGACAGACAGACCAGAACTGCATTCTGTATTGTGAGTATTCATTGCCATATTGATTACTTCTATTCTTTTCCTAATCCTTCTCAATTATTGAGAGGTCAGTTATACCCTCACCTCTTCCAGTAATGCTGAAGAAAAAATTTTGACTGAGTCAAAAAACCCTCGCCAAATCCCAAACCCAAAAACAACCCATGATAAACTATTGGTTTTATTCTGGAGAAAATATTATGTGTTCAAAACCATGCAACCATTTCCTACCAATCAAGAACATTGATCACACATGTTTTCTTGAAAAGAAAGAAAGGAAGGGGAAAAACCAGCAGGGTCTCGAGTTAATTAAATGGCATTATGTCAGCAGCACACAGGAAAGATGCATAGCAACAAGGAGAAGAGAATCCAATACAGGACTTACCACATTAGTTGTCTGCTTTGTCCATAGGAGACTTGGACAGAAATTAAAGCACCTGTATGGCAGCTAATAATGAAGGATAGATTTCATAGCAGTGGAAATGGGCTGCAGGTCTGCCTCCCAGGAGATGCAATACAGTGCAGATTCATTGGTTATCTTCTGGGATGTGGTGCCCAGAACACAGCCTCTGTTTGGATTTGAAGTGTTTCAAGATCACCACTGGAAGTGAAGATAACCTTACTCTCCCAAACTCTGTGAATAGAATAAAAATCTGATACTGTGTTCCCAGTAGTAAAAATGAGATGGGCAGTAGGTACCGGACAGTCAGGCGCATGTGCATTTGTTTCCATGCATTTGTGTGTGAGAAAGGGAAGACCAGAAGAAGGAAGATTAGTTCTCTTCCCTTCAGAAAGATGACCGTGATTAGAAATGCCCATGTGGACAGATCATTCCTTCATTAACCTCCCACCCAATAACCAAACGTCTATCTTTCTTTTCACCAACTCCAACTCTTCCAAACCCCATACCCAAACCTCCAAATTCTCTGCCATCCAAGCCCCAATCCATCTTAAAATCCCCTCCTAGGTCTCCCATTCCTCCTTATAGAAACCTTCTCTAGATCTGCATCTAGAGACCTCCTTGGCAGATGCTGTAGTCCTCTTGTCTGTTCCTTGTGCCTGCTTTTTCTCTTGTTCTTTGGGTGTTTCCTGTAAGCTGAACACCAATTGCACATATCAAAACAAAATTAAAAAAAAAAAAACAAAACACAAAAAGACGACAACAGGGACATGTGCAGAATAAAATATATGTGCTGTAGCTCAGTGTTGTGAAAAATGGCTTCCTCCTCATGGGGCTCAACTCTGCATTCAACATCTGCTAGGCTGCTTAGCTCTTTAGTGGACACCGCATCATTGCTTCACCAAAAAGGATATCTTCACATAAACCCAGTGCTATCTTACAGTGATACTTGCCCAATATTTCTACCTCCTTTCTAGCAATCTGCAGCCCCGGCACTTTTTGAACTAGAGGTTGTGTCTGTTTAGTGGCTCCTTGTGGACTTCCATTTATTTGTTTAATTGTACTTTAAAGCCCTTTGGTATTTTAACACCTACAGCATGCTGTGGGAGAGGGTTCCACAGTTTTTCCTAAGCAAAAGAGCCACTTCTGTAAGGTGTGCAAACTTGGCCTCCATCATGACACAGCACTGCAATGAATGTATGAGGGGAAGCCGAGTTCAGTTTTGGCAATTTGTGGGCCAAGCTGTAGACTATGAAATAAAACTCACAGGATAGAGAACTAGTAAGTGCCAGGATATCTGTCAAAGGAGAGACATAGGTCACAATCTTTTATTAAAAAATTACCCTGTGGCTTAAGAATATTTATCGTGCTGTCTCCCAGCTACACTCGGCTGACTCCAAAAGCTAGCTGTTGAAGGAAAGCCAATATTTCTCTTCCCAAAAAAGTGAGATTGGGAGAAGGAAATGTCAGCTCAAGGCATGGCTCAAGAAGCTCGTCTCTGGTGGGGTAAGAAAGTCATGCAGCCACCTAGGCTGCTTCTTAAATAACGGCATAAAACTGGCTTTTGTCAGTCACTTGGAGAATGTAGCTACCTCATCAAGCACTGGTGAAGCTAATAAAAAGGGAGAAGTGGGGAGGCTGGAATTCCTCAGAAATCCCTGAAAATATTTGTTTTATTGCATTTCAGATGAATTCTTTTTAATGATCCCTGCCTGACCGCCCAGAGCATTTCTGTCCTCTAGCCCTTCAAATAACAGTTCAGATAGGAAACGCAGTCCTTGAAAGTCCTCTTTCTGAAGGAAAATGTGAAGACAAACAACTGCCTAGAGTAAGCTTCTTATCTTCATCTTGTAAAACTCCTCCAGGAAAGCTAATTAGAATATGTAAGACAGGGCAGAGAAGCACCAGAAAAGGAAAGGAAAAAGAGGTCTTGAAACCCACAGGCAGTCAGAGGAAAGTCCTGGCCTTTATAGTTCCCGTCAACAGCAGGAGAAGCCTGGAAAAGGTTGCACAGCAAAAAATACGTGGCTCTGTGATTCATTACTTTGAGGGGAGGTTTAACATAGTGCAGAAGGCTGAGCGGCCCCAGCATCTCTGCGCCCGGGACAGAGCTGCTTGGTCCCGTGGGTGTTGGATGGCGCTCCAGCATCAGAGTCTTTCCTCTGGGACAGGTCTGGGCTTTAGGCACCCAGACTTTTCCACGAAAAAACCCCACTGGCAGGGTCGCAGACTCCCTCCTGTACCTACACCCCAGCATGGCTCCCAGAGACAGGGTCTGTGCAGCAACAGGTGGGAATCATGGCATTTGGTGACAGCAGAAGGTTACTAATAAAGCAAAAAGGGGTCTTATTATTAGCGCTGCCAGCAATATGGTGATAAAGCAATACGTGTTTGTGGGCCTTTCTCCAGGATATTTCTGTGTGGCGTGAGCAGCTTTCAGTTCAGTTTTCTGACTGGCAATTACGTGAGGTGCAGTTGCACTGTGGCATTATTTCCATCTGCATCTTTGAAACCTCAGGCAGATATGATATAATTGTACCAGGAGAAAAAGGGTGGTGATTTTTGAAAATCATCTTGCTGTGAGGGTCACCCTGGAAGAATTCACCCCAAAACTCCCTTAGATCCCTAAGAGCTCCCAGCACTGGGGACCTCACCAGGGAGAGCAGAGGGTAGGCTTTAATGAACAAATCCCCAGGGAGGATCAATCAGTATCATTCCCTCGCCTCAGAAGACCTGCCCCCCAAATTTGAAGCATGTTTATTTTAAAATAATGTATTGAAAAAACTTTTTCCCTTTTAATTACCTGCCTGGATCCTACTACCAGGTTTTGACTTTCTCCTGCAAGCACTGCTGACATGCCAGACAGCTGAAGTAGGAGGTGTGAGCTTGGGCAAGCCATTAATATCGTGGTGCTTCTGTTTTCCCTCTTGTGTAAAAAGGCCATAGCAATCCTTACCTAACTTACAGTGCATTGAGGGGCTTATAATTTGCCAGTGACTTTGAAATCCTTGGCAACGTGGTGCTATCCCATATCACTACAGAGTGTTGTATAGAAAGTAATGTGGTGATCTTGATCACCGTCTGCTGAATCAATAAGTCTTCCTCTCTCATTTTTGGGTTTTTCTTCTTTTTTCTTTTTTTTTTTTTTATTTATTCAAGCCACTCAAGTTTCTGCAGTGCTTTGTAGCCCTTTTACTCTTCACATTATTATTTTCCATTTTAGGTCATCTTTTGTAGTCTCTCCCTTAGCCCATACTCAGTGTGAATACGCCGAGTTTCCTCCAATTCCATAAACTCTGCGCATTGCCCATTAATTACCGCTGTGGAGCTTGTCAGATGGCTTTCAGAAACGCCCAGCCCTAGCAACGGTGCACTCTAGCCCCTTGCCTAGCCCAGCAGTAACATCCGCAAAGAATTCCCCTCTGCTAGTGAGCCATGGTGACCTCCCCTTCCTGAAGCCACGCTGGCTATTTTCAGTTAATCTGTGCTTTTCCAAATGTTCTCCCTTTTGACTCTTAAAAGATTTTCAAAGGCTTTTGCTCACAACTCATGTCAAACTGACTAGTGTGTAGTTTCCTACTATGTCTCTATAGGTTCACTTTTAAAGTTATGGCATTATGTATTAGTCATCCTTTTCCTCAGAGACCACTCCTGAACTCAGTAAACCTATGAAAATATCTACCAAAGTCTTTCCAGTTCCTACTGCTATTCTGTTCAGTATCCTCTGACATCCTGAGCACCAAAGACCCAAAACCTGGTCCTGTGGAACGTCCCCAGGCATGTGTCTCACTTTGTTACACCCCTGGAGTTCAAAGAGTACGTGTAGAGGTGCCAGAGGAGTTATTTTGGCTTTGCACAACTGTTAGTGACCTCAAAGTCTGGTCAGATAACATTTAAAATAAAATTTCAGATATCATGAACAGCAGCCTGTGGAGAGGTGCTACAATTTACTCTAGGCCTCTTGTATCTTCAACTATATCATGAGGCAATAGCTAAATATCAGTTCCTTAGCAGAACTCCAGTGTTACTTTTCTGTCCAAGTATTTTACCATCTTCTCTTGTAATTGTTTACATCCCTGACGATCTGAATTCTGCCTTTTGGTGACGTCGAAAAGAGGAAAAAAAGAGGCAAAATCATTGTCCCCTGAGATCATTGTCAGGTTGTTTGATTTCTCTACTTCTGCACTTCTCTATAGCCTGTTCTCATATTCACTATGAATTTCCTGAGTTGATTACAAGTGGCTTTGAAATAATCACTGTTCTTATAATATGTTTTGCCTTATGTTACTGAGATGTTCTCCTGCCCTTTATTCAAATGTACTTGCTGCGTGGGATTTCCATATCAACAACATTGCCTATCTCAGCATTTACATTTCTGTTTTTACAAATACAAATTTATATTCTACAAAAGATATTTTCCCCAAATATTTTCAAACTTGAATTTAACAGATGAACCTATGAAACAATATGGAAGTATAAATACAATTGTAAAATTTATAGTAATGGATGAGGTTTGGAAGAATGATGCATTTTAAATTTGGGACCAACAGGAGAACTGAAGAGAAGAATGTACTACTGTAAAGATCGATAATGAAAAATTACTTTGAAGGTGTGTTTTTTTACTGAAGGATTAGCAAGGAGGCATACGGGATGTTTAAGGAATCTGATTTTCCATCTATAGTGCAATAGCCTCTATCTGTTGCTTAATGTGGATAAAGAAAATCTTGACGTAATATCTCATAGTTCTTCAGAACTTTAAAAAAGGCCAGTGTTTTCCAGACCAAGTACAAGCATAGTCTTAGGCCTTCATGGGATCATTTCAGAATCAGTGGATGTTTACAAGCCTTACCTGTAACCTGCCCCAACACCATTTTTAGCAGAAAATATTTTGAAATTACTTCTGCTCTGTCACTCTGTTTATCTTTTACTAAGCCAGCAATGATCACATGGTTTTTGACGACTTTCTCTATTTTCAGATACATATCTGTACTGCTAGGTGGTTGGGGAAGGCAGGATGTTTGTTGTTTTTGTTTTTTGTAAAAGTCATTTTGGATTCAAGGGCAGACTGAACACTTTCTTGGAAGAGAAACCCAGTGAGGATTATTAAATACACAGGCACCACATCTTAATCAAGAAGTCCCAAACCAAAAATAGTTGGAAAAGGGGAGATTACTAATGGGAAGTTTCATATACGCCCATCTTGTTCTTTCTCTTCTTTAAGCATCCATTTAACTACCCCAGACAGAGAAAGTATAGCATGCTCAATGGACTTTTGCTCTGATATGTTATGTCTTGTTGTCTTTCTTCTAATGCAAAATTTTTTGATGATAAGAAATGGATTTAGTTTTACCTGGTAATTGCACCCCTACTAGGGGAGCAATTTGGTTGGCTGGCACCACTGTAGATGTGCCTGGAGTTATTCAGGACATTTGGACAGGACTAACAAATGCAATGAAAATCCTCCTTTAAAAGGGAAAGCCTGAGCAGATGACCTACAAGAGACTTGTACCCTTCTGGGGAGGCAGTAAGAGGCCAGGTGGACACCCTAGGGTGCCTACGATGATGCGATGTGTCTGTTTAGGCACTCATATCTCACCTAAAGGCTAGGTGTTCAGGCATTCAGTGCAGTCAAGAGAAACAAGTACCCTAAAGGTGGGATTTACACAGTGCGCCTTAGACATGCCTCTTAAGATGGAGTGACTCACCAAGCCCATATATCTGCCTCTCAGCGTTAGGGGGAATAGAGGGCTCCCAGATAACTACCTAGACATCCAAAGTTGTGGGACGTGAATACCACACACCATTACTTTTGTCTTACGTTAATGACAAATCTGTTACGAAAAGAGAAAGAAACAAGGACTGGCCTCTCAGACCAGGCTCATATGCTGCCTCCCTGATACCACTGTCCCAGCTGGTCACTCTAACCCCACTCCAGATGGCCAGATGTGTGACCGTTCCTTCCCATTAAAATGTGTATTAGTGAAATCCCACCAGGTAGCCTCGGTCAGTGGAAAATGCTTGCTTTGGCAGCATATATAACCAATGTACTCACCAAGCCTTTCCCCAAAACATTGAATTTGAACTCTGCTCTATGTTCCTGCTTGCAGTGACACGTGTTCCTATTTATTAAGCTGACTTCTATGTAGTCAGTGTCTTCTTTAAAATCCGCTATATATATGCATTCACAAGAGATTTTTCCAGCTTCTTTTCAGAAGCTGAATGGAGGCAAATAATAGAACAAAGACCTTAAAGCACTTTTAATGCACTGCACAGTACCCGCAGCCACCTCTTCAATAAAAGTGAGATCTGCTTCTGGATTGTATCCTTATGCGGAGTTCCAGTTTCCAAATCCTCCTTTCAGAGACTCCCTGAACCTGGGATGGTCGCATTTTCTGCTGCTAGCTGTTCCAAATTCGCCATCTGGCACTTCTCAGCACTGGAGAGTGAAGATAGTTGTCAGCAGCAATGCAAATCATTGTTGTTTTGTTAAACTAACCTATAGTACATCCCCTCTTTTTTTTTTCTTTTGCTTCCAGAGGGTATAAATAATAATGTTTAAAAATGAATAAACACACATGCAAAGACATATAATATCTCAACCACATTCCAAAGTCCTTGCTCAGGTTTTTCATTCACTTCCAATGCCAATAAAACTCCAGCTGAGGTGAATATGATTTTGGTAGACTAAAAATTGAGTAAAATTTGCAGAAGAAATTTGGCAGAAATTTGCAACAGCAGCATTGGCAATTCAACTCAGAATTCTTATTAAAAGGAAAGCTGAGCTGCCATTTGTGGCTTGGAAAAATGTCTATTTTGAGGACTTGGCTTCCTCCTTGTCCCCTCCATTCTTTCTTAGTAATGGTATAATTATTAACACTTCTGGGTGAAATTCTGAAAATCTTCCCATATCTGCTACCTTTCACAGCACCAACAAGAAATCTGCCTCTGGCAGAGTGGTAAGCTCACTAGCATAAGACATACAGGGATCCTAACAGTACCTTTGCTTTTAGTCCTTTTGATCAGCGAGTGGGCTGTTTAATTAATTGCTTGGTTTAGTTAAACAGCAGTTGTTTTGAGTACTGTGTTCATAAACTCCCTCCCTCGGCAAGGTTGTTCAGGAAAATCTGTCGAGGACAGGCTCAGTCACAAAGCACCCAGAAGAGGTTCTATTTAGCACCTGTGGGTTCCTGCTGCCAGTGACACTGTGAATTAGCTTGATGAGACACTCTGGAGCGGTGGAGCTGCCACCCTTTTTTCCCTGGGACTGCAACTGTGCAAAGTTTTGATCTCCTACCTAACAGGCAAATGAGATCGTTTTCTCAGATACAAATCTTTGTTAATTATTAGTGGAGATATTTTTTAAAAACTAAATAACAAAATGTAATCTTGAAGAAGGGAGCACCGTAACTGTCACAGAAGCAGTTAAGGATCTGTCTGGAGATGTTTGAAATTTCCCGTTTGTAGGATTTCCACGCTGATACAATCTAACACTTTTTGAGGACTGTGTATTTCTGTTCTGCTAAGATATCCAAATTATCAATCTCTTGATTATAATATTCATGATACTCAAACAGACCAGAAAGATCACTAAAATAATTTAACCATTTCCACTTCCATATTTCCAAAGATGCTGATACATTATCCTGGTGCAGTATAACCTCTCATTATCTCTTTTTGTTTAGAAACACTCCATTCTGCTGTCACATACTGCTCTGAGCATATTTTTCCCTTTCTACCCTTTTCAGACCTGTGGGTATCATCCTGACCTGAGGTCCACCACTACAAATTCAAGGTACTGCCATTTGTTTGCCATTACACAGCTCTAGTTTGCACCGATACAAATCACGGCAACACCTGACCCTTTGCATGGGGTGTATTATTCCTGGTGGATGGCCTATTGGCTGGTCTAATTCAGCAGGGTTCCTCACAAAGAGGAACTGCCCTTCGCTTTATCTGTCCCAGTGCTGGTACTGAAGAGGACCTGGGTGACTTTTCTGTTACGATCTTGGTGTACCTTATGCACGACCGATCACTGCAGCTCAGTCCTGCCAAGTCCTCGGGTTCCTGCACCCAGGTTGTTCTCTGGTGACATTCCTGCTAACAAAGGGTGGATGTAGCAACTGCCTTCCTCCTGCGCCTCTGCCCCATCCTCCACTCCCCAAAAGGGAAACCTGGAGAAGGAATACAATAAAAAGCAGGGGAGACACAGAGGAGCACAGACTGCCTGAGGTTCAACAGCACCGAACTAATCTGTCAACAAAATCTCATTACAGTAATATACGGTAAGTCTTTCATTGTACTTCCAAGGCAAGCCCATCCTTGCCTCACATTGTTTTGCTTCCAGAACTTTTTTCCCTGATCCCACCACCTCTTTTCTAGTGCTGGATGGTCACAGCTTCTCCCTGTCCACTCAGGGAGGGTGGGGAACAAGAAGGGAGCCTGTTAACCTCATGCCTAACTCTAATTGGTTTGTGGCCTTAGCCAGGAGAAAGGAGTAAAGCAAGGGTTAATTACTGTGGCAGGTTTTAGAGCTGGGTATGGTGCACACACCATTGCTATCAGCTTTTGTTCATGTAGCTCTCAGTGCTGAGTAATACCCGAAGTTTCGTGCCACTGCAGCTACAGACTTAGCAGCTGCCCTTGCAGCTTCAGACCGCAAGTTGTGGACTGACTGACAGCTAGTAAAGGAAAGGACTCAGCTGCTTTTCGGTGGCATATCATCTTTGGCACCAAATATATTTTCTATTCCACATTGTCACATATCTTGTCCAAAATGATCGCTAGGCTCTGTGAAAGAAAAGGTCCACACCAAAAGATCTTGAAGCTAACAGCAAAACTTTCGGTGCCTGTAAGGAGCCCCGGTCATTGCTTTGTGGGGCAATAACAGGGCAAACACTGCAAGGGAAACATCCCGGGGGGCAGCAAGGTCTTCTGAGGAGGGGCTATCTGCTTTATTGAGACCAAAAGTTCAAGTGTAAACCTGATGAGCTGAGAGGTTTCTCTCTTTGCCTGCAAGTCACACTGACTCTCTGATATCTGAGAGTGGATTTTCTCACTCAGCAAAACCTATGAGTATCAGAGGGAAAGCCATAATAGATCCGATATATTTCTCTCATTTGAAGTTCAAAAAAATTACTGAGATTTTAAACAGTAGTGAACCCCAAAAAGGAGTCAGCCAAACAACTTTTTAAGAAGTTACTTTGGCTCATCATGCTCATAATCCAAATGACCTTTGAGGAGGAAGGCAAGAAATGAACGCAAATAGCTGTTGAGTTTTGAGTTCAGTCTGAGCATCTACCTCCTAACCTCCTAAAGAGAAGACACATGTTCTGATCCAGTCATTGAGCACAAGAATTTATTAAACTTCTATTTCTTGGTTTCTGCATCCATGAAATACATGAATGTACTATTCAGTTGAAGGTTTATGAATTGGGTTTATGAACTGAGTTTATGAACGAGGTAATGGTTTTTGAATCTTGCATTACCTAATGGTTAAAGCTAATCCAGAACATTGCTGAATATGTCTGAAGCCACAAATAAAGTTGGTTTTATGTCTGGCCCTTTTGGGAAGGTAGACTGACTTGGTTTTTTAGACTAAACTTTATAGAAAAACCTGTTTTCACATGTGAGATTTGGATGGACATTTCTCCTTTTTCTTTTACTGCTGTTGTCTTAGGTTACATATAGATTTAAAAAAAAAACCACACACACACACAAAAAAACCCAACAAAACCAAAAACCCCACAACTCTGGATCCTGCAATACAAACAAAAGAGCCTAAAGGATGTTCAGAGTGTCATATTGTGATTTATTGTTCCCTGTCATTTATAATTTTAGTATTCTTACTGGCTCATCTGTGGAGATATTATATTAATGTCTTTTAAGAAGATTGCCATGTAAGCCACAAGTCTATGCACATAAATATTATTTGACTTTTAATGCAAGGGTATGGAAAAGCTGAGATGCTGCTGAGATAAGACATCGGTGCTGTACCTAGAAGAAACTTGTGCAGGCCAAACTTGGCCCAGTTTCCAGGTTTACTAAAACCAGACACCTTTGCAGCATTTAGCTCCCAAATCCATAGTGCTTTATCCAAGCCATGACCCCTGGGAGCTGCTGTCACCCAAGGCACACCATGAGAGGGTGTCCCAGTGGCTGCGACAGCAGCGGTGCAGAAATTATGGGCTTGGTGCAAAGGGCTCTCTTTTGGTATAATTTGTAAGTGTGTTTAACTCTGTGGGCTGAGTTAACCATGGTGAGGATCTAAGCAGGGCCAGGCTCAAGGGGAGATTTCCCCAGAGGAGGCTGGGGCTGTAGTCACTCAATATTGGAGGATGTGCCTGGGCAGATATTTGGAGGCAGATTATCAGTAAGTCCTTTGCAGTCCGCTTAAGATAACTTGCAAAACCCAAGGCTGGGGCTACACAGGGTTCAGGAGGCATCCTCATGAGGCCAGAGCTTCCCTCCTACCACTGCAAAGGGTATACCAGGACAGAGGAAGGCAGTGGCCTGACTTGGCTTCTCCCAGCTGCCATATGGTGCCTTGATGACCGTGTCCAGCTGCCACAAATTAAGGCTGTCCTTTAGCCTCAGACTGCTGGAGGCTACACTGGAACTGGGCAGGGAATCAAAGGAGTGTGCCTGACTGATGCCCCAACTGTACCCCATCACGATCGCTCTGCTGAAGCCTCTATGATGTGCACATTTGGATGCAACAGAACTGTCCACTGCCCAGCAGTACTTCTGAGGCTCAAAAAAGGTTGGTTAACTTTTTTTCCTCCTTCTAATCTGTTCCAATTTTACATTCTCACCTGTCTCTGGAAATAGATACTTTTAGCTTCTCTTTCAAGAACAGAAATTTATTATTGAGGTGTCTTGGTTTGCCAATGGAAACTTTAACAAGACAAGTTTTCTCTCATGGGATTTCCATTTAAGGTTTGGCCCTTCTGTTTTTTATTGCTTTTGTGGTTTTTTTGCCCCTGTGAGTAATGGAACTGCTCATGGGCAGCTTTCACATGAGAAAGGGCTGCTGTGTGATGGCCTTATTTTGCAGCTACAAGGAATGAGATAACTGGTATGTAAGTTATACTGGTTGTCATGACTGTAAGCACAGATTGAATGGATCCTACACCTAATATCTGTATCCTAATACAGATATACTGAGGCAAAGGGGTAAAATTCCTTGTCAGCTGTGGAGTAATCACAGGAAAATAGCATTTAGGGAAAAGAAGACTTGTATAATGGAAAAGTGTGATGGCGTATGGCCTGAAAGCAATCTGCAACACAAGTTCAGAGTATAAGGCTGCAATGTGGCTTCCTTTCAGTGGACATAGTCTAAATTTGTAGAAGGGAACATCATCGAAACCAACTCTGAACCTTTCTGGATCCTTGCCCCACTGTACCTTAAAAGCCAGTTACCCTCTGTATAGTAGTGTGGAGGACCAGTGCATACCCCTACTGCTGTCTTTGAACCTGAGACAGATGCCTCATGGTATAGATCAAGTATCTAGATTTTTGTACACTTCGTTTCAGTAAAGGAAAGCATCTAAGGGAAAACAGTAGTATGATACATGGCTTGAGACGCCAAGGCCAGCAGGATCAATGTTTAGATGTATTAGTTTACATTTAAGATATTGTCTGCAAGATAGGAGAAAAAATAGTCCACAAAACTTGGGGAAAGACTGAGTATTTCAGTCACAAAGTAAGACACATTATGTTTTTCTATATTCATGCATTCTTGTACCTCTAAAACACCCCAAGTCTTCCCCAACAAAAAATACATCTTGTAGTCTTTCCCTATCGAATGCTATAATTGTAAGGTGAATTTCACCCTTATTGGTCAAAATTTCCATTTACCAAAACAGCTTCTTTATCTTCCCATTTGTTCTGCTTCCCCAGCTGAGTTTCTCTGAGGGAGGAAAAAAAAAAAGTCCTTTTTATGGGTTACATTACTTATGCAGCAGGCATGAAACTGCAAACACCTGGTAGAGTTTCCCTTGTGTGAGCTGCAGCCTACCTCAGAGTACTCTGCAAACATCTGAAACTCATTCTGTGCATCTCAAAGGCCCTCTCTATCACTGATTGAATATTTTTATGAGATTCATTATGGAACAGCTGTGATTGATACTGGTGATCACACAATAGAGGCTATTAATGTTTGAGATGTGGTCACTGTCATCCAGAAGACTAATTATTAAATTAAGGTAAATACAACATGTACCCCTATTCCACACGTATTATGCTTCCTCTTGGCAGGGAACATCTGGATGAGGTGATGTTCGCTGTAGGCATGGTGATGGCTGGACTATTGGCTCACAAGGATGTTAATTTTGGCTAGTGAACCGAGAAGTAAAGTATCTGAAAGAATTGCTAAATTAATATCAGATTTAAAATAGCTAAATAAGAACTGAATGGACAACAGGGTATTCTGTGACTGTGCTGCTGCCTTTCTGTGCATTTCCTGAAATATTTTCTGCTTGGTACGAAGGAAACCCCAAATTTTGCCCATGCCAAGTAGTATGTAGTATCTGTGACATCATCTTATACTTGGAAACCCCATGCCACTATCATAGGGAAAATAATGAAATTTTTTGGATGCAACATGAGTGCCCCTTTCATGGATGAAAATCCTGTACAAATGCAGACCTGGTATACGTACTTGCAGAGTGGGGGGTGTGTGGGGGTGTGTGTGTTTATTTGCACACACATATGTCTATGTAGCATAGTGTGTAGGGTGTGCACATGCATGCGTGTGTGTGCATACTTCAGAACTTATTTTAATTGAATAAGACTGTCAAACAAGAGCAACATTTAAGAAGCCTATCTTCATATGGGGGGAATCAGTAAGCAAGCTACTTCATAACTTACAACTTACCTCTGGCAGCTGGAGCACAGCCACTAGCAGTTGAATGGTGCTAGGCATAACGGATTCATATGAGGGGCGCTCTTTGGCAGTAGCACCCTTTGAAGGAGCCAATCAAAATGTACATTGAAAAGATGAGAAAACAAGAACTGATTTTTTTTCTTGATGACTTGCACCTTCAGTAGTTCTTCCTATGTAGTCTCAGGCCTTACTAAGTGCTACGGTTTGCACAGGGTTTATATACTGACCAAGAAAACCTCAGCCTAGTCACATGCTCTTTGTGATCTTCATTGATCACAAAATGGCTCTATACTAAGGATCTAAAAATTACCATTGTAACAAAGTTTACTGCTACTGCCTGTAACATGGTTTACAGTATTGCCCATTTAAAAGAAACTTGTCCAGATTGTTTCATCTCAATGGAATTATGTTGGTTTATACCTGGTGAATCATATGACTCTAAGTAGGACAGAGGACAGAAATGTCTTTTTAATTTTGACTGTTTTGATCCTTTGTTGATTGTTTTCCTCCAATCTTTTTTCTGACTAATCAAGTGGATATTGTTAAAAGACTAAGACACAATCCCAGAAATTATTAAAAAGGGAAAGCAGCTACCTTTTTTCAGGTTTTTTTTTTTATAGGCAGGCTCTGCTGCTTTTCTTGTTTCCTACATTTTTTGTTCTTTAAAGTCAATGGCAATAAGATCTGTAGTTATAAAAACACTGAGTGTTTCTTTACTTTGTATCTTGCTAAGAAATAATAAATCAAATAGGATCTTTCTAGGTTTATTTTTTCTACAAGTGGCTAAATTCTCCTTTCAGTTATACCTGTGTGATTGTATTGAATTCAAGGCTGCTCACTGGTAGATACAAGAATTTAGTTCATATTTTATAAATGAATGAAGTGTTTTACCAGGTTCTCCTTTTCTTCCTGTGTGAGTCAGTTACACAATACATTGAGACTTGCTCCAGCTGGGACTTTACACAGTAATCCACGGTACTCGTATGCCAATCTCAAGTTTATGCTAGAAAGAATCTTTAAACAGTTATAAGTTCAACCAAACAGAAGTTCAGGGTTCAGTGTCAGAGAATTAATCTTTTTCCAGATGCAACAGAATCTGGTCATTGTAGATGATCTCAGTTTATGCGGCTGAAAACCGCATTTCTTTAAAGTGCAATTATGCTTACATTTTACATTTGGCTAAATCAAGGATCCAGTACTTCATATCTCTCTTCTGCAAGTCACACTACTAGAGGTGACTACAAATCAACATATGGGTTTTTTCTAATGTAGAGAAAGCCCAAATACGGCAAGGCTGAGTGGTTATTTGACATTTGTATAAAGTACACATATCTTAAGGTATGGAAAATTATCATTATTTTCAGATGGGAAATACCTGGCAGCCTATTGAACAATGCCTGTGAGAACCTTTCTTGCACAATGCAACATTCAGCTTTGCACTTTACGTTGCTTGCAAGCGTGAGTGTTAGAAGACAGAGAGGAAAAAGCCTCGGCGTGCTACTTCTGTGCGTTGTTTAAACATGACCAAAATTTCTTTCTGTGCATTCTACAGTGCTTTTAATTTGCAGAATCCTTCTGTATAGGTGACTGCAACCATTGGCATTTGAATTCTGGTGGTAAGAGCCCAGTCACCTTGACAAGTGTACTCGCACAAAGTTGTACATATTATGATCTTAATATCCAAAATATGCCTTCTTAGCTTCATTATGTCCAAGGATTTTCTAATATGTTAGAATAATTGAGTCCTAAATGGAGGATAGATAGGGTATTTTCTGTAGCACTTTTCTGCTGGGACTTTGGAGGAGATGAACAGCTGCTAAAAGAACCCCGGTGGTATGTAGTGTTATGCTGTCTCTTGCCACACATGTACAGGCAGCTATCACCAACTAGCCAAGCATGGCTTCCAGCTTAAAATGGATTCATCCACCCCAATGGAAGTACTGGTGTTACCACCTTCTATATTTTGAGGTATAAACTGAAGGACCTTGTTTTCAAGGTGCTCTGCCTTGAAAAAAACAGTTGTTCTTGTACCCTGAAGTCCTAATGCAGGCAGTGGGAGTGGGCTGGCCAAAACCGGAGGTCCACTGCTGGAGGTCCCTGGTTTTGTTGGGTATTGTCCTTTAAGTCAAGTCCTGTTGATATCACTGTGATTCTCAGTTGCAGTTGACTTTGCAGAAGTTGTGAGCGAGTTAGAAATACAAGCTGTGTGGATAGAAGGGACAAGAGAGAGGTAGCCCAAAGGCTGTCCCTGAGGAACACATCCTGATAGGCAGCGAGCAGGGGTGCAGTCCCCAGGTGCTTACAGCTACTCAGGTCCTATGCTGCCTTTCCAGCACTGCTGTGTTTTAAGACACCTCCAGATCACCAGATAAGGAATGTGATATTGCCTCTGCGTTTTCCAACCATACTTCACCGGAAATCCAGCCTGTGCTTCCAAAACCTCCAGATTTGAGTGTACATGTTTTTCTAACCTAATTACATTTCAGAGATGACTTCTTAAACCACCTGAGATGAGATCATATCCACAGCAAATGGACAGGGAGAACTTGCTTTTTATCATAGCAACCAGATGGTTGAAAAGAGTTCTCTTTCAGCCATCCTTTCAGAAATCCTAGATGATCTCATACATTTGTGTCCCTTCAACTTAGCTGCGTGCTTTTTTAACATTTCGTTCATTTTTAGCTTATAGTATATGATTCAAAGGGAAAAGCAGCACCGAGGAGCTGCAGATAACCTAGTGAGGCCTGGTGGTATGTACTGCAGTATGCCTCAGAGGGTCATGTTGAGTTTGAAGTGAGATTCACACTCCTCACAGCAGAGATCAAATTCAGTTACAGCAAAACTTCTCTGTTCCAATGGGCCTAAGATAAGGATGCCCAGATTTAAGCATGCAAATCAGCTCTATCCGAAGCTTGAACTTAAGAGAAGATGACTCAGGAAGAAGGGGTGTGCATACCAGCACGTATGAAAATTTTGATCATATCAGTCTGGATTTTTGCTCTGGCTTTCTGTGTTTTTCTAATTCTAAGGCAGAGAGCTGTGCTGCTTCTGTATGTCTATCCACTGTGCCCTACAGCAGATTAATGTACTGGGTGCTGTAGGAAAGCAGTCCCCAACACAGTAGTACATCCCCATATCACTGCTGAAACCCTAATAATAAGACTGGTACCAATGACGTCTCTCCACCCCTTATTTAGGGGAATGAATATTGGTGGTGGTTTGTTCTTGCTAGTGATCAGACGGTGTTTTTAAACATCAGGAGGAGGTGAAGCTATATAAATAGAGCTTTTTTCATGTGTTTACTTGTACACTGGTATTCAGCCAAGGGCTATCTTGGACATAATTCTTCTTAAGCTCTTCCTACTTGGTCTGCATTCTAAAAGCCATGACACAGTGTAGAAAAAGACAGAAGACGTATGTAAATGGGTATATGCACAAATATGTGATATGTGCAGTGCACAATGTTTAATACTGGAATTTAAGAGGTCAGTTTGCCTGCCTGTTGTTCTAGTCTTCTGCTTGTGTCACACATCTCTGATGCCTCACAATTCAGGGAAGCACCCATCATGTACTTTTATTCCCCCAGGCACCATGAGGCCCAGGGCCTTATTTAATATATATCATCAGGCCCTGCAGTGAATACAGAAATGTTAATTTCATTGTAGGCTCACTTGTGAGCTGTTACAAAAGCAAGAGTTGGGTGAACATTTTACAGATATTGAGACTGATATTTGAAATATGAGATGCGATGGTACTGCTATGTCTATTTTATAGATGAGGAAAGGAGGACTGGGATAAAAATGCAGTCAGCTAAAGGCATCTACTAATTTGGGACAGAGGACTTAGCAACTTTATACAAGTTTGAATTTTTAATGCCTGGCGCTGGTTTGTTTTGTTTTCTTCTGTGGAAGGTCAGATCTCCACTAACATGACCCCAGTGTGGACTTCGTCACATCCTATTTAGGTGCTCACCATGGCTACTTAAGCTGGTAGCACTTGTGGTGTCCTTGTCTAGACTCTCCACATAACTTAGAGAGAGGTAGGCTCTTCCAAGGTGGGATTCATCAGGTCTGTGTAAGGTAATCCACCTTAGGAAGAGATGAAGAATGTACAAGTATGCATTTCTCTCCATGGACTATGAAGGGAGTAAGAACCAGTAGTTCAAAACTGAGGCCCCAGGTCAACTGAGGTGACTTCCTCTCAGGTGTCTAATGTTAGCAATGCCAAAATGAAGACTCCAGTTCTTTCTGGGCAGTTTTTTGGATATCACATCAGATACAGGTAGCAGTGTTGTATTATATACAAACTTTCTATATAATACATACATATCAGTTGATCGCATATTTATTAGATACATACACACAGAGATTTTTGCAGCCATCTACACATTTTTTATGTATGGACGTTGAAACTTAAAGGCATCTCTGAGAAAATGAAGGGCAACTAATGCAGAGCAGAACTATGCTGCTCTTAAATTGAACTTTTGATGTTCTTCAAAAGGATTTTATAAGGAGCAGGTAGTTTCATGTTAACCATTTGGGAAAACACTGCAAAGATCTTTATTGCTGGCTAGTTGCAGGAACTTACTGAATATAAACCTAGGAATGTCTGTACAGCAATAGGATGGCTACATTTATGTATTGCTTTGTACAAATATTTTTAGTGCCTTTGCACTCATTACTAGTGGTGTCGCCTTTTATATGTCAGACATTAAATTTAATTCTGCTCCTCCTTCCTTGATTTACTTTACAACAACGAAAATCTTCCTCAAAAAATTGCCTACATGAGTTGTAGACAACTAGTTGAGCAACTTACCAGAAGATTATCCGATTTCTTGATTGATACATATTGCTGGCAATTCTCTCTGTGTCTAGAGGTCTAAGAAGATATTGTCTTTTCTTCCAGCCACACAAGCAGAGGAAGTGCTGATCAGTTACGTTCTGTTTGTCATTTACTTTCTGTCATAGGTTGGATTGTATGCCTTGACCGTATGAAATTTAAATCTCCTCAGCTTTGAGGCAGTAGAAGTGCAGCTATTGCTGTTTTACCCACAGCATTGTTGCTTAGTTTCTTCTCCCCTGCCCGTTCTATTTTTCTAACTAACACATTGTCTTGCTGTGTGGGCTGTATATAGTTTGTCTTATACACCCTGCTGGTTGAGTGAATTATTTTAACTAATCAATAAATCTGTTGTTCTGATAGCAACTTATACATTCATAAGGAAGAAGGGAATAAACTGAACAGGGGAGGGGTGATGCTTCCTGTTACACTGCAAATGAGGTGGCACATCTGAAGCAACATATCTTAGCAAAGAACATGAGTGTTTGCTTCCCCCTCCTTCTCCTCTCTGCTCTCCCAGTTACTCTGTGAACTGGAGTGGAAATGATACTACCAGCATGCCTCAAGAACAATCTTGGTGACACTAACTTAACAGAAGATAAGTAAAATTTCAAGATAAATAAACATGTAGCTGTATCCTCATCAACTACCTTCTACCATGCCAATCCATGTGCTGCCTTCAAGCCTATTATGTGTCAGTTTCTGACTCCTTTTCATTCCCAAATTATCTCCTTCAGGCTTAGACATAAGATTTATTCCATCTCTGCCATTTGTTAAGACTTTTAAAGAAAATTAAGGAGATTCCATATGACTTCCAGGAATATATTTATATTTTGTGCCATCTTTTCAGAGGTGTTACTAGTGTTGTGTTTACAGTCTGGTTTGTTTGATTCAGAATAAATTGAGGGAATGTGGTGAAGCCTCTTCAGTCAATGTTGACCTGTCAAAATGTAAAACCACTTTTTTTTTTTCTTTTTTACAGCTAAGGTAATAGTATATAGATTAATTTAGTGCTTTCTGGGACAGCTGAGAAGATGCAGACAATGTTTCTGAGGTTGCCTGCAGAATAATCTAAGTATTGGGGGTGTTTACTCAGATATAAGAATTAGCTGTTTGTTTATGACCAGATGAATTGTAGGTACATACTTCCCAAACTCTTGGTTTTACTTTAAACATCCTTATTCAGGAATCAAGAAACTCCTGCCATTCACAGCAATGACCAGTTTTTATTTTTTTCCTCCCAGAATTGCTCATCGTTTTGCTTTCTTACCACTCTGAGGCCACAAATTCCACAACCAAATGAACTTCCTACAGAAAAGGGGTTTCTATGTTGGTTTTCGTTCTGACATTTTTCCAAATCATTGCATGTTCCCTGTTTCACTGAATAGTCTAAAAAGGCTGAATATAAATTCCCAGACTATCTACTCTCGTGGTTTTTATTTAACCTATTTTTAAATCAGAGCACCTCTTGCTAATCTCTTATTGAGGTAAAGGAATGATCTGTTAAAAATACCCTTTTAAAGCATTTATCTGAAAGCATTGTAACACTCTACAGGATTAAGGCACACTCAGGAAAACACTGAGCATTTTGAACACCAAAATGAGTCTGTCTACCTGAAGCGTGTAACATCTCTGGTTCATTGTTATTTGTGGTAAAAAGAATTAGCTCTTAGCAAAGGGCTTTATTAATTTGCATTGGCCAAACAGAGACGACAAAGCCCATGTTCTTAAATTATTTATCAATACATGAGGATTTTTAAATTATTAATTAATTTAATAATAACTATCTGCTACATTGATTAAGCAAAGTGCTTCCCATGGATCCAAACAGGAGCAGAACTACTGAATGTGCTTGATGCGGCTCCCTCTCACGACACCTACCCACTGCATTCAGTGGGACAAACCATATGAGCAAAACCTATAGCACTGAGCGCTCTTACAACTGATTTAATATCAGTTATAGCTTACAACGGGAAAGGTATTCATGGAAGGAGGGGAAGGTGTCAGAATTGAGATCTAGGATAGGAGAACACAGTTCTGCTCTCAGGTATCCAAAACGTTCTACAAAGTTTACATACATTTTATGTATGGCCTTTGGATCCTTTCCAAAATCCATGGAATTAAAAAAAAAAAAAAAAAAAAAAAAGAAAAGAAAATACTTTTAATGATTTTGCTTGGTTATGAAGCCAGCTCTGTATTATCGGAACACTACTAGTAGTTAAAATATCATCCATGGGAAGGAGAAAATGTTCATTTAGAAATAATTTTCCTTTACAGAATTCTCAGGCTGTAGCCTTAAATGCAAATTTCATTAACATAGATGATAAAATAATACAATAAGATACTTTTTTTTTCCTCCAGAATTCTCAGAGTAATAAAAAGAACAGTGGGCAAAAGTGCTTTAAATATATTAACATTTTTTTTTAACTCTGCAAGCCTTTGTTCTCAAGAAAGAAAACTGCTGTTTCACTTCCCTGAAGCTATTGGTAATATGATGCAAAAACATCAGAGAAAATCTAATCCAAGATAGGTGCAGTCCCCAAGGGAACATGCTCTTCTTTGTTTTATATTTCCATTGGAAATCTAGGAGATTTTGCATGCAAACATCTTATTTCATGGGGCTGCTTCTCAAATTGAGAGATTAAATCTAGCACAGTATAAAGGGCTTTTCAATAAAGTGGGTTGCACAGTCTTCTGTTTACAGAAAATTGATGCATCATCTGATATGTCTGAAATTGCTAACTTCTGTTTCAGTAAAGCTGAAGGAATTTCAACCAGCCCATTATCTAATCAAGAAAAATATTCCCTTAGTATCTTGTCTTAAGGTGGCTGGCTGGCAAGCAGTGCTTGGACTACTATATATCACGATTCATTACAGCTGCAAAACAGGCTGATTTGCTTGGGAAACTCATATTTGTAGAACTATCCATCATCCACAAAGTGTTCACAAATGCCTCAAAATCTGCTAAACACCTATTATATCCTAACTTCATTTTGGGTCATGTCTCCCCCCTCATTTCATATGCAATCAAAATTTAAATATTTAAGATAAGTGATCATTATTGTTGAGTGAATGTTGACCAAACTCACTGCAGTAGAGACACTCGGTATGAGCCACTGCCAATTTCTCAGCCCTCAGAGCTTCACGGGCCCCTGTGCCCCCGACACTTCCCGTTACTAACATACCTTCCACCAAGGCAGAAGCCAGCAGCTGAGTTTGCTCATTCCTCAGCTCACCGATATGACCAAAAGTGTCACTTGCTCTCTAGCAGGATTTCAAGCCAAATTTTGCCTCAGCACCTGCATTTCTCTGTGTTCACTCACATGGCAGTGGGTGTATGCATCTACGGGTCCCCACGACAGGGATGAAAGGGGAGCGGGTGGTAAACGTGCCTGCTGGTGAGACCCTGCAAGTGTGGACCCAGCTGTGCAGAACCAGCACCTTTCTCCTGCTCTTTGGTGATGCCCTGTTGGACATGCAGAGTTCAGGTCCCACCAGCTGGTTGCACCCAGCAGCTGGAGCAGGAGGCTGCCGACAGCCTTCCTTGGCAAATGAGACAGGGCGCGAGCAAGCAGAGAGGCCCATGCCATATAATGTGTGCAGGTGCTTCACCAGGTCTGCACACCTTGGGCAATGTTTTGTTGTCCCCCAGCTGTTCTCAGGCAAGTGACGCTATTTAAAACAAGCACCACAGAAACTTTTCAACCCACACTAAGGAAATGAAAGCTGACATGAGCATGGTTGAGAAGCAGGGCAGGTAGCAATGAGTGCAGGCCCAGGGCCATAGCCCAACACCTTTACAGCTAGCGGCAGAGCAAACACTGTCAGACAGCTGCATTTCATCTCCTACCAAGTAAGAAAGATATGAAAGCTTTAATTAACAAGGCCAACCTTTTCTGCAGGACTTTGCATGAGTAGACCTCAAAGGGCTTCACTAATGAGTTAAGAAGAAAAAGTGCACATCTCCTGGGTTCCCATCCATCCCTCCCAGCACTGCTTCTTCCTTCCTTTGCTGTTCTTCCTTTCTGTGGTTTCGCGGAGAAGAGCAGGTCTCGTATGCTTGCAGGGCAGCACTGTTGACACTCCCCCATGCCTGGAAGGGGCACCACCATCCATTGAGGCAAGTGGAACAGAGGATATTTTTCTGGATTTAGCTTTAAGAAATGAAAAGCTGATCCCTGTTCCCAGGAGGTGCAGTGAGAAATGTATCTGAAGCAGAATCTGCTTCCACATACCTTCTACCACCATTTTCATCTCAAGGTTACTTGTATAAGAAAAAGTACAGTCCTTGGCAGAGGAGCCAATTAATACATAGATTTCAAATTTTGATTTTAGATACTTGTTTTAATCAGCAAACCAAACAGAATCCCAAAATCCTGTGATTTTGAACAATTGTTATTTTGTGTT
Source organism: Phalacrocorax carbo (assembly GCF_963921805.1). Taxonomy (NCBI): domain Eukaryota; kingdom Metazoa; phylum Chordata; class Aves; order Suliformes; family Phalacrocoracidae; genus Phalacrocorax; species Phalacrocorax carbo. Next base: position 110,765,641 of record NC_087514.1, read on the forward strand.
TTACAGCAATACTTCTAGGTACCAAACTTAATGTACTAGGCACAGCACAAATATACAAAAGCAGATAAGCTCTTCCCTGATGAGTTTCTGAGCTAAATAGATATATTGAGGTAAAGGGAGCATAAGATTATACATCATGTGCAAGACAGGGCCAGGTCACCCAGCTGACAGTCCACGTGCTGACTCACACTACTTCATCTCTTGGGAGGACGTTTGCTTTCAACTAACAAGCCGTTACTTCTGCTAACTGTACCATATGAAATCTATTTAATCCAACAGAAATAAGTTAGTCAAGTATCCGTACTAAAAGCAATTAGAGCTAATGACAGCAATGAGAGAGGGCTGTCCTGGATGCAGCAGGGTCAGGGCGGGAGCGCCCTGTGCCCTGCCCTTTCTGCTTGAGTGCTTCGGAAGAGCAGATGCATGAGCAGCGGCGAGACTCGCTGCACTGGAAACCCCCTGGTTCCAGACAAAGCTCTTCTCTCAGCCTTGTGCCAGTGTGTACAGACAGACTGACTGTACCAGCAGCATGGGGAGGTACTGAAGCGCTGGCTGGGACAGAAAGACTATGGCATCCAGGATATCTGATCTCCGCTCCATGATTCAGAGGCACTGGAAATCCACTCCAGGCCCTCCCTGGCCCTTCCTCTTCTCTCTCTCCCTTCAACTTTCCCACCCAAGAAGTTTTTTCATGGCTGCTGAGGAGGGTAGGGAAAAATCTGAAGATGCAGGTAGTGTGAGGGGTTTCAGGTGTCAATTCAAGTAAATGCCAAAACAACTGGGAAACCAGCTTCAAACCATGATTCCATCTGAATAGTGCTCTGGACATCATCCCTGCCAACTACTCCTCTGAGGTTGATGGTGAAGGACTCCAGGCTGCCCTCTCCTCCTGCCAACACCAATGGCAGCCCCTTTCCCATCCCACTGATGGCTACTGATGCTTCATTCACTGAAGGAGAAGGGCAAAGACAGACATGTTTTTTCCAGTGCAACACCACCAGTACACTTTTGAAAAGTTTCACCAGTGAAAAGATTTTTAGGTAAATAAATGGATACAGGAAGCATTTTGGTAGATTATCTATTTGTATTCAGTGCAGGGAGAAGGGGTTAGGAACTGATTACTGCCCAGGATCCTTGTCCCAGTCAGCTGCATGGGGAGCAACATTCAGGCCCTGGAACCAGTGCTGTGGGCTACCCAGCAAGGCCAAACCTCACATTGTGTTGTGCACTCAGGCTCAGTTTTATTCAACTGGAAATCTTTGCTGAGGCAGAACTGAAGCAGAGGCATAACCTGTTATCAGGCATCACAGCAAATCCCCATGGGGTGAGGACAGAAAATCCCGGATGTGTCCCTCACCAGCAGGACCCTGTTTCAGGGACTGTTAACTTACTGAATTTATTTATTTTTTCCTTTGTTGCTGAAAGTGGCAGTGATGTAAGAAAGGGTTGTGGCCACCTCCACCTCACACGCTGTGGGGTTTGATCTTTGAAGGAGATGGAAGTGATCCATGAAGACGTGCCTCAGAGGCCGTTGTTGCCGCGAGGGGGATGCTCCCTTGTCAATTGGGAGGTAGCTCTGGGAGAGCTCACAGGCTGGAAATGGAGGATAAGATAGGAATGGGAGTCTGCAGCTGGGAAGCAGAGGGTAGAGATTACTTTTTTATCATTTTATTTTAAGCATATGTATTAATCATGGCTCAAAGCGGGGATGGCAATGGGAAACTGCAGCTGGAATGGGTAAGGCAGGAGGAGGAGATGATTTTTATTTCAGCCATAAATTATGTATTAATTGTGGCTTGAAGGAGGGGTCAGTGTGGGAATCTGTAGCATGGGGAGGACAAAAAGGAAAGATGATTTCAATTGCAAGTATATTTATTAAAGTGTAACTCAAAACAGGGACTGGGTGGGAATCTGCAGCTGGAAGCGATAGGGCAAAGGGAAATATTGCTTTGGTGGAGGGGTATTATTTTAAACACATGAATAAGTTCTTAGCTTAAAGCAGGCATGAGGGTGGGATTCTGCAGTTTGAAGACTCAAATAACACTTGTGGGAGAGAGGATCTTTGTGCCTTTTCACATTCACTCAGAGCTGGTGAAGGTTTCAGGTGCACTCAGAGCTGGTGAAAGTTGCTTAGCTGACTTTCTTAGAGCTGAAATGCCGTCTGTTCCCAGAGCTGGGTAATTCAGGATTCCCCAGCAGCCCTCCACTGCCCCACTGGCTCTCAAAAGCCTGCTCTGCCTGACAGACAGAGATGTGCCTACGTGACTGCCGCAGCAGAGCTTATAACTGGTGAGCAAGGCAGCTGGCTCTAAATGCAGTTTGCAGCTCCACTCAGCATGGAGTTTTGCTCGGGGATGGCTACAGCCATCATTAAACCACTGTTCAGTGCAGCCTTCCCGTAGGGCAGCAGCAGCGTGGGCTGTCATGGTCCATATGCCCTTTCCCTGGCCCACAGGCAGTGGGTCATCCCCCACCGCCTTGGCAGGTTGCCATTCCTCGTGCTGGTGATAAGTGACCTCTGGGCCATGGACTTTCTCTGCAGGCACTACCGATGCACAGGCAGTCAGAATGGGCCAGCCGGGAGCGGGGCTGTGTGTTGCTTGTGCCCGCTCTTGTCTGGGCAACAGAAACAGTCATTCCCCAGGAATTAGCCTAAAGGAGCTGGCTGGCGTGTTCTGGAAAGCCATTTTGTTGGAGAAGGCAGATCTTTCATTCAAATGGTGCACGGCAGTGGTTAGAAGGAGAATGCTGATCCCACGGAAACGTCACCAAAGTGCTCGTGCCAATTCATATTCATATATCCTAGAGACAACAGGCCTTTCCTGTCTGAAGCTCTGGTCTGAAGTCTTGCGTCTGGCCAGTATGTTTTGTATTACAGCCCCGAGCAGAAACATTACAGCTTCCACAGGTTGATGTATATGAGAGCCACTAAACACCATGGATTTTTTTCAGTGCATCATTACAAAACCACCTGTGCTGAGTAACTTTTCACTAACAAAAGTACTCAGTGAGCTTCATAACATAATTATTTTTTTTTTAGATAGTTAGCTTTACTGATTGCTTCTTTGCTCCAAAACCTAAAAAATACAGAAATACTTGATTCCAGGCTTTGCTTTGCACGCTTTACAAGAGGCTTACCAGTGCCTGTTTCCCTCCTGCTCTGTAGCTGTGCTGCTGCTTTCTTTTGAAATCCCCACAAGTGCAAACCTTCTTTATACATTCTGTGTCAGTGTGTGTGTATTTGTGTACATCTGCATATTATATAATTAAGCTTTTTTCTATAGTGGCTTCCCAGTGTCTAGAGCACTCAGGAAAAGCTGTTCCTGAAGGGGATTCAAAGTGCGTGAACTATCATGATATAAAACTTCCTCTTAGGCTCCAGAGTTTTTTTGTTACCTTGTCCAGCTCATGCATGGCATGATGCTAAATAGTAAAGGAGACGGGTCCTCACCACATTGATGATGATCAGTGCTGAGCTCATCAGTTGTACCTAACTTTACATTACACATAACTGACCAACGCCGACTGATGAGCTGCAAATAAGAAACTGCTCACGAGGTTTCATGTCAGCCTGGTTTTGCTGTGGACCAGTTGTTATTCTTGAGATACACAAATTTTGAGGTAAATTGACTTTGGTTCATGCCAGTTGCAGACACACTGAAGAGAGACCTTAAAAGGTCTATTTTCCTCTGAGTAAGATAGCAATCTTTGCTGGTTTTCTTGGGCTAAGCAGAGCTGATACCCATCTTGCTCCCTGTCCTCTAGATCTCAGATCTACTCATCTTCCAGTGCTTGGGCTCATTTTTTGCCTGAGTTAGTCTGTAAGCTCAAAGTGGGATAAACTAGCCAGAGTTTTTGGGCAAGGTACTGTGCCAAACTCACAGCCCAGATCCTGACCCAGTGTCACTCACCTTCAAAAGCTTATCCTGCCTTTTTCTGCCTCACTGTGCTTGGGGACCCAGACAATGTCATAAACTCAGGATGAGGCAAAGGCCTCACCCTATCTCACAGTATCGGAGTCCCTATTTCAAGCCTCAAAACCTTCCTGAAATTGCTATGAAGTCATAACAGTTTAAGCCAAAATTTCTGATTCTGAAGTAGGAATTTCCAAAAATTATAACAAAACTGGCTTTATCTCATCCTGTTCTTTCCTCATTCTTCCTAAATAAATTAGGTAGAGTAGGTTTTTTTCTTATTTTCTGTTTCAACTACAGGCTTGTTTTTTTTGCCTCTTTGCAAACTTAAAAAACAGGTGAAGAAAATAACTTTTTTTAGTTTACTTGAGAATGTGTCAGTTGTGAAAACTCAAGAAAATTAAGTTTTTCTTGAATTTCAAACATTACTAATATCTACTTTCTATTGCAGATTCTCTGATATTACTGTTTTTACTCATTCTACCATCAGATAAATTATTGCTCAATCAAAAAGCAAAGTTGAGCACTTCTGACTGAGATGTATTCATGATTTACTATTTGAGTCTTGTTTGGAGATGTCCCAGGGGCGGGTCCTTTTTCATTCATGTCTGCTGTGTAGCTCTGAGTCAGGATGCTTCTCCTTCAAAAGTTTTATAACTCATGATATTCAAGAGAGAAATCTAAAGGGGATATATTTTCACTTGTGAGTCTGTGGTATCAGGTGTTTAGAAGACAGTTCAGACGGCTGGAGTTGGCTCAAATCAGCAAATGTTCATATGGGATGGGTAAGTAAGTCTTCTGCTGAAACAGATACCAACCAATGTGGGTGGGTTGGAAATAATGTTCTTATCCTCCAAAAATTTCTGAGGTTTTGGAAAAAAGTCTCATATCAAACTGAGAGAAAAATCTCAAATATTGTATTTGAGCACTCAAAATGCTCAAAATACAGTATTTTGATATCCTTGAAACTTTTTTCCACATTTTTTCAAAATGAGAAATGTTCAGAACTGATCTTTTTCCATAAAACATTGATTTTTGTGTTAATGAATGTGCATTTGCTAATGAAAAGGTTCCTAAATTCCTACTAGCCAGTACTTTCTTAAGTTTGAGAATGCTCAGGGTGCTAAAGTAAAGAGATAGCTTATCCAGATTTAAGGTTTTTTTCTTGTCACTCTCATAGACTTTGTCAGTAAAAGCAAGGGTTTACAGTGAATACTACATCTTTCTCTTGAATTTTATGTATACCTTCAGTTCTTTTCCCATTTTCAAATAGAACTCCAAGCTAAGACTTTTTTTCTCTTTAGTAAGACAGACAACATTGTGCAAATATGCTACTTTAACTGTGCTAACCCCTACATTTCAAGAAACAATGAACCTTTAACTCCTGGAAGCTAAATCAGGGCACAACATAGCTCATATTGGTGCAATTTACACCTTCTCCAATCTTCCTTTGGTTCTCTTTATCATCTTTTTTCAGTTCAGTCAAGTTGTGTGTTGAATCTCCCCATTCATTACCTGGGTTCTCAGGCTTTGAAGTCTTACTGTCCTCCAGTTCTTGGTTCTGCAGTACTCATCCTCAAACCTTTGCTGATCATACTCTCTGTATGATACTTCCCCGGGGCTTCAGACTGCCTATTGATAGTTTCTCTTTCAGATCCTCTCTCAGCTTCTGCTGTATTTCTCTCAAGCTTGAATTCATTCATGTCTAAGTTGCTCCAACTGAAATATTTTAGAGATGTAAGGAACTAGAACCTAAACTTTTTAGACTAGGGTAGTCATGTAAAGCATAACACTCAAAGCATAAGAAAAGCAAATCATGGCAAAAATCACATTACCTCCCTTCCCACCCACCCCCACCCCCCCACCCCCCCAAAAAAAAGAAAGGTGCCATTATAGCTTTGCAGCATTGTCTAGTTAAGGAGTATATATGAGAACTAGGCTTCCAAATAATAGTAAGACTCAGACCTGCAAATGACATTAGACATGGGACATAATGGGGACGATGAAGCATAAAATTCTGAAGTGTTAGCAATGCAAACTTTTCTTTCGTGGTGATGCTAACAGGCAAATAACCCTGGAGAGAGCGCACTGTGAGCGTAATGCAGAAATCATGTAGGACTAATGCACTAAAATATTAGCTTCCTATCCCCAGAATTGCATAAGGCAAGCACTATGCTTATCGCCTCTGTATCTCATAGAAGTTTGCCAGACTGCCAGCACAAACAGCACACAGGAAAAGCTAGGTGTACACAATAAACTCTTGGTGTATATCCAAACAAAAAAGGAATCCAGGGCAAAGAAGCATGAATGTTAATAATCTTGCCAGAGATCCTTTCTTCAAGGCTAATAGTTCAGTAACCTCCTTTGATGTATGACTTGAATATATCACAGCATCTGTATGCCTCCAGCACCTCCCCTAATGCACGACTGCAGCCAGAATTAATTAGTAAGCAGGAGTGGAAAGGAGCAAATGACCCTGTATGTTGCAGATCAGTTTGTTCTTACTGGTAACACAGCACTACCAATAATTTAAGCATAATTTTAATCAAGCACACACAGTGGCCGGTTCCCAGTAGCCAAGAGTCTGTGGCAGACTTCACGCCCTATAGACTTTAATTATTCATCTCTATGAACAACAAAACGCAGGGATGCCTAAGGTACTGGACGAGTCCCTTGACCTGCTCAGACAAGAGATGAATGTCCATTGGATTCAGTCTTCTATTTAACACTCAGTTTCATTACTTCTAATCTAATTAATTTTGTTTGCACTGAGGGATAACACTATCCAGCAAGTGATCACACCGGCAATGCAGGGAATTCAACTGGGTTTAATCTAAATGGCTTTGAGGGAGAAGTTTGATTCCTCTTGCACTGCTAGAATTAGTGAAAGCTGAAGTGTAACAACCTTTGCCAACCCTTGGCTGCAAGCTGTGTAACCATGAGCTGGGATCTGAAATCAAGTAAGTTCTCAGTGCCTGTTGTGTTTTCTGCCTGTGCATGGGACATAACTGGGAGTCTGGTTGACTATGTGAGAGAGGAAAAAAGTCCTCTTCACAGTTTTTTAATTTTCCTATTCTGGGGATCACAGAAAGATACTCGACGTAGAGAGAAGGTAGTCAGAAAGGAAAGGCAATCTTTCTGCGCATGCAGTCTTGCCATTAAGGTCCTTTGCAAACGCCTCAGTGCTCTTTTATGGTAACATCAGTTATTCTCTTCACCATACTTCCTTTTCCATTAAAAACTTTTGTTCATTTCCCCATGCTACTGCACTGTCCCTATTGAGAAAATTACAAAATTTCTGTTTCTTCACTTCCTTTCTTAAGGCTTAGGTTTGTGCTGATACTGGCCAAACATAGCCTGCTGGCCACAGAAAGACCAGTGGCTACTCTTCCCCTCTTCTCTCCTTTTCTGCACATGTTCCCCTTGATTGTAACCTTAATTAAAACCAAAGAACGCTTTAACTCTATGGAGCATGTAGCTAGCATAACCCATACCTGTTTGTCACAGTATATTTCTATCTCCTGTTTCCCTATATTTGTCTGAGGAGAACGATTCCCTATTCTGACATTAAGATAAATACAAAGCCCCAGTCCAACTGCAGCCTTTGAATGATGTTATAAATAACAACAACAACAATTATTCCTAACGATTATATAAAGAATCACTTTTTTGTCTAAGAAAAAATTAGAGTTCTTATATTCTGCCTATTTAATCCAGCAAGATTGCTGTGGACCATATTTATATTTATAGAAGTGGAATCACCACCGTGTAGAGATGAACAGGAAAACAATTAAATACCCTTCAACTTGGTTTTCCCAGTCTAAAGCAGACTAAGGAAAAACCATTTGAGGTCAAAACTATCATTGAAGCAATAAAACTAATTCCCCAGGCTAAACTCAGTGACTTAATTCAGTGGGGTTATACTGGGGTGAGTTTGGCCCATTATTTTTTAATTGTTTCCAAATGTGTCTCTGCCTAGTGAACTATCCCGATAAAACTAAAGGACTCTCATGAACTCCTCAGGCAGCAGCAATATCCATGGTACTGCTAAAATGTGTCTACCGGTGAAACCTCATCTCTCCATCTCTATGAACACAAAAATGTATAGGCAAAAGGCTGACCCAGGGGGAATATCTGAAGACAAGACACTGACCAGAGAGCGGTGTTGCAATCATGTGGCCAATCCCATGATTGCCATGGAGCAGCCGCAATGCACAGCCAGGTTAGCCCTCTCACCAGCTCGACTTTCTCTCCCACCTTGTTTGGCCTGTCACCCTTCAGATCTGGAGTCATAAAGCGGTCTTTTGTAGGGTTATAGGTTTAAAAGGCATACTCACCTCTACTGTCTCTGCAGCTCAAATCACCATTACCAAACTAATTTCCTTCCTCCATTTCATTTTTTGTTATTGTTAAGTTCTGAGGTGTGGTAGCTACTATCATGACGACATAGGAAAACCGGTTGCTTAAGCAAAGCTGGCTACAGCTGAAAACTGTCCTTTAGTTCTTATGAAATACTCAATGATCAGTGTCCATATTGCACCTGGCCCGCTGCTAGCTAACTGGATGCAAAGTGGAAAAAGATTAGAAGAGAATCCCAGTAACATCTCCAGGTAGGCCCCACATGGATTAATTCTCTCAAAATTTGTTTGTGGGATAGGGTGAAAAAGGCTTGGAGCTGTAAGCAGCAAGGCTTAGGAAAGTGTCAGCCCCAGGCAGAACCTGTACATGATTGTGCCTGAGATCTCTGGGTTTTGATTTTGTTTCTCCTAAGTTGGATCTCTTGACCATGCATGAGCCAAGGCATGGCTGACCTTTATACTTTGTACCCTTAGTATTTTGTACCCTTAGTATTGTTGCTTTTTGACATGGAATACTCTCTAGGCCTGTCTGAACACAAAGCCAGCTCCCTTCTTTGTTTCCTACAAATCACAGGAGAAAAAACAAGGTGGTTATTTTATTTGCAGTTGCACCAAAAAGGGTGCAGTAGGGTACCGCTGTATTCATCAGTCCCAAACAGAGTCTGACAAATTCAGATGGTCCTTATTTGAATTTCTGGTGGGCAAAGTAAGAGAAAATGCCTTACTGCATGCATGCTGTACACGTTAGACATGTAGAGCAGGAACAGGAATGGTTGTTTTGTTCCAAATGTAATTCCTGGTCCCACAGGTCTCTTGAATGCTCGTCTGATGGTGCAAGCTCTCTCATGATTAGAAATCCTGTAGGCCCAAGCAAGAATGGACATTTTTCTTCCAGTTTGCAAAGTTCCATACTGGTAAAAAGGAGACAGGTAGATATAACAGTTTTAGACTTTTAAGAACACTAAAGGGATTTAAGATGTGGGGCTTTTTAATGACATTTTTTTACAGCATTTTATAAAACAATTACATATTTCTAAAGCAAACAGTCCAAAAGCGTGTGTTATTTTGTGTCACAAACTCCAATGACATAGAACTACTTCCTTGATGTCAGTTTTGTTCCATAAATGCTTGACAGCATCTGCAAGACAAAGTTTGCTGAACCTCAACTCTAATAAAAATGAGAATGTGCCTATGGGTCCAGGGAAGCTGAACCAAACATCACTGAAGGGGTTTAAGAAACAGGTCTGTGACATACATATTACTACTGCCACTGCCCTGAAAATGCCACCCTTTTCTCAAATAACTGTGGCAATAGACATTCACACCTTCATCACATTTATGCTGGATAATTAGGACTTCAAGTTAGGGTGCTACTGCAACAGCAAAACATGGACGGCCATTTCTCTTTGGAATCACATCGGTGGATTCAACAATTTCTTTTCTCTAATATCAGCCCAGGTGATCAATAAGTCAAGATTAATTTAATGAAATCTCTCTAGCAGCTTGGCCATGGAGGCCCTGAGCTATAGTGCAGCCCCTCAAGGCAGCTGTCATGGGGGCTGACGGGGATCAGCAGCCTCCACTCTCTGCTCAGGTTTCCATTTAAATTCAGCACTAGTCTGAGACATGGTGCTGTGAAATGAGGATGCTGAGTCTACCCAGCCAGTCTGCTGTATGGACACTAGTCGTCTGGTGCATATGCAGGTAGGCTGTTCTGAGATGGTGTGTGGGCCTGCAGGCACAGGGAATACCGGACTTGCATCAGAAGTGGACTGAGACCAGTTCCAGCCTTGCCTGCACAACTCTAACCTTACTGTGTGGCTAACGCGGGTGTACTGCGTGCGTATGCACGGAGATGCCTACGGTCATCTCATCTGAGTTAGCTGGGCTGCAGGGCCCTCCTATTTTAGGGGGTCAGTTTTGAAAGCATCCTTTGGAGATACTTGTCTCCATTATTTAAATTCATGCTTGACCATCTTATCTTTCTTCTTCTCACATGCTCTTCTGTTTCCATTCCCTGTTTCCATTGCTGATGAGAGGATTGATTCTCCTCCTGTTGGCTATTTCGGCCCCATTCAAGTTCATTAGTTTTCTAAGTATATTATGGCTAGAGCTACAGGAGCCAGTGAATGTTATTATATTATTATAGTACAGAGAGTTACCAGTATCTAACTAAATGCTTTTTAATGTGTTGGGATAAAATTTGGGAGCCAAAAGCAATATATTTACTATTGACTTCTCTTCCTTTTGTCAGTGGTATGGAACGAATGTAAAGACTGAACAGAGGAAAGTGTAGTAGCATCAATACCGGTTCCAGATGTTCTGCTAAAAGGTGCTATTTATGAGAGGATATTATTGGGAACAGTCCTGACCTAATACCTAAAGGATTACACTAACTGTACATTACACACACACAAACACAGACTCACATATATGCGTACGTATTCCCACTAGCAATGTGAGAATTCTACAAGTCTGGAGGGGAAAAAGTGAAAAATATGGGAGCAGTGAAAACTGAATTGTGAAAAAATATCTGTCCTCAAGTTTAAAGTAGAAATGTAAAGACTTAGGTTCCCTAGCTAAGTGCCTCAAATTTCCAAAAGAACACTTGATATTTCTTAGTTCTTACTAAAATTAGTAGAGAGAAGATCTGAACCTCGACTTCAAATCTGTTCTGTCTACAGATTGGAAAAGCTGAGAGTTTATCTGAAAGTTTCTATCCAATCTGCAAAACTATGTTGGATATTGCAAAACTTCTTCTTCCAGGTCTTGAAAGAGAATTATCTTGAGAACAGATGTTGTACTGGTGCTTGGACACCCCCAATTCTAATCTCAAGTGAAACAAAGACCAAAAATGGTGAGAGAAAATAGAAGATAAACATTTCCAAATCCTGAATGAGATTTGCTCAACTTCTAGGTGAGTCCAGGACTGAGTGGGATCTGCAGAATTCAAATATCATTAAAACTTCATCATCCATTTTTAATAGATCAGGAGCAAATGAAAACTATTTAAAGATTATAGGTGAGAAAGTTAAAGAAAACACTGACAAAACAGTCAGAGGCAGGTGGCCTCTTCACTTTCATATTCCGCACTTCCACGTCCTTATTAGATATATGAGGACAAATGTGTGCCTGATGCTTTACAGCCACATAGGAAGATGCTGTCGCTAACTAAAATTTCTCTTAGACTCCTGAGGGCAATGGGACTCTGTGTGTGTCTGGACTGCCTGCACAGCACTCATTAAAGATTGCATATTTTTCCTGAACAGCTTGTACCTATTCACGTGTCATAGGATAATCTTCCAATTACCCTGGAACGAAAGAGTAAAACAGTATTGGGAGATGTGCATTTTCAAACTAAATCGCACAGGATTTGGAGATTACATAGACAAACTGAGGGCTATGTGTTTCGGATAAATCCTCGTGCATTAAAGAGTGTGTTTGTTTTAATGGCAACTTGAATACTGCATCACCTTCTCTAATAGGGAAGCAATTAAACCTTCAGATATGTCAATTAGCTACTGATGGGCTGATTTCCTGTTTGTTAGTGTACCATTAGAGAGTCATATGGCTCTGGAAAGTTTCAAGACTGCTGTCTGGGGCTTTTTGCACTTCAGGGACATTTCTTGCAGACATTAAAACCCTGCTTGATTCCTGATCATTAAATATCAGCTAAAGTCCGGGAGCAGAGGAGAACTTCAGGCTTGAAACCAGCAAAACTGCAGAAAGTGAGCTGCTACCTCATTATGATCATAGAGTCAATAAAGTCACCTGATGGCAGATTTAGAGGAACTCATTAGGAGATGGAATTTGGTTGTGCAGACAAGCTGCTGTGATTCTGGAACCAGGCCCTTTCATTAAGGTCTTCAAATAGGATACAAGGCAGAGGGAGGGGGAGCCTGCAGGGCATTGCAGCTTAAAAGCACAGCAATAAGGATTCTATATGCATACAGCACTGACTTGCAAGGTAAAGGAGGTAAGCTCTTAGGTTAAATTTAAAAGAAAATAAATGAAAAAGGAGTTTAAGTTACCTATATCCCCTTAAAAGTGATACTTTGTAATTCTGACTTGGAGTGCAAGCTATGACATCCAATGAGAATACAGTGCAACAGACCTTTTATTACCTAATCTCTATGTAAATGTACTTATCTCTCCTTCTTGGAACTCAACATTTTTTAAGCATAATTGAATTAATCTAAGTCAAAACAAACCCAAAGGTTTTCATGTGGCCAATCCATTTTTCCTTTGTTTCTCCAGTCTGATTGATGCTGAAAGCAAACATCTAGCATCCAGCTTCTCATCAGTGGGGTCTGTTGCTGTGGCACTTGGCCTTACCTCAGAAAGGCAAAAAGATGAAGCTCCTATAAAGCATAGGTCTAAGGTACACCAGTCATAGAGATGTCATGTAAAGCCAGCCCGGAGCAGGAGGAACGCCATCTCGTAAGCAGCGTGTAGCCTAGTGAGCTATGAGTACAGAAGCAGAAATAGGTGCTATGACTCTGAGCCAGAGAGAAAACCACCACTAACAATTCTCCTTTTGAGAATCACCGATGTAGCAAAAGTCGAGCTATAATGAAAGAGAATAAAGCTCCTGAATTCTTTCACTGTGGACACTGCAATTTTGGTTACAGTGAACTTAGAAAGAAAGTGAATGGAGGGGAGTGGCTTAATTATAAGAGGGCTTGCTGCGGTTACTTTTAAATCTTGGATACGGTGTAGGGTACTTTTTCTCCCAGCCGTCTCTTTAAAATTAAGGAAGGCCAGGAGCGTTCTGGACAGTCCCCCAGAAAGCACATAGTCAGCGCAGTGTGTACTTGAGTTGCTATTTTTTTCACTATCCTATGTCTGCCTTCAAAAAATTTAGCATAAAACTTTGCTCAACACCATTGCGATGGAAAGAAACACTGAACAATTTAGCTCTGCTAGTGAGACAAGTGCTTGAAAACAGCAGGCAAATAACAGATTATTATTGTACCGCTAACTAGTTTGAAATAATTATCAATCCCAGCCCTGTTTGGAGAAAAAAAAAAAAAAAAGAGAGAAACCTGGAGAAAGAAAATATGCATCTTTTTATGCGCTGGGAGCTCAAACCAACTTAAACTGTCTGACACTGTTTGCTGTAACTGACCTAGCTCTGTGAACATTTCCAAAGCCGTGTTTCTAGAAAATACAGTCTGTGTTTAGCTTATAGCCATGAATATGTAAAGGTCTTAACCTGTGTGTTATTTGTCTGCCATGCTCCTGTTCCTGTGCCTGGCCGTCCAAACCAGAACAGGCAGCCTAGTCTTCCTTTCTGAACCAAGTGAAGCCAGCAGGAAGTTTCTTGCAAATGTTCATACAAAATGTTAAAGGAAATCACTCTGCCCTGCTTGCTCATTTGCCTCTCAGAGGCAGCCTCGTGAACAAGTCTGCTGCTTTCCTTTATACTTTTTCTCATTTGTGTTACAAAGCCCCTTGCAGTCCAAACCGTGGTCTAGAACCACTGTGCATTAGGTGCTGCAGAAACATAAAATGGCCAGCCTCTGTCCCAAAGGACTTATAGTAATTATAATAGAAATATAAGCCCAGTGACCACAGGTAGATAAGAATAAGGGAATAACGAGATCATATAAGGGGACGCTTTCCATGTGCCTGTAAGCTAACCATTTTCAAGTTTTTGGCAAAGGAGAATTTTAATAAGGGATTCAAAGGAGGATAACAGTTGGTTTTATGAATGCACATGCAGGCTCTTCTCAAGCCTGAGGGGCAGCAAGGGAGAAAGCACAAAAGATGCTTGTTGGAAAATTTAACAAATTGATCAATTGAAGCTGGCATCTGAGGCTGACTGATGCTGGGCATTTATATTTTGATAGTGAATAAAAAGTGACAAGTTGGGAGTAAGCCATGAAGGGCTTTGAAAGTTAAGAGAGTCACAATAAGCTTGATGTCCCAGAGGAAAAAGGAATCATTGAAAAGGTTCAAAGATAATGGGTATAGTCAGAACAACAGGCCAGGAAAATGATTTATATAGCTGGGGTCTGAAATGAGCAGGGCAAGAGTGCTTATGTGAAGGCCAGAGAAAAGGGCATTGCGCTAATCGAGATGAGCGGCAGGACAAGAACTTCAGCAGTAAGTAGAGACAATAAAGACTATTGTTTAGAGACAGCGTGTGGAAACATGATGCGGACTGGATCAGAACACAGATAGGAGACTCAGTGAGAAGACAGGATCTCGTGTTTCTGCATGTGAACATCCACAGCTGGAAGCGGTGTTGCTCACCACGATCAAAGACAAAGATAAGGGAAAGGACTTATGAACATTCAGGGCTTATAGTCACCCTACGTGTGATAGCCAGAGACCAACCAAGACTCCCATTTGTATAGGAGACAGGTCTGGAATAAATTGATATGGAACAGAGCTCTGAATCTGTATGATTTAAATTGTGGTTTGTTTGCATGGGTGTAGGAGATTATCCACAGACAATATCTAGAAGAGGAAGAGAAGGGAACCTTGTGGAATGCCTACAGAAAGCAGGCGTAGGGAAGATACTTTCCTTTGAGGAAAAGGGGAAGAGCAATATTGGGAATTGAGAAAGGAGAGGTGGTCAAGAGGAATTTGTTTGATAGCGTTACTGATAGTGACAGGCCCAGGAAGGTGAGGGTGGGGTAGGAGTGCTGAGATTTAGCTAGGGAACTGCAGTTATGGTTTCTGCAGGGTGAAAGGGGAAGAAATCACATTGGGGAGCAGAAGGTAGAACCAGAAGGGAGGAATTCAGGGAGTTATTGTAAAGAGCATCTTCAGTCTGCTTAGAGAGAAAAGAGACATGGGACGGAAATTATAGATTTCATTGGGGTGAAAGGTGGGAGATTTTAGATAGGAGAAGAAACAAGGCATTTTTGTAGTGTGAGGAGAGAAAAGAACCAAATGAGAATGAGAGGTGAAGAAAAGAGGAAGGGAGCAGATAAGAGGAAACACTGAGACTGGAAGAAAGGGTAGGATGAGGTCACTGTGACAAGCGAAAGGTCAGCTAGAAAGAATGTTAAACAAAATATCTGATTTTAAAATATATCTTACAGGCTATTTGTGGGAAATGCATTTGGGAATTAGATATCCACAAGAATTTGCCCTGAAGATCTGCTTTGAAGACCTAAGCACATGCAGTCAAGAAACAGAAACATAGAGACAAATAAGACATGCTAATTGAAGCAGCTCAGTTTTCAGTGCAGGTTTCCAAAGCAGGACATCTGTAAAGAAAAATACAAAATCTTTTGAGAGCGGAAAACTGCAGAAAGCAAACAAACACAAAAGTTCTGAAGGCAAATGGGTTTCTGGATTGGCGCCGACCTATTTCAAAGGTAGAAGACCATTGGAGAGTACAGAAGTGCATTCATTTTTCATCAGAATAGTATTTAAGGCCACACTGCGTTCATGGAGATATTCTTCATGAATACATGTCTTCGTAGTTTGGATTTTAAAATCTGTAGCACGTCATGGTCTCACCCTTGCTTAAAGTGACACCCCATTGAATTGCTTCTATGACTTGCTTCAGCAGAAAATTCCTGAAAAGCCATCAGAAAAAGCTAGTGTTTTTAAAACAGACTATTTTCCAGAAGATTATCCATTTCAAAAACCTTCTGAAAAAGTGCTAATGACATCCTGATGAAATCTGGCCTGTTTTCCAAACATCTTGCCTGAGTGCCTGCTCAGCGAGCCAGGTCTCCAGCACCTCTTGCTCTGTGAGAGCAATTCTTTGCAGAAAGAGAGGCAGCAGGCTTGGGGTTTAACCTTCCAAGTTTCATCTAGGTTTGAAAGCGATGGTTTAAAATACCTTCAAATAGTTTTCTTTTCCCTCTTTGGGAGACTTCTGATGTTTATTCAAAAGTGAAATTAATTATTTTTTCCCGGCACTTCTGAACATGCTGTGGAACTCAAATACCAGCTTTCGAACAGCATAAATGCTAAACACTGAAGTGAAAAATCAACACATGCCTTTCAGTCATTAAGAAACAGTACGAAATGAAACAAGTCTTTCTTGCACATTGTCAAATGTGTGCATTTTGGGGAAAATTTCAGTAAATTAATGAATGTGTTGAATTCACATTAAAACTTCCATCGAATAGTGCCTGTATTGCGATACTTAACAAATGTTGCCTGTGTTATATGGAGCAGAAGAAAATTAGCTGCAGTTTGGGGTGAGGGGAATGTATAATTTGGTATTGGCAGTGCTTTGCAGGGAATGGCGCAGACATCGGATTTCTTAATTTTATCGCTGGATTTGTGGATGAATCAATTGATCGCGACAAGTAGCCCTATTAAAATTGCAACTTAGCATTTTATCTTTGCAGATCACATTTCATTACGTGGTCTTGTAAACACATGATATTTTAAAGAGAATGTTTTCTGTCTAAACTGCATGAGATAGAATATAGAAAGATATGGGGGAAAAAGGCTTACTGACAACAGACTACACTGAAATAGGTGAATTAGGGGAATTTTAGGAACTGAGATTGAAATCAATCCTGTGAACACAGATAGGTCAGGCACCTGTGTTGGTCCTCTAATAGGGAGTAACAGCTTCATGTGGCAGTCACTGTTAGTAAGCTGATCTGTATTTCAAGGGACAAAACCGTGCTGTACGAATAAGCTATTGGGACAACATCCTACTGTTACTGTAGTAAAGGTATCCTACACTATACAAAATCATAATGTTGTATGGTTGCTTATGAGTTAAGTGCATATAAGACAAAAAGGTTGAGCGATCACAATAACTTCTAGTTTAGAAACTAGAGAGGAACAAACAGATGACTATCATTGTTCAAATTTATATTTTATTTATTTTAAGGTAAGCTGATCCTAAAGTAAACTAATTTCAAAGTAGCCTGGAAAGGCTATTTTAGTTATTGAAATAAATTCTGAAGAAAGGAGGTCACTGGAAGGGCAACATTATGGAGATGGAAACAGCTTGAGAACCACTGAAAGCATGCAGCATCTCTTCCCAGCACCCCCATTTGCTGCATGGAAATCACAGTGTACTACCTATTATCCATCTGCAACCAACTTCGAATGAGTCGGCACCTAACATAATAGGACCTTGCCCCAAATACTGAGTTCTGCTTCCTTCATGATAGTTTCTGCCATAGATGAACATCTTTTTAAAGTTGCCTTGTAAAGCCAGTGTGTATATTTGTGAAGGGATATATTCTTTAATGTTGAAATGAATTGGAAAGGGAATTGGGAAATGCTTCTCGTTGTTGGATTATTAGAATACTGCGATGTTTAGCTTGGCGTGTGTGTATAATTGTGACAGTGCTCAGCTTTTATTGAAGTGTGTGATAACTATTTTGTATTTAAACAAAATAGCAGAACTGCACAAATATCGTATTTACTGCAGGTTGACACCACTGTGCAAGAAAGGTCTTTTTCCTTTCTTGCACAGTGTCAAAAGTCCCGAAGTTGCAGTAAAGATAATTTTCTTAATACATTTTGCTTCCTTTCACAAAAATCACAGCATTTGATTCTTCAGGAAATGTAAAGATAGGGTGTTTTCCTCAGATATACATACCAGGATAATGCTTGCTTATCTGTTTCTTTTCGGATTGTTTTTTTCTGTATATTCGACATCATTAACTAACTCATTTTATTTCGCCAAACAGGACTGCAGTTTGTAAGTGGATTGAGAAAATCAGAAAAAAAGCCAAAAAAAGATGAGGAAATGAAGTGGGGAAAAAATCAAGGATCCTTCTTCTGGAGTCAAAATCCCATCAGCTGGGAAAAAATGGTAGGAACAATATACCTACATATAATGTTAGAAGAAAAGTAAATAATATGTAGGTTAAATGAAAATTAACTTTACTGGGCAAAATTGTGTACTAGATTGCGCTAATTGTTCCCAGGGATCTGAAAGAAATGTTGCATGTTATTAGTATGAGTTAAGCTTATTTTTATTTCTAAGAAGTTGCTGCTAACCATAAAAACTGTCAGATACTTCAAACAGTGTATGGGCAACACTAAAATGGAATATTTGCATTTTGTAGTTGTTGCAAGCTGTAATGTAACCTATAGCAAAAGACCAAGTGCCAATCTGTTGCAAAGTGATTCAGACTCTACAGAGATCTTAGTGAAATTCCATGACACCTGCAATAACACCTGAATAACATAGTCATAACTATTTATTACGTTATATGTGCACATTTTTGGCTTTACATAAATTTCCATAATGTCAAGGGTGTTAAGCTGCTTTCTGTATGGAATTAAATGTGAACTATTTAGTATGGACAGTTTTGACGCTATGGAAAGAAAGATACCTTGATAAGAAAAGATATTTGTCTTTCACAGTTCATGCGGACCTAAAGATTCCTTGGGAACAGGAAGAAATCCAGAACTAAAATCTCCTTTGACATCAGTATAACCATCTCTTCTATTTGTTAATCTTAACCTTTTACTTCTAAGACTGTGACAAATATGGTTCTCTCTTCAACAGAAATAGCATTGTTTTACTCTAACTATATAAAAAACTTCTAGTGATTTCTGAGATGTAGCTGGCAGAGTTCATTGGCAGCTAGTGTGGGACCTTATTTAATATTTTAACGAAGTTTTCTAGACCTTCCAAATTGGAAGGCATTGCTGACATGTGGGAGGGTGAGAATAACCTACAGAAAGGATAGCATGAATGATTTTGAGAAGTGAGGTAGTAGTAATGGGATGATAGTTAACAACAGAAAGTGTTCATTTGGGGTCTAATAACTAGCATTTCTGCCCTAGGCCAGGAGCTCTGGACTCACCAACAATGGTGAAAAAAGGCTGATGGATACATGGTCACAGCAGTAACACACAATCTCAATTGCACTGGTGGGGCATTTGCAGTAGAGATAGAAAACTTGGGAAGGTATTAGTAAGAGCCAGCTAGAATTACTGTGCGTGTAGTTGTGTCCTCACAGAGTAGGAAACATTAACTGAATCTAGAACGGACACGAAAAAGAACTGGTAGGATGATCTGGGAGTGGCAAGTTTGATGGATGAGATGAAAGCAGGATGGCTTGGCAGAGCAAAGTCTGGGAGGAGAAATATGTAATTCTATGGAGGCAGGAAGGATAAAGAGCAGGTAGGGAAAGCAGTATTTCAGCATTTTTCAGGTCAGTGTTGACACAAAACCAAAGGAAAACCACTGGCCACAAATATATCTGTATTTAAATCAAGATGCTTTTGAACCATCAGAGCGGTGAAGATCTCCCGCCAGAGTTTTTGAAGACAAGTAATCCAGCTAGTTTTACAGTAAGTTTGGGGTAAGTTCTGAGAAGTTTGGAAAGAGGGCCTACGGAAAATATTCCGTTGGTTTTGTTTTGAAGCTAATTAAAATGTTCCTAACATATTGCTTGTTGGTTGAGACAATAAGGATTTGGACATATATCACTAGGAGATCTCTGTCAGTCTATGTTTCTTCACAAAATTATATAGATCTTATATTTATGTAAATTTTCAGCACAGCTGTGAGGTATTCACTCCTCATGGTAAAAGACATGGTCCTGGAATCCTAATCAGAATAACAGAAGAGAAGAATGCTAGGAAAACACCATCGACACTGTGAGGAGTTACTTTTATGTCAGTTTTAAGAATTAGTTTACTGTTCAAGCCAATTTGGTAGGATAAAATCTGGCCCTCCAAGCACATTTATATAAATGGGCACTTAAATTTTTTTGGTTTTCCTTCTTTATGATCTTACGGAAGACATCCTGAGTATCCCACAAGGATTGCAACAGCAGAACACTAAACACTAAACTTAGGTGGTGGCATTTTGAACCCTGTCTTTCCTACAGTATCGCTGGCAGGCCAAGTCATCAGATTACCTGAAAAAGCACGAGGCATCCTTTCCAAGGTGCTTCTCCATATTGTTCCCTGGTGCATCCATTTTGGACTGCCACAGGCCTCCTCCTCTAGTATAATGCATAACGAAAGCAAATATAGCAGTGTCTGTAAATTATAGTCTCTGGTGTGGGAATTGTAACAATGTGAGAGAAGTTGTTCAATTCCCTCTTTTTCTTCCCCCTTTAATGGCCACTGAAATGTGCTTAAAATTTTTAAAGCTGTTGCTGTTATGATAATGTTTTATGAAACCTCTTTTCTTTTTCTTGTCTCTAAACCTAAATTTTGGGCCTATTCAAAATTAACAGTGTCCCTTTGACATTCATGGGATTTATGGGCATGCATGGAGGGAAAATACATCCCTTTGCTGGATTTGAGTCAGGAGGATCCCAGAGGCATATACTGTACTTCTGAATTTCCTTCCGCTTTTCATGACTGTAATTCTTGTGTCCTCTTTTGCATACATAATTGATTAATCTGTATTTTTAAAGGTTTAATGCGTTTCCTCTTTGTAATCTGGAGGCATATGATTTCAGTTTCATTATACTCCCAAGGTCTCTGACTTCAGTTTTCGATTTTCCTACCCTGCCATCTGTGGGAATAAATTAGAGAGAAAATAACACTTTTGGATTATTGGGATAAGGAGAGAATAATACAAGCAGAAAAGGAAAAAGGAGAATTAAATTGAAATTCAAAGATATAGACATGGATTCCCTGAAACAGGAGCAGGGAAATTTAAATTACGCTTTGTTGTGCCAGCATCTCTCTTGAACTGCAAGGGAAGACAACCAATATTACCATTGGTGCCCTATTGCCACAATTCCCACTGGGACAGCTAGTCCCTGATCCCATAAATTTCCCACTGATGGAAGTCACTTAATCAACAAATGCTTCAGATTCCCTGGCTCTACCTCCCTACCTTTTTAAGGCTTAAGAGAAGATCCATTAAGAGATTTAAGGTCTTTTCAGATGCGTAAGTGTTGCTGGGCCTGTGCTAATCTGTGTAGAGGTTGTGGTGTCCTAAGCATCCTCTGCTTTCACCACTAAGACTTGTTTTGCAGGGAAACATGGCAACTTTGCCCTAGATTATGACCCAGAAATCCTCTCTCAGTAGGCTGCCTGACTTGTGTGTTGAATGGTTGAGCATCAAAACCCCAAATCTCTTTACGAATATGCCCCTGGCAACTCCCCATACCCTTGGCGCAAAGAAAAGCCTATCTTTGTGCCTTGACACAGCAGCACTCTCTTCTGGTGAATTCTCAGTCTGTGGGTTTCTGCTCCTGCAAATCACTGTGAACCCAGAGTGACTCTAGCCCATTCAACAGATCTGACCTAGTGTTCTTCCAGCTTTCAGCCCCCACTATTCAAAGGGAAATAAACGGAATGAGGTATGAGGGAGCAGAGATTGGAGAGGTTTCATCTTCTCCCCGTGACTGTACTGTGAGTCAGATTGCTAAGAAACAACTTTATCACTAGCCAAGATACATATTACCTATAACTCAAAATAAGAATTAAAAATGTAGATTCACAGTAATGTAAAATTACAGAAATTTAAAAGAACAAAAATGCATTTAGCAGGACTATGCATAGTCTTAATAAGCATCTAACAATAATGTTCAAGTCATCACAACGTTTCAACTGACTTTATATGGCTGACTATATGGAGTCCTTAACCCATTCAAGGACTAGCCTGCCTCGGACAGTCCTTCAGCCTACATCTTTCCTCACCTCTTAAAGATAAGTGCAGTAGCTGCTCCAAACAACTGGCCCAAGAAGCTTCTGTAGCCAAAGGTGTAATGACCTTCTCCTTCCTCTCTTTTCCTGTTTACCTGCCCTCGTCTCCATGACTGGGCACTGAACATTTGGAAATTAGGTCATTTCCTTCCCCCACTGCTTAAGGTTGTTTGATTATTATTTCTATTGTGTTTGCACCTTCCTTCTACCTTCTGAAAACAAGCTGGTACAGCTTTATGTGAGATGTCATAAGACATATTGAATACATGATCTTCTTACCAGAACTGTAACTATCCTCACTCCATGAATGTCATATAAAAGCAAGATGTGATACAGGAGTGGTGATGGTGGAAGGGGGAGCCTTGAACATCTGTTCCCATTGGGAATTTGAGGTGGGGGGGGAAGGGAAGGAGTGTGACTGTGTACTTTCCTAATTTGTTAAGGTGCTGATACAGTAATTTGGGGTTTTTTTGCAATACCAAGTTGTAAACTTCTCTTATGGCTGATACCTTTGAGTCTGATCAGCAGTTTGCAGGACTGAGATAGCAAAGGGGTTTGTTGGAGTGGACTTGCCTCAATGCAGGAAGAATGAATCCTGCTTCCTGCCCCAAGAATGAATTAAATGTTTTCCATGTGGATCACTAAATGGTGTGTCCAGACAGGGCTGGGAGCAGGGAGAGTCTCCATTTTCCTGACTCAGGGAGGAAAGCATTTTGTTTTGCTTTGTTCCTCTCCCTGTCCTACCTATATTTCTTCACCACCATGGCCTAGCCTCACCAGGAGTAAAGAGTGATCCACCTTTCACTGTTTCATAGTCTGAGGAATGTTACTGTGTCAGAGGAGTTGTCATCCTTCCCTCCTGTTCCTGGTGCTGCTTGTATCTTCGCTCAATGACTTCTAAATACAAATGTATTGGTGGCCCTTGGCAGATGAGCAGAGAGTAGGACATGGTACGATCAGGGATACCAAGGTGTCACACCAGTGTAAACACCTGTAACATGTCTGGTTTTATCTTATCTCCTTATCAAGGTGTGTGAAAGGAATTAGTCAGTAATTTGTACTGTCAACAATGCTGTCTGGCCTGTTAGCCAAATTGCTGAGCTTGAGAAGAGAGACGGGCTTTGTGTTATGCATTAAGCTCAATAATGAAGACATTGGTGTTTTTCTAACATGGATTTATTTTAACTGTTCAGCTGCAAATACACATGCAGGCTCCAAGGCAGTTTAAAATAGTTCCAGAAACTTCTTCTTCATCTCATTTTTGAAGCAGATTATCAAGTTACAAATATTACATCATCAACAAAAAGTCTCTTTGGCTGACCACTCTGTAAAACGCAGTCCTTTAGGTTTCGCTATGTAGGCATTTCTGAGTGTCATGCACACTCTGCTAGCTCATGTTCTCAAAGACTTTGTAATTCTCCGTTGCACAACTCAGGGGGTTGAATTCTGGAAAAGCTCTTTTCAGTCGTTTTTCCCAAGTCTACCTAAGCGAGTGTCCTTTAGTGCTGGCATCCGTCTGAATTCTGTGATCTGCTGGAGGATGGCTGGTGTTTTTTGCTGGATGCATTCCATTTCCCTTATCTAAGTGTAAAAGGAACATGGTTCCTGCTTTAAAACAAAGATAAATGATTACCTAGTCACTTCAGAGGTAAAAACAGGAGGTCGTTTCCCCATCATCTTTTAGCTGACTTGGGTTGTCTTCACCAGAAGCAGATGTCATTCCTGATGATTAAGGAAAAGGTTTTTTTGAAGGAGGTGCTATAACCTCCATTCACGAGAACAGGCAACATATCTTGCACTTCCTACATGTCCCTCCTCAGCGGCATCTGCAGGAGGTTTGGGCATTAATCTTGACTCAGGCAGGGCCTGTATTTTAAGCCATTTGCAGCTCCAGGTTAAAATATGTCCACTGGAGAAATGCAGCATTAAAGACGCTACGCTGTAGTTTTGTTCTGCGTGTCAGTCCCACAAGCCAGTATCGGTGAGGTCCCATGCATGCAGATGAATGGCATATAACCCAAAGCCTTAACAAAGAACATATTTTCTTGGGTTTTGGGGCTCCAGTAGGGACTATATAAGCCTGTACTTAAAAACTGACTGTTTCTGAATATGGCAAGTAGAGTTATTGTTTCTTGCTGGTTTCAGGGTAGCATTATCTCACTCCTAATGAGAAAGAGAGGATGAGTTCTGAGTCCCATGAAACAGTGTTGCTGCTCTTGTAAACTATTAAAGTGGGTAGGGACTTTAAAGCTGGTAGGTGTTAGTCCTGGGCTCTTTCAGACCTCAGAGTCCTCAGCTTGCATTGCCAGAACTGGCTGGTTCTCCTCATGCTCATCTTCATGTGAAGTCACTGTCCATCCTCACACAGGCTGAAAAAGAGCAGTCCTTTTCCTTCTGCATCTGCAGAGCAGCGGGGTGAGGAGGGATGTGAAAGGAGCGTGGGCTTTACTGCCCAGTTACTGGCTGCAGTAGGTCACCTCGCATAGGTGCTATCTCATGTGGTTACTGGGCAGATCGGCAGTATTTTATTGTCCACCTACAACAAAGGAGGCCCTGAGGAAGGAAACTTCCTAGGAAGGTGGTGTAACATTATTTTCTGTTCCAGACACAATGCAGGCCTAAATGCTTTCTACTCCAGTCACATCAATTCTCTATTGCAAGAATTCCTCTTGATTTTGCACCCCTAAAGAGTTCATCAGATATTTTTAAGAAAAATGGTTTGTTTGCTGTTTTTGACAAAATGGAGTTGGCTGGGGGGGCAGGGGAGAAGTGTCTCTATATTAAAAAAAAAAAGTTTTTTAAAATTACCGTGGGAAATAAAATATTTTTTGCAAGCAGCTCAGCTCCAGAGTGATTCCATTAGGCCCCATTCTCCTTTTACTGATGAAACTAAGCTGATTTAAAGTGGGCTGCTTTCCTCTCATGGGGAAGTCACACAAGATCTTTCAACTAACTTTGAAAAACACTTTCTTCTGCATCTCACTATTTCTATTGAAAAGTTATCCTAATTGAATCAGTTTACCTTTTGAAACATTAATTAAATTAAAAAGATCTGGTGTTGCCAACAAAACAGAAAAATGTTTTTTTAATTTACAGCGGAAATCAATTATCCAGTATCTGTACATAGAACTGAAAGAATATTATTGTAGTTTCATTTTATTTTCTTGGGGGGAAGAAAGACTAATTGTTTTTTAAATGAAATGTTAAGTAGCATAGTTTACCAAGAAGTATAACCACAGAGTGGTTTGATGTGTGTTGCACAGCTGGAATTAGAAACACACACAAAAAGAAAAAGAAATAGAAACCACAAAGCTATTAAGCTGAGACAGTAAAGAAGCAGTGAAATTAGCCAGGCTTTTCTTTTTCCACTTAAAGGTATTATTCACTTGGATAAACAGTATGGTCTTCGCAAATAAACTAACTTACATTTTTTAACAACAACAAAACAAAAAAAGAAACAGAAGAAGGAAATAGGAAAAACCTAAACCAAACAAAGAGTGAGAACATAGGGATCATTAAGTATGTGATTTCAAACAAAAATGCTGTTAATTAAGGGCAACGCCCAGCAGCAGGAATCTGGGAAAGAGGTTGAAACAAGAAACAAATATCATGTCCTTCAAGTTTAATTAATTTCTTTGGACAATCTCCAAACATGTAGGGGAAAAAAAGGAACATAAAATAGCCAAAGGAAGAAAAAAAAGTAAAAGTGAGAGTTCCTGAAGTTTGAAATTGTAGGATTTACAGAAGTGCAAAAGTTAGTATGTTTTCCTCCCAAAAGACTGTAAGTAGAACCTGAGAGGTTAGGAAAATGAAGTTTAAGCTCTTACGTGTCTAAACAAACAGGCTCTTTTGAAGTGTTTGTAGCAGCGGGATGCCATGGCAGCCTCTTTGTGCAGCACAAAGTCATTTGGTGGCAGAACACCCAAAGAAGTGATTCCTGCTTCTAGAAAATATATGCTTCCTCCATGCATTTTAATTGCCTGGGTCATCACTGTCTGCAGTAGTCCTGACCATACCCCCAGCAAAGCTCTTCCCGTTGGTTCAGCAATGCCCCCAAGACAGTTTGTAGCTGGAAATGGGACCAGTGCAACCAGAGAAGAGTAGCAGAGTGAAGTGCCCCTGGCACAGCAAATCCCTGCCAGGTGTTACTGAAAAAAAAAAACAAAACCAACAAAAACAAAACCAAAGGCAAAAGAAATGAGTCAAAGCAAAAGAATATGTATTAATTTCCCACTGAATTTGCTTTTATTTTTTTTTTTTAATTACAGAAGTCTTCCTGTTCTTCATGTATTAGCCAGCTTCTTCATCTCAAATTCATCCTGCTGCTGTAACTAACTCATGAAAATATGCCAGTCATGGACTAATGTATTTCTAACCTCCCACTTTTTTTTTTGCTTTAACATTTCCTGAGTTTTCCAGTCAGCTATCTGACTCCCTTCCACTCCTCTGCCTTCTCTCTTCTTCCACCCCTAACACTTTCCATCACTGCCTAAAGAATCCTTCCCATCGCCAGTCGCTTCCCTATCTCTGTGCTTGGAGCTGAATTTCCTTGCCTCGCTCCAGCAGCCCTGTTATTTCCCATAGTATTTTAAGAGCTTTTCCCACTGTAAGTGACGGGGTAAAGCCTGCCAAGGCAGTAAGTAGCCAAAGGGTGGAAAATAAATGGATTCAGAAGCTCCAGGTATATCAGTGGTGCTGCAGATTGCAGGAGGAAGGAAAGAGATAGGCAGTGTGAACAGATACAGTGAACTTGTTTATGGTGAGCACTCATGGGACTGACAGAGTTCAGTTGCTTAGTGGCAGTGGGTTTCCTATACACACTGAACGGATTCCTACTGAGTGTCCTATGTGGATATTTTGGGCAGAATTGCATTATGCCTATTAAAATATTCATAAATAAAAATATTTTTAAAAGACATCTTTTAAATATGTAAAAAGAGTGACTTGGACAATTTATGTCACTGTATTCTGCCTAATTGTGTACAACCCATCCTTTGGATAGGTTAAGCTGCATAAATGTTGGCTGAATCTGCAAATAGCTGAGGATGCTCAATGAGTGGCCACTCGGTCATCAGCCTTCCAAGGTGCTCCCTGTCTCCTGTGAGACTTGAGGATACTCAGCTTTGAGGATCATTTGACCAATAATACAAAGTGTGTGGTAATGAAGAAGTAGGAATGCAAACAGAATTTCCTTGCCTTGAAAAAATAATAGTTTGATAAGTTGCTCTGAAGAATGTTAACCAGATTTTTTTTAAAAGTGTTTATTTGTATTTACTATTGTGCAGTCTATGAGGGGAGTTAAACATCTGGATAATGACATGTTTACAGTTTAAAGAACATCCTAACAGTCACATTCCTTCCTCTGTAGAAATGCTTGCACGCTTCTAAAGAAGGTACTTGTTTATCTGTGTTGTTTATTGATCTACTGTCTGGCTAATACACCACTTGAAAATATTCTGAGCCAAATGTACCGTTAATGTAAGCAGATGCAATGTCATTGAAATTGGTTGTGAGTCTGGCCCTCTGAGTTTGCTCATGAAAAACATTAACTTGACAATGACTGGTCAAAAATATCTATTTGTTTTAGTTTGAGTCTGTCTCACTAAAACCAGATTTACACGGAGATAATTTCAATGAGTTCAGCAGAATTGCTCTCAATGTGCTCTAGTACAATGAAAACCCAGCGTACTTGTTTTAAGGAAGCCCTTCCCACCACCAGCACTTTAGAGAATTAAAAAATATTTGTTCTCCTTTTTTTATGTCACTCACGTAGCAAAGCAAAATGAGAGCAGCCTATTTATACTGAGGTTCTCCTGGTTTGTATGCAGTAACACAATTACAGCAAGAAAAAGTTCTGAGCACTATAAAGGAGAGTTTAGGCTTTTTCAGTCAGATGAGAATGGAAATCTAGAAACGTATCCACAAAGAGATTAAGGCTGACATTCTCAAAGCCAGCTTGGGTATTTAGATATTCACCTTGCACAAAAATTAACAAGATTTGTTTGTCTAAATACCCTTTGAAAATTTTAACTTTTTAAGCACTTTCTTCCCACCTCCTAAACTTGGACTCTGGCCTACCCAAATCTGGGGTCTTCCTAGTATTAGATTAGAAATACTGCGTATCTCTGTGTGCACAAATGTGAGCCTGTGTACCTTTGTATGTTTGAATCTTCAATAACGGATGTAACATTTCTATATGATAAGAAAAACCTTAGCAAATGATGTGAGAAGGTGAGTGTCAGTCAGGTGGTTTACTGTACCTGCATTTCAAAGGCAATCCATTTGAAATATGATGAAAGGTGGACCATGTCCAGCCTGCCACTGTTTGAAAAGATTTTCCCTACCCCCATCTTTAAATAGCATGAGGGAGATGATGCTTTCAAAGCAATCCTTGTCTCAGAGGTCAGTATTGTGGGGAAGGATAACGTTGTTTCAGAGAAATACATATTCATTTTATTTTTCTTGGCAGCCCATTGGTTGTCATCAGGGTTGTTTTGGTGGAAATATTTTTTTTCTTTTAGTTAAGAGAAACAAATTGTGAATTCTTCAGCTTTTTGAAAGGTGAGGCAAAGTGAGATTGGCATTGAAACAGACTAAATGGTATAAGCTTCAGCTTCACGACTATTGTGCCTAGCAGAGTAGTACTCTGGTCTCAGTCATACCCTAAAGAAAAAACTCCAGAAGTAACAAAGATTGAAGTTTTGTTGTATGAATCAATTAATTCTACATCCTTTATCAGGAAAACATTGCTGTTTAATCTGTTTAATATATTTTATCCAGGATGATGAAAATCACTATGGGTCTGTTGTACAAGCCAGAACAGGTTCCAGCACCTTTGATGTTCTGCCAAAAAAAACCAAACCAAAAAAAAACCCGAAAGAAAAGGCATTATCCCCTATAGAAAGGAGGAGGTTCTCAGCCTCCCAGCCCATGGAATGGCGTCTGAGTAGAAGCAGCTTCACAACTGACCTGGGAATAAGTGCAAGGGAACCTACTGAAGGCAGAGTAGTCCACCCGCGTGCCCCTTCAGCTCCCCCAAAGCTTCTCTGTGGGCAGGACCTTGAGGTCCTATATCTGTCTGACCCTAAACACCAGAGGGTTTCTCCTTCGGTTTTGGAGCTGCCAGATCCACTTTAGGGAGCGGGTTGTTTTACATGTCGATTGGGCAGGTAGTGAGGATGCATGGATTGCTGTGTGTCTTTGGCTTTGCAGATAAAATGCAGCTCTGTGTTTGTGTCTCACCGATTTGGTTGGAAGGGCTGATTGTCTCCCCTGGCATGCAAGGCTGGGATATGGAGGAGGGCCAGCTGGCTACAGTGCCATCCAGATAAGAGTGTGTTGCTGTTAATAATGCAGGGAAAACAATCAAGAGTTATGGTAGGGATAATATCTGCCCCTTTGGGAGGGTGTGTACCTGCCACTTATTACTCATGTTCCCAGTTCTGGTTAGCTTTCCATTTCTTCTTGGATAACTGGAATCCAAGACTAATTGAGAAGGACATTTTTCCTCACATTTATCTCCACTTACCTCTTCTCCAAAACAGACCTCATTCGTGTGATTCATGCCTTTATCACCCGCAGACTCACCACTGCCTCACTCACCCCCACCAAGGCCCTGTCTCAGGCACATTCAGGAGCCGGCTCAAAATGTTTGCAGTTGGGCTGCCTTGCTCTGAGCGCGCAGTGCTGGCATTGGCTTTGATTTGTAAAGCCCCACGAGGTCCTGAGGTTGGTCTACCTGCAAGGACAGCTCTTATCCTCTGGCAGAGCCCTGGGCACCTCAGTAAGTCCCTGAGCTCCTCCCAGCCCCGAGGGGCTCACAATTGCTGCTTGCAGGCCACATGGCAAAGTTCATCTCTTTACATGCTTGGGAAGAGGCAAAGAGTCCTTGTCCTTCTCTACAGAATAGGCTCCTGGTTTGGTTGGGTTTTTTTTGCTATCTGGAGTGAGGAAAGAGTTGCCACTGATTTGCTTCTCTGCTTCAGTCTGTGCAGTTCAAAACTTGGGGTCTGGAGAAGCTACAGCCTCATTTTGTTACCACAAGTCTCAACAGATTTTTCAGAAGATAGCAGACTGAATACAGGAACAGTTTTTGAAGTTTTTATTCAGCTTTTTCTTGCTGAAGGAAGCTTTCTCACTGATGTCTCCCATTCAGGCAGTAAAAAACCATGAGAGGCAACTGGACAAGGACTGCAGAATAAGGCCCACTGACCTTAGCCCAGGCAGAAGGAGCAGAGCACACCAATCAATCACAGTTTGATACCTGGGCTTATAAAAAGCTTACTGGAATAGTATGTATAAATGTATAATGCAACTGTGACTCTGCAGCCAACACATTTTCTCCCTGCTCCATGGAAATTGCCAGTGTTAGACCAGAAAGATATGCTGCTCTTTGTGTGGTATATAAAGAATATCAATACCAAAAGAATTTATGTATGATCCAAGATTTTTTTTTTAATAAAGTATGTGTTCTCTGGCCATTGCTTCTGTTCTTTATGAATAGATATAGGGAGTGATACAATTTCATCTACGATCGTACACCAAATGTAGATTGCTAGCTGTCTGTAACCTCCTTGAGTAGGCTGGGCTCTGGAAGAAGGAGCTTTTAATGTTTTGATATAGTGAGTGATATCAGACTGCTCTTACTTTAGGGCTCAGCACATCATGTTACACAACCCAACACGGTAGAACAAATTAATCACACTTTAGCCTGCTAAATGGGATTTGGGGGGCAAAACTATAAATTAAGCTTTCTTCTACTCCACCTCAGAACGATTCCTCCTCCATATTGCTCATAAGTCGTACCATTCCCAGGCTCCACAGAGCTGAGTAAACCCTGTTTGTTGTCTTACTGCACACAGACTTTGGAGGTCTACCCTGATGGTTGGAGGTTTTCTGTTTGTTTTTAATTGTTTGTGCTTCTCCTCCCTGCATGGAGATGGCAGGTAGAAGCTCGCAGCTTTGCGGTTGGAACAGAAGACAGTACAGATTGTTTCCCAGTGTTGCCTTATCCCAGTTTCCTATACAAACAAGGTTCACTCTGGTAGGCTCCAGTGTGTCTGAGGAATGATGTTATTATTATGGTTATCACCTCGAAGCATTAGGCATGTTTTTTAGCTACAGTAAGCTGAGGAATCTCATATTCTTTGGGATACTTTGGGAAGCCAGTACAGAGGACAAAGGATAGGCTTGCTTTGCTTTCGGTAGTCTACGCTGTTGAGGAGACTTCATGAACAGGGTTCTTTTTATGTTATTATAGTAGAAGTGTTGTATCAGGCACTTTTATCAGGCAAAGGTGAAGAGGGCAAATGCAGAAGTCAGAGAGGAGGTCACTGGCTGCCAGGAAGGAACCACAGATGGAAGAAAGTGCTGCTCAGGGACCTGGAAGGTCAGAGCCCAGGTGGGATTTGTCTCACCAGACCATGCTGGGGCAGCCGGATGCCTGTGCCTAACCTCCTCCCATGACTTCCTTGCAGTCGGCAAGATTAATCGGCCCTGGGTTTCCAGAGGCTGATTCATCTACCCTGTCTTAGTCACCTGTTTTAGGAGGGGTGAATTGCACCACAAGGGCTGTCAAGGATGTCCAGGTGAGGACTTCAAACTGGAGGACGAGCTTTTAGCCCATTAAAGTGGAGTTGACATGATGTCTTCTCACAAGTGTGAGTGAGGGAAAAGCTCTTGTGAACAGTGGAGTGCACTGACCAAATGCTTTTATATACATTTAGGTGAAGGAGACAGTATTATGGCTGCAAGTTCTCCACAAAGCTCCCATCTGCTCACCAGCATTGTCTCTATCTTGTTTCTTTACTTTCCTGTTTTCTATCCATTAGCTGATCTTATCTAAGTCTGGGCCATGGTATGAGTATTCATGAAGTTGTATATGGTGAAGGATGAGCAGAGCTCTCTGTCATCTTTTGGTCATGTTATTGTCTTCTGCTTAAGAATATCCTTTCTTTAATCTACTTAGGAAAATGAAAAGTACCCTCCCTTTATTCCTGTCAGCCTTGTTAAATTCCCTTGTGCAGTGTCCTCAGATTTCCAATTCTTAGCTCAGGTATCCCACTATATCATGTGGGGTTTTGTGAGTACTTATTTATCTCTCTTCAAATGCCAGATTCCTGAATCATGCGAGTATCAGATATTGTTCTGCTTTAACTGTGTCTTCCTTGCCTTCGCAGTTGCAAAGCAAACCAAACCTTGCAAGTCTTGTGCAGTTTCGATTTTTATAGCATACTCTTCACTAACTGATTAACCAGAAGGAACTGGGGAGATTTCAGTAGTATTTCAGTTGTATTTTAATCTTCTTTTTTAAGCACATCTCATGACGTGAGAAAGCCAAATTCATTGGTTTCGAACACTTTGATGTCTCTATTGTGATTACGTACTGTGTGGTACCATGAGCATATTCACACAATATATTCAGAAAGCTCTATTAAAATGAAAGTGGTTTAGATCCCGTTTGTGCTCCTATTAACTAATGTTTTGAAAGGTAGGAAGAATCTGATTTGCAAATCTAGTTTTATAGGTCAACAACAACAGAAAAAAAAAAGGGCAGAATAAAATTGAGAGGGTAAAACAATAAATGAAGGAAAAGAGAAAAGAATCATATTTCTGCTTTTGGAAAGGGAAAAGTGGAAAGCTTACCATGAACATAGGATAGATGCACATTTATGGTATTTGGCATTCTTCATTTGGATTGTGCTTCACCCTAAATGCTTGTAAAATGAACACCTGGAACGATTCTTTGTCGCTTGGGATTTTTTCTAGTTTGTTTGTCTTATTTTTAATAGCTTATTTTTTCACTTTGAGATATTCTGCAAGCTTGCTTTTCCTCTGTAGCTATTTGTGGTGGTTACTTGAACTGACGATGATAACCGTAAAACCATGGTTGGTCTCCATTGTAAAACATTCTAGTGCCTTTGATGGAGCATTGGTCTTACTGTGCTGGGTAAACGTACGGATTGTGAAGTGATATTTCCTGCCTAAAAACTCTTGTGATTTTTTTCACAACTTGTGTTTGGTTTTGTCTTACTGGCTCGAAAGGCAGGACTATATATTACAGCACCTCTCAGATTGTTTTCCTTGTCTGGTGTTTTCTTGGTTGGCCAATTGCTGGGCTGTGTCAGTACCAAAAACAAGTTAGCACCAGCCTGCAATGTTTATTCAAGTAAAATTTCACAGACTTTTTGTTTGCTTGAGCACTGCAGGACTGAAACCTTTTAGATTCAAGCAAAATAACATGCACCTCTTCCAATTTGTTCAGTATTTTTTAGATATTCCTGCCAACTGTTGACAAATTTGAGACATGTTGACAAAGTATCGTAATTTCATAAGGAAAATGCTCTTCTATTCCTTACTTTCCAAATAGCTTCCTTTGGATGAAAACCTTCAAACAT
The DNA here is from genome assembly GCF_963921805.1 of Phalacrocorax carbo. NCBI lineage: Eukaryota > Metazoa > Chordata > Aves > Suliformes > Phalacrocoracidae > Phalacrocorax > Phalacrocorax carbo. Next base: position 110,798,881 of record NC_087514.1, read on the forward strand.
AAAAAAAAATTACTATTTAAGTGTGGGGTTAACTTCAGTAAGTTTAACAGAACGTATCGTTGAAATTACATCCCTTATGCCCATCAAAGCCTACAGCAAAAACTCCGCCGACTTCAGTGAAACCCAGGAGCCTTGATACTGAATTGGGAGGCAAGATTTGCATTTGACACAAATGGTAAAAATAATTGCCGAGTCCAAATGTGACATCTGCTTTCACTTAAGACTTCCAGGTCCCTGGGTGCCACAGCTTGCTGAAGGACATTGAAAAGAGCCAGAAAGTTCAGTTACTTTTAGCTATCACCTGGCATTGTATTCAACTTGAGTGGTGGGGATTACAGCCAGACTGGTGCTGGGGATGGCCAGTTGGGCACCAGGCTCCTCTTCAAACTTCCACTTTATACAGCTAACTAGGTGTAATTTTGAGAACTATCTGCTTAGTATTTCAATCCAGGAGCTCAAATCTGGATGGAGGGAGCTCAACTTTACTGTATTATATCTTTCTGAGTTTTGCAACTGAGAAATTTAAAAAGAGGTACCAAAGAATTAAATATGAGGATATTTTCAAAAAAGGGGGGCATATTGCAGGATCAGTTGTGAACCTGGGATCCCATGTTTGGTTGGCTTGTTTTGCTAATGGTACAAAGGAAAGGGTGTAACAGAAAGGTCTGGTAAAAGGACACAGGGCACATCAGTGTATTTTTTTTTTTCTTTCTGAACTACCAGGTCTCTTCTTCCCTTTGAACACTAACTGCATGAACTTAAGCTGCAAATTTCTTCTTGTCTCCCAGTGAGGCGTTACTGAAACCTCCAATCTGGGGAGCAGAGCGGTGTAATTCAGGTTACTCCCTCGTGGAACAGTGCAACTCTCTGCTAGTCAGTTCCTTCCACGCTCTTGTGAATGTTCCTCCTTACAGAAGGGGAGAATAGAGGACTCAAATACTCTCACATAAATGACACGCAAGGCAGTGGCATTCCTAACTACAGGGAAAATGAAAGGCTATAAATGCATTTTGTATATATGTGTGTATGCATATGCGTACATGTTGTCCTCTGTCATTAATGAGAGCTGTGCATACTGCTGGGTCACACACGAGCAATAACGTCATCTGCTGTGAGTGCCTGGCCACTTTTCTGCTGAATTAACCAGATACAGAGCTTGTGCTGGTTTTATGCTGGCTGCAGGGAAACAGAAAATCTCTCACCTGGTATAAATCCTGACTGATCAAGCTCGTTAGTACTTCTTGATGTCCTGACTTTCTGCCAACAGAATAGCTTTATATTGAAGTGGTCCAGTACTAGAAGCTATAAAGCTAGACTTACTGTATTTCTGAACCGTAGCCTGATATGGGGCATGATGCCAGGGGTAAAGGTGGGAGCAAAGTCACAAGCAGACACTTCAAAGCATCATCTGGTGCAGTATATGCATTTTATTTGATCCATTTTGTGGGTGCACAGCTCAGTGTCCCATTCACAATGGGACTAAGTCAGCAACTGGTATTGACAGATAGACGTGAGACTGAAAGATTGAGAGAGGAAGATATAGATAGATGTATCACATGAGGTCTTGGTGGATGAGAGAATCCCGCTTTAGATTCACTAATGCCAGATATCTTCTGTCTACATACCATCAAATATGTTGCGCCCTGTCTTTCTGTAAAGACAAATGTCCACCAAGGACAGATTAAGGTCAGGAAACTGGCTGGATTCCTGTCTAGATTGGAGTTTGCACCTAGGCGGCCAGAGAGGATAAACTAGCAGTTCTCAGGGACTCCTTAATGCCTGTGGAACGCTACCTGATTTACAACCGTTATTGTCACACTTTACCTGGGACGACTTTAACTGGGGATGCTCTGCTGCTAGTGTAGTAGTAGAGCATTAAAACTTTATGAAAAAGACATTGGCAAATGCTCACTAAGCAGTCTCATTATAGATATGTAAGGCCAAGATTAAATTTCTTAGATGCTGTTTACCTATTTTTCCTGTTGCCATTGAAAAAAGCAAACAAATCCCTTGTATGTGCATTTGAACCATGACAACGGGCATCCATGAGCTACTGAAATATTTATTTAAGAGGCTGATGAAAAGCCTGAAGACTGCAAGCTTTCCATGGTATTTGAGAATGCTTTAACTTTAAAATGTTGGCTAGTAGATTTAAGGCTTAGGGAAAAACCTAGTCATTTCCTAGGGGAGTGTCTGAATGCCATGTTTCACCTCAGAATGTGTATTTCCAATTCACTGCATCAACAACTGAAAAAAAAAAAAAGACATTTTGATGGATCCTTTATGTATGTGATATTTCCCACCCACAACTCACATAACTATACTAGTGTCATGGTTCAACCCTGTGGGCAGCGAAATGCCACCCAGCTGTTCACCCACTCCCCCACAGTGGGATGGGGGAGAGAATCGGAAAAAAAGGTAAAATGCATGGGTTGAGATAAAGACAATTTAATAGGACAGAAAAGGAAGGGAAAATAAAAATAAGAATAAAAAATTATGCAAAACAAGTGATGCACAATGCAATGGCTCACCACACACTGACCGATGCCCAGCCAGTTTCTGAGCAGTGGCCCCTCCCCCCTGGCCAATTCCCTCCAGGTTTTGTTCAGCATGACATCATATGGTATGGAATATCCCTTTGGTCAGTTGGGGTCAGCTGTGCTGGCTGTGTCCCCTCCCAGCTTCTTGTGCGCCCCCAGCCTTCTCAGTTGGTAGAGCGTGAGAAGCTGACAAGTCCTTGACTTAGCGTAAGCACTGCTCAGCAACAACTCAAACATCAACATATTGTCAAGAGTATTCTCATACTAAATCCAAAACACAGCACTACACCAGCCACTAGGAAGAAAAATAACTCCATCCCAGATGAAACCAGGACAACTAGGCAATGTTAAAGTAGGATTGGATATGCTAGGAAAAAACTGTCTTTTTTCTGATAAAGATTATGTATTCAAGCAACTGGTTTAAATTCTGCCAGAAGAGTCTATATAAACTCCATCTCCTATACTAGGGCTTGTAACTACACCCTGTAAAATACTGTTAAATCTTTTCACATGTAGTCCAACAGCTCAGTCGGCGGCGAAGCTGAGGCAATTCCCTACAGAGAGGTTGAAAGTATCCCAGATCATTTAAAGGGGATGTTAATGATGATCTATCTAATTATAACAACCTAAATATCAGCACCGTTAGCAATTTCATTTCTTATTATAGCATGGCAAAAAGGAGATAAACAGATTATTTATGCTTGTTCTGCATGGAACGTTATGATTTTGGTGTCTTTGTTGGATGTAGCCTGTTAGAGAGACTGTGCTTTTCCCCATGTGCTCCCCACCTGATAATTAACGTATGCAGGGTGCTTTTAAATAGCAAAGGAAACTCACTCTGCTTGTTTGTTTGGTATGTTTATGGTCATATACCAAAATATCACACACCAAAAAAAAAAAACCATTTTTCTTATTAAAATGGTGTTCATAATAATGAAGTGTTTTAATGCAACCATACCTCTGAAGTCAGAGAGGGTAAAATTAGCTTGAACAAAAGTTCATGTTTAAGAGCTGGAGAGCTCAGGCTTTCTATACAGCCAGCTCAAAAGTACAGAAATTCCTGCAGAAACTAATGCTCTTTTTGTCCATGCATAAAACCTAGCTTTTTTTGCCTTAGTTTTCCTTCAGCAATCAAAGCAGAGTTAAAAAAAAATCCTTACATATTTAAGATGGAAGGGAAAAAAACTTTGTCTTGTCCTGTTTGATTTTATTGTAAGGCAAAAAACCTGGTGATGAATATGATATAAATAGCTAGCAAGATTAGTTAGATTAGACATCCAGAGAAAGAGGATGGTGGATAAGAGATGATCTGCTAGAGCAGAAAGATAATCATGATCACTACGGATCAGTCCTTCTTCCACAGAAATCTAGCAGGATCCCCAATGTTACTAGAAGTAGAAAGACACAGAGGTTCCTTGCTAAGGACCACCAGAAGGAATGATGTATGTCAAGGTCTGTGAAGCGCTATAGTATGCATCCTTAGAAAATTCAGGCTCTTGAATGAGGGTTGTTGTTTTGAAAAATCTGGATATTTGCTGACAATTTTCCAGTTCAAAAAATCCAAATACTGAAAGAACCTAAAGCAAAACAAAAAGTCTCTGTGAGGCTGGAAGCTGAAATGTGTCAGCAAAAGAGATTCTGAAAGGGAAATTGATAGCGAAATTCATAAGACCAGTTTAACCTTATAAGATAAATGAAATGCAAAGAATTACAAGTAAGTAAATAACGAACTTCAGGTCTGCAATATTTTTGTAAGTTTAGGTACGTTCCACAACATGACAATGTTACATTATATTGCCATTAATCTAGGAGAGTAAAAGATTGCAAGCAGACTGCAAGAAAAGTAATGATATTGGCTCCAAATATTTTAATAAAGTTCAGTAGTCTGTCTCCCAGTCTTCCTCCAGGAATATAGCAGGTAGTATACTGCCTTTCTCACAGAAAAGTAAAAGAAATTTGGCTTCCACCAAAGATCTAAATTAGACTCGTGTGCAGTGGTACACCAGTTTATAATTTCTTCAAAAGCTATGAGTTTCCAACTAATAAGTTCCTTCCCCGCTCAGGCCCCATCTACCCATTTACTTTCCCTACATCAACTCCCTGTTAGTATTGCAGTTAAGGTTTTTGCCCTGACCATTATAGGCCTCCTGAATTTGGTCACCTCCACACCCCATTTCTGCCTACCACCTTTCCCTGTACTCCAAGCTGCTCCTTATGCAGAATGAGGATTTTCACAGAACAGTAGGGGTTGGAAGGGACCTCTGGAGATCACCTCGTCCAACCCCCCTGCTTGAGGAGGGACACCTAGAGCAGGGGGCACAGGAACGCATCCAGGCGGGTTTTGAATGTTTCCAGGGAAGGAGACTCCACAATCTCTCTGGGAAGCGTCACTGCTCCATCACCCTCACAGTAAAGAAGTTTTTTCTTGTGTTTAGGTGGAACTTCGTGTGTTCCAGTTTGTACCCATTGCCCCTTGTCCTGTCATTGGGCACCACTGGACAGAGTCCAGCCCCATCCTCTTGACACCCACCCTTTAGATACTCATAAGCATGGACAAGAATGCCCCTCAGTCTTCTCCAGGCTGAACAAACACAGGTCTCTCAGCCTTTCCTCATGAGAGAGATGCTCCAGGCCCCATATCATATTCATAGCTCTCCGCTGGACTCTCTCCAGTAGTTCCCTGTCTTTCTTGAACTGGGGAACCCAGACCTGGATGCAGTACTCCAGATTCGGCCTCACTAAGGTGGCGTAGAGGGGGAGGATAACCTCCCTCAACCACCTTGACATGGTAGCACCTCATACCCCTCTTTTTCTGCCACCAGCTACCTCCTGAGCCCTCTCTGCTGTACCAGACAGCCATGAAACAAGAGGGTTGCATGGGCAGGGGTGCAGGCAAGATGCACTGGCCAAGTTCTCTTGTGATGGATATTGCATAAATGACCAGAAACCAGTGTGATTGCTCCATATTCTAGTGCTCCACCCATGCTCCCTGAGTTTGCCCCTGGGAAAGCACACAACAGATGTGCCCATTTCGTAGGATTTATTCCAATAAGGTATTTGCCTACTGGCAAAAACATTATT